>NW_008824723.1:2140194-2162717 GCF_000699105.1 Pygoscelis adeliae | reverse complement strand
CTGACCTTGGTGTCTGCAGAGTTGTTTCTCTCACATGTTCTCACTCCTTTCCTCTGGCTGCTGCTGTGCAGCAGTTTTTTCCCCTTCTTAAATATATTGTTTCACTGATGGGCTCAGCCTTGGCCAGCAGCAGGTCTGTCTTGGAGCCGGGTGGCATTGGCTCTGTCGGACATGGGGGAAGCTTCTAGCAGCTTCTCACAGAAGCCACCCCTGTAGCCCCCTCCGCTACCAAAACCTTGCCACGCAAACCCAATACAGAAACAATTTCTGTCAATCAGAATGCCAGCATTTCAAAAGTGCTTTTCAGAAAAGCAGCAGTTCAGATTATATCACAAAATGGACGTCCCATACTTCTTTCTGTAGTGGAATGACCATGTTAAAATATTTTGGTTTGCAGCGTCTAAAGACTACATTATGTTAAAGAAAAATGATGAATATATGTTTAGGATTTTAGTTAGGTGTTCAAATGAGAATCAGCATGAGATAATCACAGTGAAATACCACCTATTTTGAGGCAAATGGTTTCTCCTCTGAAAATTGTAGCTAGATCAGCACCTTCCTACAGAATGTTTCTAGTTTGGCTGATGTGCCCTACCAGAAACCTTTTCAACCATACTTACTGCACTCTTTGTAAATTTTTTTTGCAGCTGTAACACTGAAAATATGTCAAGGTGATTGCCTCCATATCACATTCATAGAGTCTGTGTTCAGACTCTTCGTATTTGAATTTAGGAGCTGTCCCTTCATGCTGGGGGTGTCTAGGAGGACTGGAAACAATTGCAGGTTTGATGGGGAAGTCTGTTGTGTCTGCCAAGGGTAAGGACTCATCATTTGCATTGAAAGCAGGTCAATAGCTCCATGTATTTCCCACATATTTACCAGTGTCCCCCAGTAAGTCCTTTCTGATTTTGAGGTTGACAAACTGTCTTCAAGGAGTTGCAAAAGCTCACAAAAAGCAGGTGAGTAACCTGATTTTCAACAGTAAGGAAAGAGAAAAATTAGGAAGTCCAGCACTGTCTATTTTAAAAATTGTGGATGGTATGTCATCAGTAAATTACTTTCAGGGTCTTCTTTATTCCCCACAGCATATAGCTGCATGCTAGACTTTATAGCTAAGCTGCTTGGCAGAAGCACTTATTTGGGCAGCAAGTCTTTAGAAACGTCACTTTTGGAACTGCTTCTGTTTTTATTGGACCAACATCTCACTTGCAGCTGTTCACTCATTAGCTGGATCTGTGCAGATACTTTAATCAAACCCCAGCATTCTCATTTTCAATTACAAAGAGGTTTATGATCTACTGACAACACCACTTAGTCACAGATCATATTGAAATATAAATTCTGGGACAGTTTTAAACAGGAGATTTCGTTTGCCTGGTCAGCTTTATTTTAAACTACTCCAACTGGAGAAAATAACTTTTCATCTCCAACTGTCCCTGAAACAGTTCAAAGGAGTCCCCGTAGTACGTTCATGCCCTTAGGGCAAAATGTCATTATGAATGTAAGAATGTTGTAGAGGATCAATGACTTTCAGAAGGTCAGGCAAACCTTCTTCTGTTCCTTTTGCAAAAAAAAGAGGAAAGAATATTTCTGTGTATTAAATCTTGGTGTGGTGTGGAAGAAGATTATTTATTTCTGCTGAAGTTGGTTCAGTCACACACAGAACCTCATTCTTGAGGCCACCAATATTTCCTTTTTCTCATTTGCAGCTATAGCACTAGCAAAACTCGTAACATTTCTAAACGCTCCTTTGCTATTTGCATCATTTTATAGAACACTTCCTTGAAAATTATAGGTCTGCTTTTCTGTCAAGACGGGAGATCTCTGGAGATCTCTTCATCGTGTTGCAGGGTGGCTTCTCAGGACCGTATTAATTGGAAACTGTTGCTTTCTGGAAATTATGTTTCAGTGTCAACAACTTACCTTACCTTGCCTATGTTTGCCAGGACCAGGTCACCAGAGCTCTTAAGAAACAGCCAGTTCAAAAAACTTCCAGCTCTTCTTCAGAATTCTAGTCAAAAGTCTTTCTTGATATGTATACCAGGAAATATGGTTGCATGAGAAAAGAGAGGTGTGAAACACTACAATAATTACAAGAAAATACAAGAATAAGCAGGGGTCATAATGTAACAAACATCCTAAACTTGTCTGGTTTAGTTTATGAAATATGTGTCAGCCACTTACAGGAGGGTACAAATGTCCCAGCACAAATGACACTAGCAGAGGGACATTTGTTCCTCAAATGAGGAGGGGGAGTGAGAAAGCAACTGGGTGGACATCTAGCAGCCATTCAAGGACAACCCACCAAAACCATTGTGCTGGTTTTGGCTGGGGTAGAGTTAATTTTCTCCATAGTAGCTAGTATGGGGCTACGTCTTGGATTTGTGCTGGAAACAGTGTTGATGACACAGGGATGTTTTAGCTACTGCTGAGCAGTGCTTACACAGAGTCAAGGCCTTTTCTGCTTCTCACACCACCCCACCAGCGAGCAGGCTGGGGGCGCACAAGAAGTTGGGAGGGGACACAGCCAGGACAGCTGACCCCAACTGACCAAAGGGATATTCCAAACAATATGACATCATACTCAGTATATAAAGCTGGGGGAAGAAGGAGGAAGGGGGGAACATTCGGAGTGATGGCATTTGTCTTCCCAAGTAACCGTTACGCGTGATGGAGCCCTGCTTTCCTGGAGATGGCTGAACACCTGCCTGCCCATGGGAAGGAGTGAATGAATTGCTTGTTTTGCTTTGCTTGTGTGTGCAGCTTTTGCTTTACCTGTTAAACTGTCTTTGTCTCAACCCATGAGTTTTCTCATTTTCACTCTTCAAATACTCTCCCCCATCCCACTGTGGGGGGAGTGAATGAGTGGCTGTGTGGGGCTTAGTTGCTGGCTGGGGTTAAACCACGACAGTCCCTAAGACATACTGCCATGTCTTTAAAAGGGGGTTATTTAAAAAAAAATACCCAGGAATAATGGATTCATTTGGAATTTGGATTGTGCCTACTTTTTCTTCCAGCAGATAGAGTAACTTTCTCTACAAACCACAGAGAACACCTGAAGTAACTTTGTGTGGGGAGACCTAATGATGGGAGGCAGGAGATGAATGATGTTCATATTATTCATGCCAAATTCCCATTCTTGGCTAGATTCATCTCACCATGCTTTTAGTGCTTAACTGAGATGCTAGGATGCAGTTCCTCGCATCTGACTATGTCTCTGATACAGATGTCAGTGTCTCAGCTGTCCAGCTCCCATTACACTCAACAGAAATATCAATGCAGTCAGTGGAGCTTGGGTAGGGTTTATCTGACCAAAGGTAGACACCTAGTCTGGGATAAGATGACTCATAATCTAGACTCCGTTGGCAATGTCAGCTAGCTGTCCATCCACTCATAAGGGGAGTCCAGCATGACTTGCTCAGATGTGCACCTGCATTGCTCACAGCCATAGCTTCTCAAGACTAATTCCCCCCCAAGCCACATGTGCCGACCACCCAAGTCAGCAACGGACATTGAAAACCATATCCAGAAAATGATTCATATGCAGGAAATCCGTACTCAAATTCCCCCTCTGACAGATTCAGAGCAATGATTAAACCTATGCCCCAAACCTCACCCTGAATCCAAAGGGCACAAACATACCATGTGTGACCAGCCAGATTTGTAGCTATGACTCTCAAGCAAGTTACTTTAGGATCAAAGGTAGCTGTAAATCAGTCGCTTTGTAATAATTGTCCGTATAGATGTTCCTCCTCAGTGGTAGCCTACAGTAAACACAGGGAAATCTGAGGAATTTTAGCCCTTAAAGAAAAAAGGGCTGAGCTACCTTGTGCTTATTGAAGAGGACCATGTGGTAAAGGCAAGTGGAGAACAACAACTGAGTGTCTGACATAAAGGATAAGATTCAACTGACCAAACGTAAACATCTTTTACCTGTGTTTACATTTAAGTTAACCTAGGGCTTTACAGTTAAGTCACCTAGGGCTCGTTCACTCAGTTCTTCTCATACTAAAGTAGCTCTCCAAAATATGTCAGATGAATTGCTCCCTAAATTTACATATTCTTTCTACTGGTTGGAAAAGGAGCAGTGACTGGGTCACTTAGAGATGTACACACTCACAGTCAGATAGGATGGGCCCCTCTCATGTAAACTTTTTGTTCCACAGCAATTTTCACAAGTGTAAGGCGATCCCAAAGTGATATGTGCACATGCCCATGACTTTTCATGAGCTGGGCCAGAGATTAAAATTTTCCTCCTGTTGAGGAGTGTCTTGTCCAGAGAGAGGTGATGGGGCACAGCTGCAATAATGATTTTTTTATGAGCTTTTTTTGTGAGGATCATCTTTTATTCCAAACCTTTTAGGGGAATAACATTTTTACATTAATTAGCACTTTTGTTTGTGTATTTATGGAAGCATTTCACAAATTTCATTTTTATTTATGAAAGCATTTCATGCTGCCTTCAACACTATCCCTAGAAACTTGGATTGTTTGCATTAAAAATAATAATAAACAAGCAGGAGTTCATTTGAAAATAACAAGGTCTCTGAACAATTTCATTGTGTTTGGAAAGAGGGTCACTGCTGAAAGCATTTTAATTGAGGCTGATTAGATAGAACATGGGGGTTTTGCAGCAAATATTTATTCCAGCAAGGATGATATTAACCATTTAAAGTCTGACATGGAGGCAGAAGCACAACAATCATATTGTTCACTGGGGGCCTGTTTAAACCTGCCTGGCACTCTCCTGTGAACTATCCTGTCCACTCTGCCAATAATCACACAGAGCACCAGAAACAGCTTTTGGGTGGGAAAACTATACAGGTGCTGTAGGGCAGTTTTTTTAGAGTGTGAGACTGTCTCACAAATTCTGTATGCTATATGGCCTCAGTTTCGGGGCTGAAAGAAGAGTCATGACAAATTAGGAGCTCTAACATTCAGGCCGTATGTGTGTGACTAATCCTTTCTATCCTGCCATTAACTCCTCTTTGAGGCAAACCAAGTGAAGCCCAGCCCAACACCAGCTGCAGCCACCCACACACAGTGCAGTGAGTCTTTTGTAGGGTAAAATTTATGGTTGTATTGAAACACACCGATTTCACTCATGCAATCAGTCCACAGCCCATCGCACTGATTCTCCCTGAAGAACGTGAAGTGAAACGGCTCTTGAAGACAGTTCTGACGGCCCCCATTGCTTTACTTCGGTAATACAGATGGCTCTGGCTAACTTCAAAATCAGAGAGAAGAGTTCAGGATGTACAGGCGTACCCAGGCTAGCTTTAATCTAGCTCAGTTCAGCTCAGGCTAACCTCTCCAGTGTGTTCCCAGATGGTGACTTGTACAGACTGTGCTGCCACAGCTACCCTCTTGCTGATGAGAGTTAGTGTGTGTCTACACGCATTCCAGGCATACTTTTGGTTACTTAAAATACAGGGCTGCCTGGAGTTTGGAAGAGACTGCCCTGAGCAAGGTTGGGAGTAAGTCAGCGCATATTCATGAGAGCAGAGCAGGAGCTGTGGCCAGCACTCTGGGGAAGTGCCTTGAAAAGACAGAGAAAGACAAATGGTCACTGATTTTGCACTTGGTAAAGCAGGGCACGGTTTTGTTCTGCAAATCTTCCTGCGTCACCATGTGTTGTCGACCAATGCCTTGGTTCCCCGTCTGCACTGTGGTTTATGGTGAAAGTGAACTGACCCATCTGGCAGATGCTGAGGCCCTGCAGCAACAGGGGCAGGATGGATGGCAGACAGACGGCAGAGCCGGATGACTGGGACATAGGTCTCAAAATGGTTGCAAGAACCTTCTCAAAGCTCTGACATTTTTTGGTTCCCTTCTTGTGGAGCAGAGACCTCTCGAAAATGTGCTTTGAGGAAATCATGTGGTTGAGAGACCACCAGTAGCTCCTGAGGCCAAGTTACCCAGAGCACTACCATGAAACCATATGAAACAGGAAAATGTCCACACTCTTCATTCTAGTAGTTTTCTTGGCAGATTGTTGGGAAGGGTTAACATAAGTGGAGAGGTAAGGGGGGGAATCCTATAGAGATGTGACTGATTTGGGTAAAGAACTGCTTGTGATAACATAAAAACCCTATCATCTGGAGCTGGAGAAAGTGGGGGAGAGCAGGGAGACGCATCCTTTCTGTCCCCCGTGCCCAACATTCCTGGGGTCAGACAGGTAATGCCTGCAGTCAGGTATCCAGTAGGTGCAACAGGACCATTTCCTTAAATAACTATTTATTACTGTCTGCTTGGTACTGACATACTGAGCTGTATAGCAGCTCAGAAAATCTGGGGGAGAGAGAGACAGCTACCGGCATCTGTGAGTGAGCAAGCTCCTCTGCTGCTGCTTTAAACAGTTATTTAATTTAAACTTAATTTAATTCTTCTGCTCTCAAGCTGCCAGCTCCTGTCTCTGCAGTGCCAAAAAGGCCAGCCTTCACTGTCCATTAATCCAATTTATGCTCAAGCACCATCGCCTTCCTCCCAGGCTGCCCATCATCCAGAGAGGAACTCCCTGTAAAAATCTGCAAAGCTTTAACATTTTCATCTTGTGAATGGCTCTTCAGCCAGGGTGCTTGTAAAGCAGCCCAGCCATAGATAAGGACACCAGGCTACTGTCTCTGCTGCCTCTCATATTGAACATGATGGTTTGATATGATTTTGTCTTTTCCACTCTTGATCTCTCTTTGTCTGATATAGTCAAACTATTCATAGTATAGAGTATGTACACCATAGTGAGCAGGTGTAACAGCAAATTCCTTGGCTGAAGGGACTGTTTTGACTGCTCTTTGACCAGCATCGTAAGGTCTTCGATCCCTCACAAGGACCTCTGGGCCTTCATACACCTTACTACCAATAATAATGTCACAAATCATTTTGCCTGTGGTTGTCACTTTCAGCATAAGTGGGGGTATTGCTCTCAGTGCCTGGGTTTTGCTGCACTTTTTCACTTTGCTTTACAAAATCATGTTCTAGTATATTTAGAAGAATGGAAGACGTTAAAGCAAACTATGGCTTTTTCTCCACTTGTTCCCTAGTCTTTAACCATTGAAGTACCAGCTAGATTAGCACAGTTACCCTTGAATTACCCTTAAATAGTCTTAAATCAAGGGGAGAGGGGAATTAGATGTCAAATCTCAATTCACCAGCCTATGACATGGCTAGAGCTCAGTTTAGCTATAAACACGATGGATTTCAGTAAAGTTACCTCAAATATACAGAAGTATAGCCAAGAGCTTAATCTGATCTTAAAGTAACCTTTCAGAAGACTCATCAGAGCAGCAACTGGATTTTTAATAGCAGCACTTAACCACATTTCAGCTATGCAGTGTCGTTAGTGTTGGTGGGAATGCTCAGGTGTGATTTGTCTCACTGTTTCTGAGTAAGCAAAGTGGAGACAATAAGTCTATTAATGAAAGCTGGAACTGTGTTTACCACACTGGCAGAAAGAGAGTCTTGTGTCTATATATTAGAATGGAAATTAATCAATGGAAAAACATGGACTAGAAAATGCTATTCTAAAAATAACAACAAGAAAATGAGCCAATGTCATGGTTTAACCTCAGTTGGCAACTGAGCACCACGCAGCCGCTCACTCACTCCCCCCCCCCACAATGGGATGGGGGAGAGAATCAGAAGGGTAAAAGTGAGAAAACTCGTGGGTTGAGATAAAGACAGTTTAACAGGTAAAGCAAAAGCCGCGCACGCAAGCAAAGCAAAACAAAGGAATTAATTCACTAATTCCCATGGGCAGGCAGGTGGGCAGCCATCTCCAGGAAAGCAGGGCTCCATCACGCGTAACGGTTACTTGGGAAGACAAACGCCACCACTCCAAACGTCCCCCCCTTCTTTCTTCCTCCCCCAGCTTTATATATTGAGCATGATGTCACACGGTATGGAATATCCCCTTGGCCAGTTGGGGTCAGCTGTCCTGGCTGTGCCCCCTCCCAGCTTCTTGTGCCCCTCCAGCCTTCTCAGTCGGTAGAGCATGGGAAGATGAAAAGTCCTTGACTAGTGTAAACACTATGTAGCAACAACTAAAACATGGGTGTGTTATCAACATTGTTCTCACCCTAAATCCAAAACACAGCACTGTACCAGCTACTGGGAAGGAAATTAACTCTATCCCTGCCAAAACCAGGACAGCCAATAATTATCTTTTTCACCAAGGTGACTATTTTGTTAACTGCAGTGTGTATGCAAGGCATGAATAGGCCTGCAGTTCTCTTGACAGAAAGATAGCAATCAAATCATGCAACATGTTCTTCTGCTGTCATGTTCAATACATTAAATTGTGCTGACCAGGCATCAGCAGAAAGCCTGTAAGACTTGGAAATAAGCATTGTGCCATCAAGAGAAAACATTACAAGTTAGTTAGCCATTTATGCAAGAGACAATAGCATCTTTATTACTGGAGATGGTGTCCTAAGGAACTTTCTTAGTGGAATTTTAATTCCAAACTTGGGCATGCTTGGGAGACAGGACTACAAACTTTATTCACATTTTATCTGTTCATTACTAAATCAAATTGTTTACTGCCTGAAGCAGTACCAATTTCAACAGTTCACTATTCTTTGCAACAATCTTCACCCAGTGGTTTCTATTATCGTTCAATTTAAAACATTAGGTCTAAGGGAAGGAAAGGAAAATTGTGCATGTATTTTTATAACATAGCATATGAAGATACTGAGGAAACGAAAGCAATATTAGGGTTAATCATGATTTAATGATATCATTCAGTATAACCATCTGTTGTAAGAAAATGACCTGACAGCAAAACAACCAGAGCTTGACAAGCCAGACTGCATGTAGACAATAAATCACTTGACAAATACAATCTGCTTTCATTCCTTTTTGCTAACTAATCTATGTAACAGCTCTGCTAAGTTACTGGATCTTAGAAAGATACTACTAGCTCCTGACATGTACACATGGCTGCTAATGCAGTGAGAGAAATGTTACATTTTGCCTAAGGGCAAACTGAATCCAGCTTTATTGACATGCACTGGTAGATGCTCTGAACATCAGTGGGGAATTAAAGATACAGAACTATTAAAGGAACATCAACAAACTTTAAGAAATATCTGAAATAGATTCCTTTTCCATGTTGGTTATTATTATGATTTTACAGTTGTAAAGAGTAAAGCAGATACTTGTAGCCAAAATAATTAATATTTTAATATTAATAGACTAACAGACCAGGGGAGAATGAAAATAAATTTCCCCAGAGAAAAGTCCTGGCATGTGCCTCCTCTGGACTCTGAACTACATACATCCCATGTTAGGACTGTGGTAGAAGTTTAAAGGTACACATGACATGAAAAGCAAAGGTCAAAGCAATGACAATGACCATGGCTGAGATTTTCACTACAGGCGCCAGACTTGCAAGCGTACAGAGCTGCACCAGAGGGGCATTGCAATCGGGCTAAGGCTAGTGGCAACTGCATCCACAGTCTGAGGGTGAGCAAATGAGCTTGTGCTTGAATTTTATTCAGTAAGCTAAACCATTGGTCCACTTGGTATCAAACCCCAGCAGCTCATTTCACTTCTCCTTTCTAGCAGCTGAAGCTTTTTAAGCTTAAGACTTACTCTGGCACCACCTTTCCCTCTCTCAGTGAGAAGCAGTACTAGCCATGCCAGGACCAGGGCTGCTGAGTGATGGTTCTCCTAATGTGAGCCAAATGTGTTTACAGACTGTGCAGCCTCTGGTGCACAGGGCTGTGTTTGTCCACTGGGCTTGGATGGATCTCCCTCAAGCACACTTCTTTCTGTCCTTGGGCTCATTGTCAATGGATCATTTATTTTGAGAATCCACCACCTGCTCGGTTGAGCTTGGAGTCCACACTGGAGCTATCAGCTGCTTCACCAGCAACTCTTAGCTCTCCCCCTCACTCTGCTTAGGCTACTTTGAGGGGTTTCATGCTCATCCGAGAGGGCCATGGGTTGTCACTGACTGCAGCCCACTGTGATATTCTCACTTCTGCTTGCCAACCCCCATTCAAATTACCATATTGGGTTGCTGTTTTTCCTGTATATTGGTCTTGCCTTTTTCTCTGCCTAAGATGAGTATGGTGCAGTAATCTTATACTGCTAAATAAAAAAGGGCCAGAGAGTGATCCCTGACTCTGATGCCAAGAGGTGCGGACCTGCTTATAGAATCATAGAATCATAGAATAGTTTGGGTTGGAAGGGACCTCTAAAGGTCATCTAGTCCAACCCCCCCTGCCGTGGGCAGGGACATCTTCAACTAGATGTCTGCATTGTTTAGAACTAGGTCCTTGCAGAGGAAACCAGACAAGAGCACATCATACAGCTCTTGGCCACAAGTTTCCTCTGCTCTGAACATGGGGTTTCTTTGTTCAAAACATCTGAAGTACTGTGAAGGCTGTGGTGAGACCATCTGCATAGCAGTCGTAGGACATGAAGCACGGTATGTATTGCAGCTCCCATGGTGCCTGTGAGGGCACAGCGGGCTGACTGAGGGTGCCAAGCCTGCTGCAACAGCACTGCAATGTTTATATAACGGAAGGACCCAAACCTGATCCATTCTCATCTACTACTGTCTTTCAGGAGTGGCCCCTGGAGTAAACCATACCCTGAAAGACACCCAGGCTTCGTCTTGGAAAAGGAGTCTTAGAGCAGCCTAGGACAGAGCCAGGGAGCAATGTAACAGGCCACATGGACCAGCAGCGGTCCAGGGCTAAACCTCATAACCACACCTTTTTTTTTAACAGCATAGATAACCACATAAAGGAGCATCTTCTGCTCCAGATTGGGTGGATGTTCCACATCACATAAAGGATACAAACTCTAACCTATCTTGTGTGCATGTTCAATGTCAAAAGACACATGCTCAGAGGAGGTGTGCACATGTTCCGTGTTGTTCATAGAGTCTGTGCTGACCCATTTATGGCTTGCAGGGCTTTGCAGGTGTGTTTCAGAGCTGTGATGGCTCATGCAAGGCTGCAAAGGATTAATTGAATTGTGTTGCCTGTTTCCATTTTTGTACTGTCAGAGCTAAATTACACCTTTCTCACCTTCAGTTACTGGAAGGGGGAAACATACAGAAAGGTTTTTCTTCTGCAGGGATCTCTCACAGGGAACAAACAAGATCTGGTATGCAAGTCTGATGGGGTAACCTGGGCTGGGGGATTTAAGGGGAAAGCAGTCCCACAGTCTTGCATCCCGGAATAGCATCATGGGAGAGCTCAGGAAACTCACAGCATCATGTTCTCAGCATCCAGAAGTCATCAGGTCACAAGACACCTGCTCAAACTTTTCCTCAGCATGCTTCAACATCACAGAAAACATAACAGAGCCATCAGGTAGGTTATCTCATAGACGATAGCATTTTGTTCTCCAATATTCTTTAAAGTATTCTGTCTCCCTGTCAGGCTGTTTCATATCTAAGGCAAGATGCCCCTTCACAGAATCACTTCTCCCCTCAAACAAGCTTTTAAAAGTATAATATATATTACCCAAACTCATTAAACTCTCTATTATCAGTTCATTGCTTCATTCTGTTTCTCAAGGGACCACTGGAAGTGTAAGTTGTGTCTTATAATCATGGGAAACTCCAGAGGTTTTTCCTTTCAGTATGTAAGAGTCTCCCTCATTTATTTTTTCCATGAGATTTGTGGATGATTAGCCTGAGGTTTTCCATGTAAGAATTTGCCAGAGTAAATGACCTATAGAAAGAGAGTTCATAGGAGATGAGTTCAGTTGATACAGGAGCTTCAGTAGGCCACATCTATATAATCATCTGCTGAATCAACTAGACCAAGAGAAAATATAACAAACATTTTTGAAATAATGAATCAAGATATAGCAGTTCCAGGTGTCCACCTTCTACCCATTCTTTGGAAAGAGGACCTTGACTTGAGCAAAATCAAAGCACCAAGAATTTCTAGCCTTTTTTTCTTCTTCTTCTTTTAAGGATGGCAAGAAAAAAACAACAGCAAGAACAAACACTACTGACACTGAAACTCAGGTGTCCAGCTGTGCCTCCACATACATTTTGGTTCAAGTGGTCCAGCATGCATGTATTTAGCACCAAAGGATTATTGAAGACACTATAAAGGTCCAGTGCATTTTTGCACGAGAAGAATAAAGGCTGAATTCAATGTTTCCCCACTAAACTAGGAATGAGGAAACCTCAGAGACCAAGGCTGGAATATGGATTGCAATGAATGCCCAATGCCTACTATGAAAAACAGTGTGCTTTATAAGGTTCCTCTGCTGACTAAGTTATTTTGTGGAATTCCTCAGATAATGAAAATAGAGAGATCTGACCTTTTCAGGGACAAAGATTTAAGAGACCTGCTACATAATCAGGGCTTCCCCATAAAAGTACAGCACCATTAGAACCTGAGGCAAGTCAAGTCAAACAATTTACCACATGAAGTCTATTAAGAAAGGTAATCAAGCATCACCAAATGAGGCAGTGAACCGGGGACAAGATACACTGTGAGGTTCACTGCTGCTGTAGAATTAAGCTCATGAGTGTCTGTGGCAAATAACATCTTCAGCTGAAATACTTGAATATTTTCTGCCAAATGAATGAGAGACCACACCCACAGTGCAAGGAGAAAAAGAATAAAATCACAATGAAAAACAACAGAAGATTAAAGTAGTTGAAGTGTAGGTCCAGACTTTGATCTCTTACAGGAGAAAATGTTTATGCTACAAGTGGTCCCATTGACTTGGAAAATAGTATTCATGGAGTAAGTTCCTTTTGCATATGAGAAACCTGGAAGAGCTTCTATCAAGTTGATTACACTGTCAAATGCAGACTAATCACAAAAAACTTTTCCCACTCCATGTTAAAAGAACCCCTGCCTGTGATGAAGGAAAACAATACAAGCACAGATCATCTGGCATGGTATCTTTATGGGTGAATAAAGATAAAGGGATTGATTTTTCACACACGTCCATTTCTTTCAACTCCATTTCTTTGGAACAATTCTTACTAATTCACAATTATGTGCAGGAGATTAAGCTATAAACAGGACCTACCTTTTGTGACATAAAATGTTGCATGTAGACTTCAAAGCCATGACCTCGACTGCATCAGTAAATACGCATGAAAACCCTGTCTGCAGGCAAGCTGGGAACAGAAAATGGAAAGAAGGCAAACAGGCCTCTGAACATAGCGGAGACATGGTCAGTCTGAAACATTCAGAGCATTGTAGGTTTAGCCAGTGAACAGTGTGGACAATGTCCTTCATTGCAGAGAGGTTACTGAGCTATAATTAATTACAGCTGAGGTGCTTTGCTCTGAATGTAGAGGAAAATAGGGCCAGATGCACCCATAATGTGGATGGAAAGGAGAACCTACACAGTCAGGCAGCTGCTTACCCTTGTGTGGTATAATGAACACACTGCTGAGAGTGATGCTAATGCTTCCTTTGACCTGTTCTCCCCCACTGGCCATTTCACTCCTTTTCTTCCTTAGGAAAGTCCCTGCTTGGATAAAAATTCATGATTCCCTCTAGCTGCCTAGCATATTTGTACAGCCTTGTTGTGTAACCTAAAATCATGATACGCAATACTATTCCTATATTCTGAGAAAGACTAAGCAGTCACAACAAGAGCATGAATCACACAATATTTTATTAAAAATTCCCTTTAAATTTTTCATGGAGGCAGATTAAAGTGAGTTCAAAATATGTTTTAAAATTTAACTTAAACATTAACAAAAGGTTTTCAACATCAGTTTTCTCTAACTCTAAAAGCAAAAAAAAAAAAGCAAAGTTATATTCCTTTCAATTTTAGTGAGGGTGCTGGAAATTAAGAGGAATTGATTAGCTACAAGTATCAAATGCAAATACTGACCTGTCTGTTTCTGTTGACCAAGCTGTTTCCAATGAACAGAATAACTAGTAAAAATGAGGTCCTCTAACATATAACACCGCATCCAAAGAAGAGCAACAAAGCTGGTGAAGGGTCTAGAGCACAAGTCTTATGAGGAGCAGCTGAGGGAACTGGGGTTGTTCAGCCTGGAGAAAAGGAGGCTCAGGGGAGACCTCATCGCTCTCTACAACTACCTGAAAGGAGGCTGTAGCGAGGTGGGTGTCGGTCTCTTCTCCCAAGTAACTGGTGAAAGGACGAGAGGAAATGGCCTCAAGTTGCGCCAGGGGAGGTTTAGATTGGATATTAGGAAAAATTTCTTCACCAAAAGGGTTGTCAAGCATTGGAACAGGCTGCCCAGGGAAGTGGTTGAGTCACCATCCCTGGAGGTAAAGACGTGTAGATGTGATGCTTAGGGACATGGTTTAGTGGTGGACCTGGCAGTGTTATGTTAATGGTTGGACTCCATGACCTTAAGCATCTCTTCCAACCTAAACGATTCTATGATTCTTTGATTCTATGATTTCTGTTGGGAAAATGTCGTCCCTTTAGAGGAATTTCAGATATCATCCAAGACCCATATTTCACAGTTGGACCATCTATCTAAGCCAAACTATGACCCTCTCATACATTTCTTTTACTCTCCTGCCTCACTTCTGCTCAGAAGACAACTTGTTTTGGTTTTAAAACCAAGTTAAATGGATTATTTTTCTGTTTCACCTAAAACACTTTAAATCAAATCAGATATTTTAGCATTCATATAACACTTGAAATATTCACTGGAATGGAAATAATGGCATATATTTTTAACATAAATAATAATCAGGAACTCCATGGCAGCTTATAGCATGTGCAAAACTGACCTCCCAGATTTTCTCTTCAAAATTGCAGTAAATGAGATATAATGGGAGACACTCCTCAGTGTCACTAAATAATAGATGCCCCATGATTGATGCTGCATCCATTTTAGTGAGACTTTTAGAACTTCTTTGTACTGCTCAAGTGGTACCTAAACTAAAAGACTAATCACATAGCCTTTTTATTTCTTATGATTAATCTCAGCTAACGAAAAATCCTTATTAAATTTTACTTCCAGGAAGGGAAAGTGGAGTTGTTCACCTCACCAGAGCACAGCTAACATGCAGGCAGAGGTTGCTCCAGCTCCCATGTACCAACCACATCATGCCATGGTGTAATTCCGGAATGGAGTGGATGGATGGTTTCCACAAGGCTGGTGAGGCTCCTGCCTTGCTGGGTTGCAGCACTTCCAAGCTGGGCCATTGAGAAAGGACACCAAACATGACATTACATAACCACTGTGCCTGGCTGTCTCTGTGCCATAGGATGTGTAACACCCTTGTGCACTTTCCACTAAGAGGCTCAAGAGCAGCAGCATCTTCATGAAACAGTTTGGCAGCCACAAGAGGGTACAGAAGGGTATCTTCAGAACTGCTCTTTCATTAATGATCATATGGCCAGCAAAGACATATTCCAGCTAAAATGGCTTAAAGCCACCACTGGGCAGGGATCTGAACCTGCCTAAACCAGCTACGTATGTCTCTGCTCAACAGAATCAGACCTGAGTGTGTCTGACAGGGTGGCTGCAAGCAGAGCATTTGGTTGAACATGTATTGGAAAGGCAGTGTGGAAACACGAGGCTGGAGAATTTGCCGTCCCTGGAGATGAAGAGTTGCTTTATCTTCGCTAGAGGTTTCTCTCCAAGCTCATCTACAGAGGGTTTGAGTGCGTCCAGCTGTCACTGAAGCAATGTGGATGAACACTGTCACACAGCCTAGACAGAGATTATAGGTTCAAAAATATCTTTAGCATTGGTCTGCATCTTGCTCCATAGTGGCACACTGTGCACAGCAAGACAACGGGGGGTGATGTCTCTGGGCTGGCCCTCAGTCCTGGCACTCAAGTCAAAACACAGATCCAGGATGCTCATAATTGTGCAGCTTGAGCTAGTTGTGTTCTTGCATGCTAGCTTGCATGTTGAAATCTCAAGGACAAGAGGTCTAGGTATTTCACTGCTGCTGCTGACAGGTGCCACTGAGCCTCTTTAGTCTAGCCTGAAAATGAGCCTAAAAATCTATTACATTTACTTTGGGTCTCCTTCTATTATCAGGTAAGTGGATTTCAATTGACTTGCCTGCCCTGTGCGTTCTCTCTTAACCTTGATAGCTGGTGCCAAGAGGGATGACATGATACCTTCCTTTTTACGGGCCTGGTGAGCCAGCTACACTGAGGAACAAGGTGGGCTCCATGTCCTCTATAAACATGTGGGCAATACCAGCTGTACTGATGGGGTATCAGGCTGTCCTACAGCTCTGAGTCACATACCGAAAGCATTGCCAAAACCCACGAGGCATAAACTACGCATCTTAAAAAGACAAAAGAAGCAGAAGGTACTAAAGTGGCTCTCAGGGACTTTGACAATAGCTCCTCTGCTCCATTTAGGCATGGGGTTGGATTCATCAAGGTCTTTTGCAATGCTTCAAGCTGGTTCATTTCTTCCTTCAGCCAAGGGCTAAATATCCCAGTGGGCAAAGTGTTAGCCCCATCCCACTACCCCACTGCCCCACTGGTGCCAGTGTGGGGCTGCGACTGAACTTGCCGCAAACTGCCTACAACACAGGAATAACCTGAGACCATGAGGCTTTTCTTGACAGATCGGTTCATCTTACGCCTTTCATTCTGACACAGAAGAAGGTTTTGTGATCCTAGACTGAACATACCCATTAAACATCTCAGAACTGGGTTCTTCTGCCTTAGTGGACTGATCATCCCCATCACTGTCCTATGAGTGATATTTGCAAGTGGACTTGAGCAGAGGAACAGTTATGTGGGCGATAGAAATAACCCAAAGAGAAATTTTTGGAACACTGCTTAGATCTGTAATCCAGTCCAGTCCAGGAATAGAGATAAAAGTACATCATAATTTATATTTTAGAAAGCTTAAGGCAATGACTTTCAAGGAAGCTTCATGCCACTGGTTTGAACTTTAGCTGTGGAAGGGCATGTCTGTGAAAATCTCCTGAGCTGTTTTGAAATGACTTAGGTCCAAGACCAGTGGTCCTTACAACACAGACAACAGTAATGCAAGGAAATGCCCCGGGCCTTCAATGTGCTGAATTTTCCCTGCAACATGAAATTTACACCTGCGGTTCCCAAAGGAACCATCAAAGGTACAGGACCTTCCACATGGGAATTTTTACTCTACAGTCTCAAAAGCCTCCTGTGGTTTAACCTCAGCTGGCAACTGAGCACCACACAGCCACTCGCTCACTCTCCCCACCCCCAGTGGGATGGGGGAGAGAATCGGAAAAGTAAAAGTGAGAAAACTCATGGGTTGAGATAAGAACAGTTTAATAATTGAAATAAAATAAAATAATAATAATAATGATGATAATAATAATAATAATAGAATATACAAAGCAAGTGATGCACGATGCAATTGCTCACCACCCGCCGACCGATGCCCAGCCAATCCCTGAGCAGCAACCCTCCCCCCCCAGCCAGCTTTCCCCCAGTTTATATACTGAGCATGACATCACATGGTATGGAATATCTCTTTGGCCAGTTGGGGTCAGCTGTCCTGGCTGTGCCCCCTCCCAGCTTCTTGTGCACCTCCGGCCTTCTCAGTCGGTAGAGCATGAGAAGCTGAAAAGTCCTTGACTTTGTGTAAACACTGCTCAGCAACAACTAAAACATCGATGTGTTATCAACATTGTTCTCACCCTAAATCCAAAACACAGCACTGTACCAGCTACTAGGAAGGAAATTAACTCTATCCCAGCCGAAACGAGGACAAAGCCCGAGACTGCTACATTGTGGGGAATAGGTAACTGAAATATTTTGGTGATTTGAGCCTTGGCATTCATGACAATTCCCATGCTACCTAACTGCTCTCTAACAGTGTCTTTTATGTTTTCTCCTGCCATTTGACTCCAGTGGGCTCAGGCAGACAGAGAGAGTTTGCTGGGATTGGAGAGGGCAGCCTGGGGAAACGCCACAAAACCTCAATGCTCAGTGTGTGTTCCCTTGGCCTAGAGGGAGTTTTGTAACACAAGGGAAGCAAAGCACAAGGCATGCCTTACAGAATATCTCATAGTATATTTTTTTCTATACCAACCCATTAACAGAGACAATTCCTTCAACCTCTTAAGGCTAACCATGCTGAGAGATCTGTAGGAGCTGTGGTCATCCAAGGGAAAATTGTCCCTTTATTGATTGTACCACTGGCTTTGGTACATCTTGATTAATAAAATTGTCTCTCAGGCACTTAGAATAGATCTCACTTGGTTCAGCTCAGAGGTATAAAAGGCACTGATTGTGAGGCTGATAAACCTCTCAGCTAAAAAAGGCGGAGAGACACAGAAGACTGTGGATTGAATGAATCATAGTTTGCCCACTGCTGAAACCCAATTTAACATACTGTAATACAGAAGAACTGTAGTGAAAATGAGAAGGGGTGAAAGGCAGGGAACTGTCATGTAATCATTTAGTCTCATGGATCAAGAAATTATGTCTTTCCATTTATATTCATCAAGCTAAACCCAGTGTTTTATTCGTTATGCAGCATTACAACAGAATGTTACCTTATAAAAATTACAGATCCTTGAGGCAGCCTGTCCCTTCTCATAATTGTCTAGTGGAAGAAAAAAAGACTTTGTGTTCCTGAAAATCCACCTTTAGAGTATGTGCTATAGTGATATGATTGTTCCCTGAAGTGTGGCATGCAAGAACTTCTGAGTTTTCCCTCACTCACTAAACAGCTAGACACTATTCACCAGGGCTGGAATTTTTTTCTATCCCATGTTAAATGAAACTAATCCTTCTTTGATTATTCCTTAAATTGGGCTTTAGAACAATCACTTAGTCCTTTTTAAAGCATTGCAGTACTAGGTACTGACAGTAGCATAAAATAGAGCAGTGATTAACAAATGGCCATCACTTTGACTACAATAATCTATAACATTTAATCGCCTTGATCTATGCGCTTTAATGACTAGAAGTGACAAATTCTCCCTCTGCCCCTCAGACCCTCCAGGTCAGCCATCTAATTCTCATCCAAGCTAAACCAGACTTGGTGCCTTACGATAGGCCACAACCACCTCTGTTTCACCAGAATTTAAGGCAGCCATTAAAGGTGAAAAAGGTTCATTTGCAGTTTCCATGTCCTTCTGTTACCTGAGTCCCTGCAGCCTGAAGGTCAATCACTTTCTAAATTCTGCTGACTGTACTGAGTAGGTCTCCATTGGGTATGCTGGGACCTTAGACAGCTACAGGTAGATATCTCAATAAAGGTGTCTTATCTGGATCTGACTTCCACCCTAAAAGCTTTCCGGCTTCAAAGCAGACAGAGCAAAGATATAAGTCATTCAGATATGTTACAGTGCAGTCTAAGATAAGTATACTTTGTTTTTTCCCATGGACAGGAAAACTCCTGGCCCCTCACACCAGAAGAGAGATCACATCTAAGGGTCAACAACAGAGAAGGTCTGCCAGGTCAGAGAGAAAGACACGTCCCACTCCTCAGCTCAGCCACCTCCCTGGTTTCTTCTTTCCCCTCTGGATCACATAAGAGGCTCCTCCCTCCACAGGTTGTGAAGGACCTCTCCCCAGGGAACAAAGGCTGGGGGGTTGCACTATCTCACATCTCTCCTCAAGCCATTTGTGTTCTTTAGCCCCTTTTTCTGTATTTGGGACAGCTCATGAAAAGCACATACAGGCACTGTTTTTTGTGGACATGTCATGGTATATAGGTGTTAAAAACTTATTAACAAAAAGTGTCGCCCCCTGAAGCCCTTTGCCTCAATTTCTCCATTTACCAATAGGACTGTTCAATAGACAGATGGTTCTTCAATACATGATTTAGCTTGTCTATTCCATCTTCCGCAGCCACTGTCATGACAGACATTCACAAATTCTGAGTCACTCATGGGAAGTCCATCTCCAGGTACTTCTTTTTGCATATATTCATAACTTCCATCTATGTGATGCTGACTCCCTGTTCAGGGAACATTAAAAGTACCTTTACGTGATTTTTCCATAAAGATACGATTTTGCTACAAAGACAGCAGTAATCAGTTGCACACAAAACTGAAGTTTAGGAAAATAACCTAATATTCATATAGGAGTAGTGCACAGCAAAACGCAAATACAGCCTTATTCATTTTGTCTCATCCTCTGGCTCACTAATAGATAAAGGCAAAGAGCTTCTGATCTCTAAAAACTCTGATTAACACTTTGCAATAAATGCAAAATAAGCAACAACTTTAAAGAAGTTTTTTTCCTGTCGGAAATACCTGAAGACACAGTAACAATATCCAGCAGCCCACATCACCCTGGTGTTTGATAGCCAGCTGACATCTGTCATTTAATTTTAAAGGGCCCATAAGCATCACAAAATGGCATTGGTAGTGGGACAGTTTTCCACAATTTCTTCTCTTTTCCCATACACAACCTTAAACAAATTGGAGGAAAAGATATCCTCACAATTAACACTTCAGCTTCTGTATGTCCTTTGGGCAACCCTGAGTGAATATTTTTAAGATTTCACGTGACAAGCTGAGGAAAACAGAAATTTTTGTAAACAGGGGGCAGAGGGAGTCCTACCTGACCACTCACAGCAAGCCTAGGTGGATGTGCTCTCTCTTGGTGTCATTTAAAAGAGAAATGCAGCTACCTCTGACTCTAGTGCAATAGCATCATTCAGAGTGTCCTAAACTTTAGGTATATTACATAAATCTGAATTTAGCAAAGCTTTTGCTATTACCCTCCTTTATGTTTTCAGGGTAGAACAGCTATTTTTCTGCTGCTTTTCAGAAGAACTTCTCCAACAAAGGTTAGAGAAAACCTGAGGCTCTGCTAATCTTGCCCCATACCACCAGGTCAATGAATAATTCAAGAAACCCAGTTGTTTAAGTGAGCACTAATTAAGCAGTTTAACTTCCATCTAAAAGTAGTGCAGCAGGAAAATAGGGCTCTTTTCCTCTGCTTGAGTGGAAACATAGGTGAGATTAGATTGTATCAGGTGAAAAGAGAACCAAAGGTGGAGTGCAACCACTAGTGATCTGATACAATATGAGCCTGGGTTTGATTTTTTTTTTTCTCTCAGTGCCTTTTTGTGTATATTTCATGAATGACCTCAAGGCATAGCTTTGACATAGAGCTGAAACTGAGAAGTGGCAGATTTCCTTCTAGTGCTTGTGGAAGAGTGCACATTATGAGAAAAAGCACAGGAGAAACAGGTTCACGTGTTCATTTGACTCCCAAGACTATCTTGCAGCCACTTGTCAGCCCAGGATTCCCACTCTTGCACTTTCTGCTAGTACACTGCCAGAATGTTATTTTACTGTCTGGAAGAAAACGGGCTTGATTATGGGGATGATGTACTTTATGAAGCACTGCACTTAATGTCTCCAAATTCAAGGGGCTGCCCAGAACTGGAGCTGAAACCAATCTTTTTAAACTGATTTTTTTTCTTTTATGTTGTGCCAGGCCAAAAGCCCACATCCAAAAAAAAAAAAGCCTTTTAAACCTTGGAGGTAAAATACGAATTTTGTGGTTTGGATTCTTCACTAAATATTATGGCTTAAAAAACATTTAATTTTATACTAGCATTCAGCAACTGTTTACCCTCCAGAATTATTAGCTATTTCAGGGTTCTGCTGCTGGACTGTACCTCTTATTTATAGATCATACCAGCATGCAGATTTTTATTCATTAGAAATTCTATTGGAGCACCCACTGCACTGCATTAAAAACAAGGACATCTATATGCAAGCTGTAGCTATAGGTAGGTGAAATTATTATATAGCATCTCAGTAAAAACAGGGTAAATTAGATTAGCCCTAACAGTCTCCTATTGCATTATCGCTATTAGGATGTAGATGACACTGCATCATAGAGTCTAAACTGCTCATTCATCTTTGCAGCAAAACAGACTGAAATTTGCTACTTGCTCCACTGTCATATTCAAGGTGCTTTTGCTTCCCTGCTGAATTCTGCCTAATTCCTGGACCCCGAATGCTGGAGTTCAGTTGAAGCTTACTGATGTCCTGCTTCAGGAGGAAGGGTAGGTGCCTTGTTCCCAAGAGGCATTTCAAGCAGAAACATGGAAGACGCACATCCATTACCGCAGTCCGTCAGGCCTTTGTGTGAAATCTGTAAAGGACTCAGTGCCCCCCAACACCTTAGTCTCTGACATATGGCCACTTTTTGGCAGCCCTGAATTAAGGGCACAGTTTCCACCTACATCGTGGGAAGGCAGGGACCTGACACAGGGACTGACAGGGATAGAGGTAGGGAGAAACCTCAGGCAGCTAATGGAAATTATGAGAAGAGGGGCACCTCTCTAATGTACATATTCCCCCTCTCCAATATGCTTCTTAGTGGATCTCTGTAAGGGACGAGGCCCAAGTGACTGTGCTGTAAGCACAGGCAATGCCCCAAGAGAAAGCTCCAGAAGCCAGCCACGGGGAGGGGCCCAGTGTCACTGTCCTTGACTGACTAATGTCTCAACCACTCCTGAAATGGGGTGAGAGAAGATTCTAGAAACCTTGGACTGGGGCCAATAAATAGGGGCGCACACGAGCCTCCTTGGGGCGCTCCCCACACCGACACCCCCTGTTGGCAGGTCCGATGCTGGATCCAGGGTTGGTGTT
>NW_008824723.1:2131498-2139938 GCF_000699105.1 Pygoscelis adeliae | reverse complement strand
ACATGAGCCGACAGTGTGCCCAGGCGGCCAAGAAGGCCAACGGCATCCTGGCCTGTATCAGAAATAGTGTGGCCAGCAGGAGCAGGGAAGTGATAGTGCCCCTGTACTCAGCACTGGTGCGGCCGCCCCTCGAATACTGTGTTCAGTTTTGGGCCCCTCACTACAAGAAGGATGTTGAGATGTTGGAACGTGTCCAGAGAAGGGCAACGAGGCTGGTGAGGGGTCTGGAGAACAAGCCTTATGAGGAGCGGCTGAGGGAGCTGGGGTTGCTTAGCCTGGAGAACAGGAGGCTGAGGGGAGACCTCATTGCTCTCTACAACTACCTGAAAGGAGGTTGTAGCGAGGTGGGTGTCGGTCTCTTCTCCCAAGTAACTGGCGAAAGGACGAGAGGAAATGGCCTCGAGTTGCGCCAGGGGAGGTTTAGATTGGATATTAGGAAAAATTTCTTCACCAAAAAGATTGCCAAGCATTGGAACAGGCAGCCTAGGGAAGTGGTTGAGTCACCATCCTTGGAGGTATTTAAAAGACATGTAGATGAGGCGCTTAGGGACGTGGTTTAGTGGTGGATTTGGCAGTGCTAGGTTTATGGTTGGACTCGATGATCTTAAGGGTCTTTTCCAACCTAAATGATTCTATAATTCTATAAAGACCACATATTCCCCCTCTCACCCATTATATACTGAGGAGGATTTATTGGTATCCTCTCTTCAAGTCTTAGCATCCTGGCTTGCAATAAAATGTGGCTCTGCAAATTCAAGACATTTTGCAATAGCAGGGCTGGTGTTAGCTGCATATTTTAAGCAGCGAAGATATTTTTTATGCTCCTTGAGGGAAACAAACCAACGCTTATTTCTTTAACACAACTATATTTTTTCATGGCTAGGTTAAAGATCGAATTACTTGCAAATTACTACTACTACTACTATATCATTAATTCATCATCACTGTTTAATCATTAGGGTTTCTCAGCAATGCAAGAATTATTGGGTTTTGTTTCAGACATTAAAAAACACAGGTGATAACTTTAATTGACTTCATATGCACAGAGCTGAGTAAATATTCATAACAAAGTAAAACAATCTGAGGAATGCTTAAAAGAGACAACCAAAATCCTATTTCAATTTCCTAGGAAACTTCAAATAAAACATTTGTGTTTCAAAATGTACCATGACCATAATTTTCTAGAAATAAATTAAATTCTGTTTCATAAAATTGACTCCCTTCCAACAGGATGGAATTGTAATTAAACAGAATGTTTTTACATATGCCCTTTGTCAAAAATAATACAGCAAAAATTGAGATTTCTCATGCAAGCACCTCCATTTTGCTTAAAGTTATTTTTCTTTTTAAAAAAATCCATTTTAAAAGTTTCAAGTAATTCCATCTACAATAAAAGTAGCAGATGATAGTTAATTTGCACCAGATTTCATACCACTTCAGCACCAGAAGATACAAACAGAACTGGAAGGTTGGACACCCGCTGGCTTGGAGAGATGCACATCAGGCGGTCACGCAGGCTGTATCACTACATCACTAAAGAAAATATGGTGAAGAATCATTTTGTGTTATCTGTGTAGATATTGTACCTTAAAATGAAAAGCCATGAGATATCATAACATTTGTGCTCTTTTCTTTTTTTTTCAGAGTGTCTGAAATATCGTGAAGGCTGTGCTGCCACCCAGCAGGGCAGCGTTTTTGTGTCACGCAGCTGAGGACATGCCAGTGTGGTGTTAGGACATATAGAAGTGTGTTGAGGATGCAAAGCCCTGGTAGGATAAAACAGGAAGACTGTGCAACACAGAGGGAGCCAAACCTTTTGCAGCCTTGTCCCAACAGTCTTTTGGGAATCCACCTGGCATGGGCTATTCCCCAAACTGTGCACAGGTACTCTCTAGGAACCACTAGCTGGTACAAGTCAAAAATCATTCTGGGGAGGGTGCTAGTAATCAAGCAAACTGGGCATTTGCAGGGTCTGTGCTCAAAGTGGCACTCTAGCCCCATTTTCTTAATTAATATTAGTGTAGAGGCTGCCAGGGCTGAAGCTGGTAATGCAGGTACAGGGATCAGAGCAAGATCTTTGCCGTGACTGGACCAGAAGAGCGTTGCTGTGGTTTTCATCAAAAGGGAAGCCAAACAGTGTATAAAGTGCAGGACAGTGAAACTGCCTTTATTCAGGAAGGAAGCTTAATCACATCGCTAACTTTAGGCATGTGCTCAAGGTCCCGTTGAAATCCCTGACACTGAAGCACGTGCTGGAAGCCCTTTCCCTGAGTCAAGACTTCAGTGGCTGCCAGGTGATTCCTCCAGGTGAGCTGCATGTGCACCGCCTGTTCACAGAGCCTGAAATGCGGCCAGAGGAATTGCAAGCAGTATCTGTGTCAAAACAGTTGCAAGCATCAATCACAGCCTTTGGGGGAGATGTTGTCAACTGCTTTCCTCCATTTCTGGATTTTAATGTGGGACTTGGTACATATGTAATACAGTGGGAAAACAATAGGCTTTTTGTTATTTTATGCCAAGGCACTATTTCCTCACAAAGATCATTAAGAAATTATCTGCTAGGCATCCAAAAGCCTTCTCCTACTCTTTTATTACCTGTTTTCTCTTCTAGGGAGTATTACACATCAAAATATCAGTGTTAAAAATTATTTTAAAATTCTTCCTCTATCGTGCAAGGAGCAGCATGAAAAAATTCTCTCTGGATTGATATATCAACACAGTGGTCTACCAGTTTGCACTTTGTTGTTCAAACAAGATCAAGTCCTCATTATCTTACACTGTATAAACACATTAAAAAACAATCCGCAACCTAAAGGGCCTTTAGTTTAAATAGAGCAAGCAGCCAGAAAAAGGATTCATTTCTATCTCATCTCTCTTCTACTGATGAGGAACTGAGGCACAGAGAAGTGATAAGACCAAGCAAAGTCACACAGGAATTTAGCCAGGAACTGAACCCAGGTTCTCAGAATATCAGCTCCATGTCTTAATCACAAGTCAGGCCTTTGTTTGACTGGTGCATTTTAAAATGCTTCAAGCCAAGAGAGGTGCCAAAAACAAATACAATGCGCCAGCAGTGTAAACTAATTACATTTTAATAATTACTTCAGGTTCAGTCATTTGAACCCTTATTAGCAGCTCAGGCAGGGAACGTGCGGGCTGTGCTTTCAAATTAGGTTTTTAATCTTGCATTCTTTCTTTTCACGTTGGACAAAATTGACTTCTATTTTGCTGTATTAGTTCCCTGCGTGTGATTAACGCCTAGGTGCTAGCCTGTGAAACACCACAGCAGTTGAAATACAGCTGTATTTCCAAGGCACAGAGTGCTGACTGACAGAGGTACCTGATAAAATCATATTGAGTTAATAAATATGACAGAAGTTCTTCAGCCTTGTTAACTGCATCTAGAGAGAAATTGCTCAGAAAGGGATTGTGCTCTTTGAGACAAGGCAGTCCTTGATGCTTCTCCGTCTTTGGGACCTAGCAGTTTTGTCACCCCATGAGAGTGCTAGAGTCCCCCTGGGCTATCTATATTATCTGACCTGTTTGTAGTCTTTTTTCCAGGTCAACCTTTCTGCCTCAGCCTTGTTACTTTTATCAGACACAGCTTTTTAGGTTCAAAACTGGCTCATCAAGTCACTTCTGTCTTTCCATGCTTGTGATGTGGTGGTGTTTTCACATTAACCAAAGCAAACCGTTCACGTTAAATGCAAGGGGTTGAGCAAACCTTTGCGCACCAGCAAACAGCAAGATAGAAAAGCTGTTAAAAAGAAATGATCACAGTCCATGCAGAAGGAATGAAGTCAGAGCAGCACAAAGGTTTGCTAGTCCGTATAGAGAAGATCCAAAACATTCCAGGAGCTGGGAAAATGCTAGAATACACACAGCTTGTTGGTCAGTGCATCCTTTAATTTGTGCTTGGCAGACAGTCATAGAGAGGGAGGGAGGCCAAGGGGTTGTGCTGCAGCCGTGCTTGTGCCAGGCAGCCAGGCCTCCTGGAAGGATGCTCCCCATGTGCAACTTAAATCATCTTTCAGATATTTTTCTTCTGAAACAGCAAGATGATTTTATTTCCTTCAGTAAAGTAATTTAAAAAGAACAGAAAAACAAATAATATAAAACCCAAACAAAAAAAAGCCCAGTTGGGTCTGACAGCTCAGCAGATGGTTACCTAGGACTAGCACAAACACCACCAGCCGAAGCATGACTTTGCCAACTCCCTCCCAGTCTCCTGCTGATTTTGCTTTTCTGTGCAGGCAGCAGCTTTTTATTCTGTGTTTTAGCAGTGGTATCCTCAAATCTTTGACACTTCTTCGCTGTTACTTCTCCCCCTCCCTGTAAGAGCCACCACCCTGGTTTCTCTCTTCCTAGCACATGCTTGCATTTCCTGCAGGGATTCTTGCTTAAAAAGACCAACATAGGTCACACCACACTGTTTAACATGTAGCACAATGTGATACACAGCTGGGTAGGATGGAGAAAGATAGGGGTGATGTGACCCTTCCTGTGTGCCATGGAAGAAATATCCTGGCCAGCTCCAGATCTGCACCATGGAGGACAGCAGAGGAGTGTTTTGAGGAAGGACAGGCAATCCCCTCGGTGGGGAACTCGCTCAGCTGGATCCTCTGAGGTGCTTCCTCACAGTCACCCCTCCTGCATCTGATGGAGAATCCTGACCAACCCTATCGGGCTTGTAGGGTGACTGGGAGGGAGCAAGATGGCAGAGCGTGGCCTCAGCTCAAGAAGTGCCTCATATCCCCATCCTTCAAGAAGTCCTGCAAAGGCTCTCTCCAGGTCCCACCTAGCACCTTATCTCTTTCCTCAGCACACTTCTCCCATTGCAGGACCTAGTCTGGCACAGTTTTGGGTTCAAGGTGAAACAGACTTGAGGCTGTCAGAAGGGTTCCTATTTGCAGGCAATCTGCAGGCACCATGGGTAGTGTCAGAGCCCTCCCACTCTGCCTCTGGATCCAGAGGGGGGAGGATTTCACCTCTACAGTCACTCCTCAGAAATTTTCCTACATCTTGTATGTTCAGCTTGGAAATCTTTCTCATCCTCAGCAGCTTCCACAGACTAGTTTTGAAGGCTTACAATGCCTTTTTGCAAGGACGAGCCACCACACACACTCCTTCAGCCTGCAAAGGCTGAAGTGCAGAAACAAAGGAACCTTCATCACTCTCAGCTTGTGTTTCACTCTGCGGGTGGGAATAAACATGTCCTAAAAGACCCCCATGTCCTGACTGCTTTGGCTTCCAAAGGTCAAGGTGTTATCGAGGTCCAGCAGATGGTGCAGGCAATGGAAGGAAGTAGGAGCCATCTTCACACAACCTAGCAGAGGTGGCTTACTGAAGTGTTGCAATTCCTTTCTTTCATGACTGTAGGGACTACAACCTGGCAGTTCTAAGGAGCAATAGTGTGAACTTCATTACTTTTTTGAACTTAGAGGGGATTGCACGCACAATTCAATTCTCTATAACCACTGCTTCACATCTCTACATCTCTATCTGTGCATCTTTTTTTGGAAAGCTACTACTGAAAGGTGCCATATTAACATGGTATTGCAATAAACGAGCACTGCTCAGCCCAGTGAGAAAGAGATCCCCACTTCAGTGGTGGCAGCAGGCCTGTAGCAGTGGTGAATGCCACACAGATCCAAGCAGACTTCAAAATCCTTGCCCTTCCTGCTTTTATTCCCTTTACATCATTTTCCAAGCACAACCTGGTGTCCTGGACCAGACCTTGGGCCATCAATAAATTCATTGTGTGACTGAAGGCACTCAAACCTCACACTGAATCCACTAAATGCCAGTACTGTGCAACTCTAGAGCATCTTCCTGCTTAATCACATGATTTGGAGGACCTGCTGTGTTCCACTGAGAAGCTGTGGGATGCCCAGTGATTACCAGTATGAAGCCTGAATGGTTTCTGAAGCATAGATCTGATCGTTCTGGAGTGACAACCATGGGCTCTCCTGGCACAGAGCGCTGGACTGTGTTTGAAGCTCACCATTTTGGTTCTCCAGCCCTGTGTCTTCAACAACAGCTGCTCAAGATTAAGAAAATAACATTAAAGGCCTGGCTGGCAACTCTAACTCAGTCCTCTTATGTAAAGGTATAATTGCACATATGGCCCCTATCACAGCGCCCCATGAGGCTGGGAATTGTGCACCACCATAATTCAATTCTAGGCAATGGTAGAGTAAGGACCAGCATGTCAGAAAGAGAAATCGGGGTAGATCTTAACATCAGAGAGTACAGTCACACCAGCCAGTGAGAAATTTTGAGAGAGGTGCGAGGGATCCAAGTGTGCCTCATTATGATCTCAGGTTGACATAATACTTTATGAAACTCCATTTACTTAATTACAATGACTACTCATTTTTGCTAACATTCCAGAGATCAAACCCGTGTCCAGGGTTTATTTTCATAGCCATATTGTTTTGATTAATGAGTGATTCATCATCAACTGATCAACATTAGTCAAATATTGTACTACAAAAGCACTGAAAAAGAATATATTTGGATTTTTAAATAACTACTGCATAAAACTCTCTGTTCTACCTGATACCAAATGATGAATGTGAAATCAGACTTACGGCCAAGCTCAGCCAAAAAGTTTTTTCAGAGTGCTGTGATCTGTTGCCAATCTCTTTGTGCTCCCGTTGAAGTGCATCCCTGTGACGGTGGAAGGCTCTTGCCCTTGTACAGGTAAATGGGGGGCGGTATGTAGTTTGTTAAGCTACATCTGAATTGTGAAATTTATGATACTTTAAAAGTCTTCTGGGACCCTTCTGAAACCCATATGTAACAACAGTATAAATCTAGAGGTCCTGCCAATAACCCAGACAAATACTGGGTGTACTAGTCAGCAGTTCCTATTCCCAGATCCCTTACACCATCAATTCCAGCTGTGCTGTATGGATCTCATTAAAAGACTTTTCCCTTGCGCTGGGATTTCTCCTGAATTGGCCACATTAATGTTCACAGCTGGGCTAATAAGATCTTAATTTATCTCAAGGGGAGCCATACTGAAATTATTCAAGCCAAAATGGGATTGTCTCAGCTCAGATTGCCACTTGATTCCAAGTGGTTTGGTTACTCTATCAAAACACAGCCTGCATGTCTTTCTACTTCTTCAGACTTCTGGGAGCACATAAGTGGGGCTGTGCCCTGCTGACTTTTGTACCTCCTGAATTCCCCTTTCTAGCCATCCATTTCATGCTGGTCAACCTCATAAGGTACTTAAAATGACTCTAAGAATTTGGCCTAAAAGCCATACCTGCACGGCATTGTACAGTGCTACGCACAGTTCATACACCAGATGTGATAACAGCCAGTGCAGCATAGTGATCCAACCAAGCTAATTAGCTGAGCTAATTAACTCAAGCCCAGCTTTACATCAAGATCACTTCCAGTTTGCCCATTGCTAGCTCACAGCACAGCCCAGCCCTGTCCTGCAGAAACATGTTCTCACTTCCAAAAGGATGCCAGGCTTGAGGAGACAGGGCCAGATGCACGACTTGTCTGAATCCCCTGGAGCCAACAGAGCTCATGTCCAAGGGGGTCCCAGTGAACCCTCTCCACGCACATGAGTGCCTGTACTCTTTTTTGGGGTCCAAGCTTGATGACTGAGTTCGTGGTGTTGAACTTCATCTTTTTGCACTCCAGGAATGACGTGTACTTGCACCCTGTGAAAGCACTCTGAAAATCCAGGGCTGAATTATTTTATGCTGTTGGGAACATATCCTGGGCTTATCACTGGTGGTAATACCAATCCCTCTGGTCTCATGTACTGCAATTCAATAACCCATTATTAACAGTTGGAGACGGTGATCTAGCCTTTCTGATTTTTCACTTCTGAATGCAGCTAATTAGTTATGATAATTAGCAGAATTACAGCTCTCCATTCCCCACTTGGGAGTACAATAGTCACAATCTTATAACCACCTACTTTACACTCTGTCCCGGCTTCCTGAGAAACAGAGTCAAACACCTTGATTAGAATTTGAGTCCCATGGGGTATAAAAGGCAGAACAAAACATTAATTTAGCAAGGCAGATTGTTAACATCATTTCAGTTCTTGCTCCATTACAGCTCTGTTACAGTGCTGCATACCAAGCATAGGACCCACGCAGGGCCCAATTCTGCAGGCTCTGTGGCAGCATTTGCAGGGTCTGGCTCTAAGATGATAACCATTTCAGTGAAAACCAAGCTCTGAATCCTCACCAACCCTGGGTGAGCCAGAACCTGCTCCTCTCAGAGGCAAGAAAGAACAGCAAAACTTCTTAAAACTTGATTTTGATGTTTTTTGACTGCTGAGGTGTGTCCTCCAAGATGAGGTTTTAATTTCACTCCCAAAAGTTATTAAACACTATGTTTGTGTCCTGGTTTCGGCAGGGATAGAGTTAATTTCCTTCCTAGTAGCTGGTACAGTGCTGTGTTT
>NW_008824723.1:2116813-2127221 GCF_000699105.1 Pygoscelis adeliae | reverse complement strand
TTCAGCTGGGATAGAGTTAATTTCCTTCCTAGCAGCTGGTACAGTGCTGTGGTTTGGATTTAGGATGAGAACAATGTTGATAACACACCGATGTTGTAGTTGTTGCTAAGCAGTGCTTACACTAGCCAAGGACTTTTCAGCTTCCCATACTTGACCGACTGAGAAGGCTGGAGGTGCACAAGAAGCTGGGAGGGGGCACAGCCAGGACAGCTGACCCCAACTGGCCAAAGGGACATTCCATACCATGTGACGTCATGCTCAGTAGGTAAACTGGGGAAAGCTGGCCAGGGGGGGCCGCTGCTCGGGGTCTGGCTGGGCATCTGTCGGCGGGGGGTGAGCAATTGTACTGTGCATCACTTGCTTTGTGGATTATCATAATAATTATTATCATTTTTATTATTCCATTATTATTATCATTTTATTTCAATTATTAAACTGTTTTTATCTCAACACATGAATTTTTCTCACTTGTGCTTTTCCAATTCCCTCCCCCATCCCACCGGGGGCGGGGCGTGAGCGAGCGGCTGTGTGGTGCTCAGTTGCCAACTGAGGTTAAACCACGACAGTTTGACAGTGCCAGCCCTCTCACAGTCCTTGCCACATGACAGCTTTCATATCACGTGAAGTGGTGGGTCTATAGTCCATTTTCTAGCAGTCCCCACTTCCAGTGCTGTTTTCTGCTTTAAAGCTCCCTTCCCGCCAAAGCAGCCATAATGCTTTACCCCAAAAATCGTTTCATGTTATTATACTGAAACAGAATCCACCCGGAATGACAAGCCCCTTGTGTCAGCTGGGGACTGCTTTTACCAGCACCAAGGATATTCCTCAGACAGAAAAACCCACTCTTCCAAATCTATCATGTGTATAGGCAGTGAGCGAACTTTCCAGCTCTTTAACTTTAAATCCCACTGGTGTTCCACATAAAACTTTGAAAAATGGTGTTTAACAAAAATGTATTCTTTGTGTCCAAAATTTCCTGTATTCTTTCCCTCTCTGAGGACATGTGAATGACAAGCAATATTTTTTGAGTCTCTGTAGTTTATTTTTTCCTGACTCTCTTGCTCTTGCTTGATGGCAGGCTGTCTACTTCTGCTGGAGCACCTTATTTTCCCACTACAATCAATTCTAATATCATTGAGTATTATTATAAGTTGAGATAGAAAATGGGGAACAGGAGAAAATAAACATGCACGACACAGGAAAAGGCAAAGTCCTGCAACTCCTAAGTCCCAGCAAACTCCTGTGAACTTACACAGAGGAGGAAAGCCTGAGGAAGAACTCAAGTCCTGGTTATGCTTTCAAAGCCTTGTAAAGAAAGCATACATTTTCTTCCTCCAAAAGGACAGTCTCCTCTGCTGTATGAACTCTTTGGTGGAGGAGTTAAAATCATCGCCAAATTGCAATGTGTAACACCCAAGTTTGGAAGGTCCTGGAGAGCTGAGGGACACACCAAACCCACAGAGATTATCTGGAAAGTTAATACAGCTTTTGCTGGGAATTTGTCCTTGTTTCGGCTGGGATAGAGTTAATTTTCTTCCTAGTAGCTGGTGAGCAAGCGGCTGTGTGGTGCTTAATTGCTGACTGGGGTTAAATCATGACAGTATTCCTGACTGCAATCTTACTGGCAGCAGGGTCCTAATGGGCATCTTTCTGGACAGAAATTGTATAGGTCATTATAGACGCTCATGTGAATTTCAGGAAAAAAAATTAGCTGAGGTGAGAGTACCCACTCCCAGCATCAGAGCAAGTGAAGACCCTCATGCTGACGTATGTTGTCAGAGAGCCTGGGGAGTGGGAAATGAGACTTTGATTAAGGACAACGGGATTTGGTCAGTGTCTCCAAGTGGTTCAGATTTGCTTAGGCTGAGAAGCTAGAGCTGTAATATAAGTTTAACAACACAGTGCACGTTCCCAGAAATGCCTGTCAAGTCACAGAGGCTCAGCAGCACTTGTAGGCTTCAAATAAATAGCTATTCCCCAGTGACACAGAGCATCTATTCCCCAGTTCTCTGAAACCCAACCACCATAAATGGTAAACAAATGACACTGCAGATGAAGCTGCAAAACGTGTTATGTTATTTAACATCAACCGTTCCATATAATTAAGGGAGCACAATTACTTAAACATGTTTGTGATGTAAACAGCCATGCAAATTGCATTTCTAACTACTTTGACTGTACCCACATCATAATTAGAAGTAGCAATTTATTACTTAATGTAATAATTAGAAGTAATTAACTACTAGAAGTAATTAGAAATAGTAATTCATTTCTTAATGCAATGAGCTGCTTTTGCAGCATGTGTGTGCACACATGTATGTGCGCGCACACGCAAATACTTAGCAGTGGATAATTACTTCAAAAATGCATTTATTCAGGGCTTCTGATTCTGCCTTGTATGGAAAATATCTAATGTATGGGGAAGATTGATCATAACTGTGTGCTAAGTATCTCCAGACATTATTTGTATCCTTCAGCCAATACGTTGGGTTTTTTTCTTTCTAAGGTCAAGTAGTGGATGGACAGCCTCCATGAAAAGATCAATAACAATAACCAGATCCAAGATGATTTGCATTTTTTCATTTGCTTACAGCTTTTCATGGAATAGCAGGTACAAGAGAAGCACATTGGAATAGAACCTATAGTTCATTAACAGTGACACATAATAATATTAGAGAAATTATAAAGGATCTGTACCCTGGCATAACTACTGTGTACTCACTTATCAGAATTTTAGAATATTCCCTGGCCTAACTTAATGGGTAAGCGGAAAGTAAGAAAGCTACCCAAGATACCTAGTAAAAATGTGTTCTGCTTCTTGTAGACATTCAAAAGGGAGTGGTCAAGCTCTTTGTATCAAGCACCCCACTTCCTACCTCCAGATGGTTGCAAAGCTTAGGAGCATACAGCAAGGAGCATCAATCAGCTTTCCAGGAGGCAAAAGGGGGACCAGATGAAAGACAAACGCTGTGTCAAGAGCAAGAAACATTGGGCCAGTCCCAATCCAAGGAACAGTGAGACTAGAGAATGAACAGCTATGTTTGTTACATTTATTATTGATTCAGCATACTGCCTCCCTGAAAATCTTCTGGTCTCATTAAGTGATAATCAGAAAAAAGTTTCATCTGTTGTCCAGGGTGGCCTGGGTTAAAACCATGCATTCAAAACCCTTCCTCTCTCTTCTACTTCCTTTGGCATAGGGATGCTACCAGCAATGGAGCTGGCCTGGGAAAGCTGCAGGAATCTGCAGCCATGGGCAAGCTGTGGAGACTTCCTAGGCTCTCTACAGTCTGTTTGCAAACTACACTACTGCCACCTAATCTGAAACTTTCCCATTGTCCTTCACCAAGCTGCTCGTGAATGTTCATATCTTGGTCAGAGATTCATCAGTTAGCTTCCTTCTCGATCAAGCTTCACCCACAATCCAAATGTTACCAAAAGTGTCCAAAGTCTCAGCTGTTCACTTGTCTGTTGCTCCAGCTCCATTTTTCACCCAACAAATCTTCTCTTCTTACCTTTTAAACACCTTTTCTAAAGCAGATTCTTCGCCTTCATTTCTCACTGGCCAAAGCTGGCTAACATTATGGAAGATACTGCTGGAAAAAGAACAAAGCCAATCTCACTGGCCCTAGTTTTCTACAGAAAATGCACCCAAGGCAGGTGATTATGATTTCTCCCCCAGAGCTTCATAGCTTTGAAACCATGCAATATCTGTAAACGATGTTCAAAGGCATACAACCGGAAGGTGCCATAAAATGGTGAGGAAATGTTTAACTGCAGGAATACAGCTGCTTACAGTAGCATAGCTTTAAGCCAAAGGGATCCTGGAGAGGAGAACTCACAGTCATTCTCTCTGTTAAAATCACTTTCCTCCTCATCTCTTTGTGATGCAGCATTTTCCCCAACAATTAATTCCTAGTTTCACCTCCAATGCGATCTTTTTAACATGACTTGGCATTCATTCCACCACATCAATTAATCCAGCTCAGTGAGTTGTGAAGTTAGGGAACAATCCATCGGGTAAATTACAACTGTGAAAGGTGAAAGGGAAATCCACCAAACTAAAAAAAAAAAAAGCAAAACCAAATCACCTTTACATTTAAAATACAAATTAAAATTAGCATAGCAGAACTGGAAGTGCATTCCCTGATTGCCAAGTCTTTGTCTTCAGTCCAATGTTTGGGCACTTGTGATAAAACAATCATCTTGCCTGGAATTCCTGAGAGAAGAAAGAAAAGTAGTTAGAAGAGACTTCTTTACCATACTCCTTTTCTTGTTTAACTATACCCATGGTCATTATTGCTGAGGTATGGTGCAGCACGGGAAAAGAGAAATGAGACTCCAGTGTTGTCCATTGATTTTGTTATTATCATTATTCTTGATTTCATTTTAGTTATTGTACTTTCACTGTAGTTACCGGTAACTGGAGAAAATTATTAGCTCTGCCAAAGATGTCCTGGATCAGGGAACTTCCCCAGTCAGAGAAAGAACATTATATTCACTGAAAGGTCATCCTGAACTGAAGCTGTGGGTACGCGGTCACTGAAACGAAGAGCTGGAATCTGTTGCCAGATAACAGGTGTATAAGTATATGGAAGAGTCATTGCTCACGTCCTAGTAGCACTGACATTTTCCAACAAGGATCATGGCACCATTATCCTAAATGCAGTATGAACAGATAATTCTTAATTCCCTACATACAGAAGCCCAGAGTTAGGCTTCCTCTTGCTTTCCTTAATCTTCTATACTTGCCTCCTAAAGGAATCTCTTAAGAGTCCAACGTCTTTCTGCAAAACCCATTGCCTCCACATGCGCTTGGATGTGCTGTGGATCTGAAGTCAAGCTTCTGTGTCCTTTAACGTGGAGAAGGAAGGTGCATGCCAGAAGAAATAAAAACCATGTCACCTACTGGCACTTCCCTTTCGCTCTTGCTAAAGACCTCTCAGAGGAAAAGCATGAATTTTATAGCCCCAGAGAAGTGGAGACTATAGATAGCCTTAAGCCACCTCTGCACTCTGCAGACCTGGGGTTACTCCAGATACTTGAAAGTCTTCTGACATACCATCAGCATCCCTTGAGCCTTGCCTCAGTTGTAGCAACCTGCCAGAGTTGCCTTCTGGAGAATTTTTCCCTCTCCTAAGATTCATCTATTCCCCACCCAGGGTTGTAAGGGCACTCTAAAAGCAGTCTCAGCTAGATTTCAACTTTTAGACCTTTTATCTGGTCTAACAAGAGCAAGAGACAAATTTCATCCCCAACTTGCTAATTTCTAGGTCTCAGGCTACAGCTGACATAGTGAGAGGAATGGATGGTAGAACAGCAGTCAACCAATGTCCCCACCTGCACACCTAAATAGGAATCTGAAATTTCAACAGTGGCTTCAGCTTATGTCAGTGAGGCTGTCAGTACCACAGACGGGATTTTTCTTTCTTTTCTGGAATAGTGAGGTCAAGGGAAGACAGACTTTGACCAAAGGCTTTAGTCAGCATGAATTGTGAAATTGCCTCTTTATGCAGTAAGCATGACACACAACAGAACTACAACCACTCTAAAAACCAGATGGTTCACCCCACTTTTTATCTTAGTGGCAAAGTGTAAGAAAGTGCAAAGGACTACTAAAGTCTAAATACTTCTTGAGTCTTACTGGTGCTGTTCAAGCAAAGAACCTGCAGCATTTCTGTGTGAAAGGGTTTCCAATCACTCAAGACACTGGATTCCCACAGCAAGTCAGAAAGAGTTGGGCAAATCTCACTTGTGCAGTTGAATACTCCCTTATGGTGCACAGGTCCTGAACTAACCCTCTGAACTCAGGTGCATTGCATGCTAACACAACAGGGAAAACGATTTTATGATCTCTACTGGGTAAATATGGAAACAACTGCTTGTGAAAACAGATTGGTTTCTCTCTTCACTCTCCAACTTTGCTTGAGTTTTCAGCTTATGAGCTAGATGGAGTTAAACAACTGTATTTCTGACACATTTTGCCTGTATTTTGTTTTGTTTCACTTACATTTCCATTTTGGAATCCTTGTCTGCATACAACTGAGAAAATTAATTTTTTAAATAATGTATACTCTGCCCACACATGCATAAAGAATATACCAGGTAAAGTGAGTGAATGCAAGTTATTTTATTTCAAAAACACATCCAAGATGTATAAAAGCCTACAAATTTTTTATTGGTTTATAGCAAAAATCTAATACAGTCTGATTTATTGAAATCAGGTTTTGTGTTTTGGAAAAGGGCACAAAGTCTCCTCCTCACAGTTCAGATCAGCATAAACGTTCTCAGGTATGGTGGTGACATGCCACAGGGCACATTTCCCAGCAGGTGTGGGAGCAGCTGTCCCTGCCATGGTGGAGGTGTCAACACACAGAGATCCTTGGGTGGTGGACACAGCCTTGGAAGTCCCCGGCTGCAGGGAGTGCCTGGCACCTCTCCCTGAGGCTGGGAGAGATAGTTTTCTTTCCCAGTGTGCTGTGGTTGCAGAGCTGTGCCGCCAAGTGGAGGAACTATGGGAGCGAGTCAGCATCAGAGATGATGAAAGAGGTAGACAGGATCTTCTCAGAGACCTTGTGGCTTCAAGAGCCCCAGACCCCAACTGCAGTGGAGACACAGGTAGAGTCCCTAGCAGGGCGGTAAGTACAAACTCTGAGGTGGGTGAAGGCTGAAAGCTGGTGACTTCTGGCACTGAGGGGAAGGCTTCTGCTCCACTATCTGAAGGCTTGCAACTATGGAATAAGTTCATGTCCCTCAAAGCTGAGGAGGAGCCAAGTGTGCTTTCAAGTGAAGCATCTGGGCCAACTGACCCAGAGCTGTGCAGGAGCACCAGGAGGAAGTGGTGAGAGATATTGTGGGTGAATCCCTGCTGTGGGGGACAGGGAACCCATCTGCTGACCTGACCTGTCATCTAAAGAAATTTGCTGATTGCCAAGGCCTGGATCTGAGACGTTGTGAAGAGATTGCTGAAGTTTGTCCAACCCTCTGACTATTACCCCCTGTTGTTCTGCCATGGAGGCACCAATGATAGTCTAACATGACTACAGAGCTGTGGGGATGATAGTCAGGGGTATGGGGGTCCTGATGGTGTTCTCCTCGATCCTGCCAGTGAGGGGAAAGGATGTGAGGAGGGACTGATGCTGCATGTCAACAACTGGTTGCAGAGCTGATGTTGGCAAAAGGGATTTGGCTTCTACTGCCATGGGACCCTGTTTGAAGACCATCATCTGCCTGGGAGAGATGGGATCTACCTCCCTAAGTGGGGCATAGGTCTCTTTGCCAGCAGGATGGCTGACCTGGTAAGAAGAGCTTTGAACTAGGAATAACTGGGGAAAGAGAGTTTCCAGCAGCCCTGTGAGGGAGTGATGGACAGGGCTGACAAGTAAAGGGCCTGGGGTGATGTGAACAAAAGAGAAGACAAAAATCAACAAAATGGGACTTAACTGGGGTCACCTCAAACATTTGCATGTAAGCAAGGAAGTGCCTGCAAGGCATGATTAGGGGAAAAATCCCAGACCCTTTTGGGGAAAAAGGGAGTTTCCCTCTGCATATCAGCAAACACTTTTATACTGTGAGGGTGACCAAGCACTGGAACAGATTGCCCAGAGAGGCAGTGGAGTCTCCCTCCTTGGAGATATTCAGAAGCCATCTGGACATAGTCATGGGCAACCGGCTCTGTGTGGTCCTGCTTGAGCAGGCGGGGTTAGACCAGATGACCTCCAGAGGTCCCTTCCAACCTCAACCATTCGATGATTATGTGAGTCATAATATAATCAGAGTTTTGAAAGCTTTGTGTACTACTTTCAGTGTTTGAATACAAAATATTACTTGGAGAGAGTTACTTCTCTTTAATGAATAACAGAGTCCTTAATCAGACGGCTTCTCTGTAATCTAAAGAAATCCATCAGACCTATTCAACTTTCATTTAGCAAACACTCTTATATTCTGCTCCTGCTGACGTTAAAATCAGTGGCAAGACTACCATCCGCTTCAGACATGACCCTCCATATAAGTCAAGTAGATCAACAGGCTCGATGTCAGCCACCGGTACAAGTTCAAAGTAGATGAATTAAGGTGAACAACATGGTTTAATCATAAAGCAAAGCCAGGAGGAGAAGCAGGCACACTGTGTTTAGCCAGCTTTCCTATAGCATGGAGGATTTAGAAACCTGCTGATCAAATTCAACTATGACTGGGTAAGTAATAGACTCCTCACTGGTAACTATGTTCCTACAAGGTTTAAAAAACAAGGCAGCTCAAGAGAAACAGGTGGAATGTTCATAGATTCACCCCAACAACCCTTAAGCCCCTCAGCTAATTTCTATGATCAAATGCAGTCACCTGTGCATCCACAACAAAACAGTCCTAGAAACGATGGTCATAAGGGATGAGATTAAAAAAATGCAGACAGATGCAAAGATTACAAACAAATATTAGCGTGAGTCAGTTACCAAGTCACCCATCTGAGTGATGCAAATTTGTTCCAAAATCAGGCTTCATTAGTCTACTGCTCACAAATTACTTGTTTACAGATTTTTGGTTTTGTCTTACTGTAAACAAGATCATGAGCTTAATTAGATAGGATATTTACATTCATGTTTTATCTGAGTGATTGCAATGGGCCCTTTGCTTTTACTAATCATAAAGCATTTTATTACTGTAACTTCTAGTAACAAAATACGGAACCATCATATTTACTGGGTGAGAAACAATTAAATGACCATTAGTAGAAACCTGGCATTATAAAGGACAGCTCTTGCTTTTGCAGACACTCAGTCCTGCAAGGACCTAGGCATGAATTTCCATAGGGCTTGCAAGAACCTGAATAGACATATCAAAGTGTGAGTCTGTGTGAACATTTTAATTTGAATCAGAAGCTAGTTCATGCACTGAATCTCCAGATCAGTCCCATTTTGTCACTTTCAGGCCAATGTAGAGTTGTTACAGAGCATATAAACTGGGTTCCTGATGAAACTAAAGTAGTTCTGTTTTAAGAGTGCACCTAATGTACTCCAACCTCTTATGGGTATTCAGTCCATGGAAACAGGCTGGAGCTAGTCCAAAATAGCCTCTGTACCTCAACATTCTTCAAGAAGGAAATCTTAAAGGTGCAGGAGCAGGCCGTCCCCACGTGCCGAAAGATGAGCCGGCAGGGAAGAAGGCTGGGCTGGCTGAACAGAGATCTTTGGCTCTAACTCAGGAAAAAAAGGAGAGTTTATGACCTTTGGAAGAAGGGGCAGGCAACTCAGGAGGACTACAAAGATGTTGTAAAGTTACACAGGGAGAAAATTAGAAGGGCCAAAGCCCAACTAGAACTTAACCTGACTACTGCCGTAAAAGACAATTAAAAATGTTTCTATAAATACATTAGCAACAAAAGAAGGGCTAAGAAGAATCTCCATCCTGTATTGGATGCAGGGGGAAATATAGTGACAAAGGATGAGGAAAAGGCTGAGGCACTTAATGCCTTCTTTCCCTCAGTCTTTAATAGTAAAACCCATTGTTCTTGGGTTACCCAGCCCCCTGAGCTGGAAGACAGGGACGGGGAGCAGAATGAAGCCCCCATAATCCAAAGGGAAACAGTTAGCGACCTGCTACACCACTTAGACACACACAATTCTATGGGGCCAGATGGGATCCACCCGAGAGTGCTGAGGGAGCTGGCGGAAGTTCTCACCAAGGCCCTTTCAATCCTTTATCAGTAGTCCTGGCTAAGTGGGGAGGTTCCAGTTGACTGGAGGTTAGCAAATGTGACACCCATCTATAAGAAGGGTCAGGGGGAGGATCCAGGGAACTGCAGGCCTGTCAGTCTGAGCTCAGCGCCAGGGAAGGTTATGGACCAGATCATGTTGAGTGCCATCACATGGCACGTACAAGACAACCAGGTGATCAGGCCCAACTAGCATGGGTTTATGAAAGGCAGGTCCTGCTTGACTAACCTCATGTCCTTCTACGACAAGGTGACCTGCATAATGGATGAGGGAAAGGCTGTGGATGTTGTCTACCTAGATTTAGTAAAGCCTTTGACACCATCTCCCACAGATTTCTCCTGGAGAAACTGGCTGCTTATGGCTTGGATGAGCACACTTTTTGCTGGGTAAAAAACTGGCTGGATGGCTGGGTCCAAAGAGTTGTGGTGAATGGAGTTCAATCCAGTTGGCAGCCAGTCATGAGCGGTGTTCCCCAGGGCTCAGTTTTGGGGCCAGTTCTGTTTAATATCTTTATCAATGATCCGGACGAGGGGATCGAGTGCACCCTCAGGAAGTTTGCAGGCGACACCAAGTTGGGTGGGAGTGTTGATCTGCTGGAGGGTAGGAAGGCTCTGCAGAGGGACCTGGATAGGCTGGATCAATGGGCCGAGGCCAACTGTATGAGATTCAACAAGGCCAAGTGCCGGGTCCTGCACTTC
>NW_008824723.1:2110238-2116352 GCF_000699105.1 Pygoscelis adeliae | reverse complement strand
AGAGGAAATGGCCTCAAGTTGCACCAGGGGAGGTTTAGATTGGATATTTGGAAAAATTTCTTCACCAAAAGGGTTGTCAAGCATTGGAACAGGCAGCCCAGGGAAGTGGTTGAGTTACCATCCCTGGAGGTATTTAAAAGACACATAGATGTGGTGCTTAGAGACATGGTTTAATGGTGGACTTGGCAGTGCTAGGTTTATGGTTGGACTCGATGATCTTAAGGGTCTTTTCCAACCTAAACAATTCTATGATTCTATGAAGAACATACAGGGTGAACAGCAGGTCTTTGGCATCCAGTGTTTCATTCTACAGACCTGCTCCTATTGCACCACGCTGCTTGATAATGTAAGTATAACTTCTATGACTGCAAGACTGGGACCTAAAATGAGGCTGATCTCTGCCATGTATGTGTCATCAGACTGTATATAAATGGGATGTGAGTTGTGCATACAGCAAATGTTCTGGCTTTCTCTCTAGAAACGGGTTTTACACTTGCTGTTTACACATAAGAACACTCAACTCCTAGAGGTTCATCATCATTCAAACGTTTTGATTTTGGAAAATGCTCTCTCTTTGTCACACACACCCACAAACACATGCATGTTTGCATAAACACATTCAAATATTTATATAGACTAACACTTAAAGAGTCATTATTGTTGTTGGCTAGATCTTCTACTTTAGTTTTTAAATAGCTCCCTACACCACATACACCATGTTTATGTAACTGCTTTTCTAATAATACAATTGGTTTCTTTTCTCCTTCAAAAATGAGCAAATAGAACTCTTTTTTTTTTCTTCTTTTGTTAATGCCAGGTTAAGATTAAAACAGTAACGGCAGCATCACCATTCTGTAACACGTTAGCTACATGCAACAGAAACTCCTTCCTAATGAGGATTTTTTCTGCCCCTTCAAGCACAGAATCATTTTGTTACCAATCTACCAAGACCAATATTTTGATATTAACAGCCTAAAACCCATTATCTGGCTAGAAAACAAAGAGGACACCAAATCGTGTATGGATTCTACAACCTCAGAAATTTTTTCCATTGCACAATTTGATTATCTCATCTCAGAATCTGGAAGGAAAGGTATCTGAATTGTTTTCATTAAAATCTTGATAAAAAGTGCCCTCACTGTCACCTTGTGACAATAAAGAGTCAATTGGCATAGTGGGCTGTGTGAGTGTTTTACTCCTACTTGTGCCTTTTGCTGGGAGCTCATTAAACTCTAGTTAAAGGTGGCTCCTGGGGAAAAAAAAACAGCAAAATTTTCAAGCATCATGGTTTTCAGTTCTATTCCTGTTAGAAACACTGGGTACAGCACACACAATTGTTCCGTCATGGTTGTCATGTCATTGTGGCTACTCTGAAGTCACCAGTGTAAAGGCCTGAATCAACCTCATCTTCATTGGCAGGATCTTGGGGACTGCAGGAGGTTGCAGCCCCACCACCACTGCTCTCCCCATTACCCAGTAGAGCCTCATGACCTGAACACATACCAGGAGACAGACAGTGCAGCACCTGTGCCACCTCCATGTCATGGTAGGAGCTATCAAATGTCCCGGGCATGGTGGCATCGGTCTCTGAGTCGTATGGGCACAGCCACATCACACAACCTGCACATGCACAGTACATGTAGAGAGCCCAAGGGACAAGCCCTCACCCAGCCCTCTTCTTCCTTCCTCCATGCCCTCCATAAACTCATAACTGATAGTTATTTTAGAGAATAAAGGGGATGCAGAGTTGCTATTGCACTTTTTGTTGAAATTTTGCTGTTTTTTAAATGAAAATGTAACTTTTTTAGGAAAATGTTTTCATTTATATTGTCCAGGTTTGTATCAAAACCCACTTTTTTTGTTGAAAGCCAAAATGCCCGAAGTTCTCTGTTCTACAACAACAACAAAAGCAGAGAAAAGTCTACTTTTTGTCTCAGTGGTGTTGGATTTTGCTGGAAAAAACCTGCAGCAATTTTGAAAGCAGCGTTAAGCATATGCAAGTAGTCTCAAACTGGCACAGTTTCTGGCTAACTCCAGTGGGATTTTCCATTAAAGGGAAAATCCAGCCTACCTGCAGGCATTTGCAGCAGATGAGGGAAATATTCAGTCAAACAACAAATCAAACATCAAGGGAGTCACTAGAGCTAAAGACATCCCTGTCACTTCACTTCACTTCAAACACTTCTCAGAAATCACTGATCTTGTACCTAACAGGATCTTAACCACAGGAGCCAAAAGCTCAATATTATCATGTCAATTTGTACATTAGCTAAGGATTAAGTGAGGTCTCAAGTTCTATGGAAGCTTTGCCCATTCAGCGCCTGGAAGCTTTGTACAGCTCACTAGCTTCTCCTCCAGCTCTGACTACTAAAGCAAACTTTAGGATTGCTTGGCAGAGACCAGCCTGAAGGTACAGCAGGAGCAAGTACCACACCTTTGGGAGAAATCGTTTATTTTGTTGGAAGCCTCATTTCTTTTGTTATCCTTTAGAAAAATTGATAGAGCACAAAGCTCCAGTACCTCCAGCCCTGGATCATTATTTTCTTGCAACCCATGATGTTTTAATGGTACCTAGTTCTGTCCCTTCACAGGAAGTGCTATGTGGGGATTACTTGCAATCTAAAAAATGCTAGCAACACATAAATTACACATCTGGTGCCCTATGAAAAGGAGTCTCAGAAGAAAAACTTAGCAACCAAGATTTCTTCTGCACGTGCATCACCTGCCTGTGAGCTGCTGTTTTTGTTATTAAGCAGGAGTGCCATTTAACAAACTTGACTAGCAGAAAGAGCTAGAAGTTATCCATCAGTCAGTGTCAAATCAATGTCCATCAGTCAATGTATTGGCTGGCACCTTCATATTGACTGCAAAATGAGTGGATGCAAAATTGAGAGGCCTTGACTGGTTGTTAATGACAAGGTGTCGTGGTTTAACGTCAGTTGGCAACTGAGCACCACGCAGCTGCTCGCTCACTCCCCCCCCCGGAAGAGCACAAGTGAGAAAAACTCATGGGTTGAGATAAAAACAGTTTAATAATTGAAATAAAATGATAATAATAATAATATGATAATAATAATAATACACAGAGCAAGTGATGCACAGTACAATTGCTCACCACTCGCCGACCGATGCCCAGCCAGCCCCCGAGCAGCCACCCCCCCCAGCCACCTTTCCCTAGTTGATGTACTGAGCATGACGTCACATGGTATGGAATATCCCTTTGGCCAGTTGGCTGTGCCCCCTCTCAGCTTCTTGTGCACCTCCAGCCTTCTCAGTCGGTAGAGCATGGGAAACTAAAAAGTCCTTGGCTAGTGTAAGCATTACCTAGCAACAACTAAAACATCGGTGTGTTATCAACATTGTTCTCACCCTAAATCCAAAACACAGCACTGTACCAGCTACTGGGAAGGAAATTAACTCTATCCCTGCTGAAACCAGGACACAAGGGTAAGACAGGGGATGTTAACAGTGCATCTTGGACATAGCCCAAGTTAGGTAAGTGCAAGGTACCTGGTGAATTCTCTCCTGTGGTTTTAATTGGTCACAGGACTTTTTGTTCTTGCCTTTCTACTCTCTGTTGTTCTGCTGTGTACAATTCAGTGGCAGCTGGGCTTGACTCCAGCAGCATCAGGGTTTCAGAGAAGAATAAGGAAGGGCATGTTGTGCCAGCCAAACATAAGATTTCCAATAACTGGTTTCTTAGAGAAAATGCAGTAGCTCTCACCCATCTTGACTTCTGTAAAGCACTACATATTAAATTTGTGAAGACAGAGATTAGCACAAGAACTCACCCTTGCAGGTAAGGAGCTAGCAAAAGTAGAAACAGTTGTAGTGAAAAGAAGAACTATGAGGCTGGAGGAAGGCATCCCACAAAAGCGGAGTTCTTCAGGAATGTATCCATGCCACCAGTTATAAAGGATGAAAAGAGGAGACATTGACAACACAAAGATGGAGGACGCTGTCAGCAAGATAACTGGACAACCTTGAGAACTAGTTAAAAGGTTAAATTTTCATACAAGGTAGAAAAATAATGCAGAGGAAGATAAATTAGCAATGAGTTATAAGCTGTTGTAAAAGCAGGTGCCGCCAAAGAAGTCATGGTGGCCACAAAAAAAGCAAAATCAGTCATAGGATGCATTAGCTACAGTATTTCTAATGTAGATGGGCAAATATTAACAGCATTGTATGAGGCATTAGAAATATCTTATTTGGAGTAATACGTACTGTACTGGTAATCCAGTCTCAGGACAATTAATTCAGACTGAAGCAGTGCAGGATGATGAGGGGAATGTGAAGCCTGTCTTATGAGAGAAGCCTGAGAAAGTTTGGTTTGTTTAACTTCCCAGATGAAAGCTGAGATGGATAGGATTGCTTTCTACAGACATAACCAGGAAATAAGTGCCAGAAAAGCTATTTAAACAGTAGGGAAAAGATGGCAGCAGAACAAAAGGGTATAAACAGGTCATGAATAAATTTAAGCTGTAAATTAGAAGTTTTCTAACAAATGAAAAGTAGAGATTCTGGAACAGTCTTGCCACAGGATTAACAGCAGTAAAACATTAATTGATTTTAAAATAGGAGGATATTTTTCTAACAAGGGAAGACATGTCATGGCTGCCTGCAATAACAGAGGTCAATGGTCAGAAACTCCTGCACTCCCTTCCTGTCCTGTGCTCTCATGAATCCTCAGTAGTAATATCGATGTAATTTGTACTGTGGCTGGGGACCCATCAAAAGCCTATGTTCTCCAGGCTGTGTAAAATGCTGATGAAAAATAGGAAGCCATAGTGGCTCTTCTGTGACTTCCCATTTCCCTGATGCTGGTGCTAAGACCCAAAAATGGTTCTGCCACAAAATTCATACTTCACACAAAAAATGTGCCAGGGAAAAATTCATAGAATCACATGATCATAAAATAATCCAGGCTGAAAGGCACCTTAGGGGGTCCCTAGTCCAACTTTTAGCTCAAACCAGGGTTAGCTTTGAGATCAGGCCAGGTTGTCAGGGCTTTATCCAGTTGTGTCTTGAAAACCTCCAAGCACTTCTGGACAACCTGCTCCACTGCTTGACTGCCCTCATGGGGAAGAAGTTTCTCCCTTATGACCAGCGTGAACCTCTTCTATTTCAGCTTATGCCTGTTGTCTCTTATCTTCCCACCATGCATCGCTGTGAAGAGCCTGGCTCCATCTTCTCAATAACCTCCCCATAGGTACCAAGGGAATTCTGTTATCTCTCCCCAAATCCTTCACTTCTTCAGGGTGAACAAGACCAGCTCCCTCAGCTTGTCCTCATATGGCACATGCTCCAACTCCCAACCATCTTGATGCCCCTTCTTCTGCCACTTTGTTATTATAAGGTCTCAAGAACAACATGGACATGACAGCCAATTCCTAGAAGTACCCCTTATGCAGAAGTCCAAGAGGAGCAACTCTAAACTGCACGTTTTCACCATCCAAATATTTCTCATGCACAAAAGAGGGAAGGACCTACTGACCTGCTGCATGCCCCGTCCTTCCAAGGGTTGCCCTGTAACTCATATTCCCAGTATTCAAGCAGTCTTCCTCAAATTCCAGCGTTTCAACATTACAAGAAAGGCTAACTTAGTGTGGTTGCACAGCTCTGATCACTTGTGTTTTCCTGCAAAACAAGCAACAAGCACAGAATTGCAACTGAAGGCTTAGAGCAGAGAATGAAGCTGAGGAGACAAACATGGGACTTGGAGGAGATGCACATTTTAAGCATTCCTCAGTTAAGGCCCTAATCACCCTATTTTGTTTCCCTTGAAAATAAAAACTCCAGCACTGAATTCAAGAGAAAGTAATATCACATTTCTAGATCAAATCAAGTAATCCAAAATGCCTGTATGTTTGGAGTCAGCTGACCCCAGCAATCACACGGCTATGGATGCCACTGCCTTTTGGCAGAAGACACAAACTACCAAGGCTTTAAAAGTGTATAATAGGGAACCTGCAAACTAAAACCATACAGGTTTTCCTTACCTCTGAAATAAAATCTGATGAATCTCCACATTCACATAAATACATAAGGTAGGAGAAGAAACAAAGGACTCAAAACATCCCATGTCACAGCAGGTGCTGACTACTCTGTACTGCC
>NW_008824723.1:2104341-2110198 GCF_000699105.1 Pygoscelis adeliae | reverse complement strand
CAGCTTCTTCTGGTTTAAATATTTCAGCTGTTCCTTTACTGTTATCTGTAACAGCTACAAAAACACTGCAAGCCTTGAAGCACAGTGTGAAACGTTAGAGCTAGTTTACGGGGACAGCGACTGGTAACATGGAATCCAGAAGTGAGACCAGCTCAAGCTGTTCCTATTCGCCCCTCTCCGAAGACTACAGCTGCTTCTGCCAGGGATAGCAGGTCTTCGGTGAACATTACAGCTGCAGCACAGATATTGCCATCTGCACAACCACAGGTGGCTGCACAATTAGCCAAGCACATTTCCAGCGTTATACAGAGCCATCTACCCACTGCCTCCTTCTCTAATGTACATCTGTTCACTGCTACAATTAACTAGAAACAAATCTGTTTCTTAGCTAAATATGTCAGTTTACTTGCACCCGCCCCATCATGCAAATACTTGTAGGATATTACTGATGGTGATGCCTCACAAATCCTGAATTACAGACCACTATTACTTCAGCACCATCCTTGCTTCTAAATGTTGAAGTCTAGGAAGTGTTTGTTAATTATCCTTATTAGCAGTGGTTTGCAATGGAAAGATAAAAAAACTTGACATAAAAAAGCCAAAATATTTAGCCAACATGCAAAATGATCCACAGCAGAGCTTTTCTATCCTGAAGTTCAACGCAGTCACTTTCACTAGTTGTTTCTTGAGTTTTCTAAAACATTAGACTCAGGAGACAAGGAAAAGTCACATAACCCAAATCACTCTGTAGCAGCAAAATTTTCTGCCTTCCAAACATTCCTGACATCTGATCCCACTTCAGATTATAAGAAGAACAGACGAAAGCCAGAGAGTGAAAACAAACCTTTCTGTTTATCCTACTTTTTTTCTTCTGAGTCTCCTTCAAAGCATAAAAGATGAAATTAACTTACGGGATGCTAGAGTCATTAGAAATGATGCTAGAATGTCATTCTGCAAGCAGCATGAAAGCCAGAAATATGAGAACAACATAGTCCCAACCTCAGAAACATGCTCTGCTCATCACAGCAATGGCTCCCTCAAAAAACACTGCCTGCCCCCATTTACTGGTTAGTCCTGGTCAGTCCAAGAGGACTTAAATACATGGTTAGAAGTACTGAGCGCTCCCAAGTCAATACCTGAACTGATCAGATTAATGAACCAACCAAAAGCTTAAATAACAGAGCAGGAATCCGTTTTCAGTTTTCCCAAAACAACGGGAGACAAATAACAACAGTAAAAAAATATTTTCTGGAAAAAGAACCAGACAGAGCAGGACTTGGCAAAAGATCTAAATAATGCATATACTGACTGAGAGAATTTATCTTTATTCCTGATATGGAGGGAAGGGAAGGAAATAAGCCTGGGTGTGTGCACTGCCACACAGAATCAGCTGTCCGAGTAATACAGGACAGACCCACAACTTCTGCAGTGCCTGCTGAAGGTTGCATGGACACACACAGAGTTTGAAGAAAAGGCATATCTTTTCCTGAAGCAAGTTTGTAAACTGCTTGACACTTGCTGCAACCTGCTGCATTTCAAGGGATAAATTTTAATTGTATTTTCTCTATAACTTCCATTAATATCTCTGGTGTCTGTGTTGGGAGGGAAAGAAGGGACACAACCAAAGAATTGAGGAATAACTCTCTTCTTCCCCAGAGAAAGAACAGGAGCAGGGGATGCAGAGATTAACAAGCTCCTAAGAACACCTGGAAAAAAATGAAAAGCCTGGCCCAGGTGCAGAGACAGATACTCTCTGCAAGCCCTGTCCTCCACCTAGAAAAAGGGATGAACACCAGGAGCAAGAAGTGTTCAACACCTTGCAAGATGAGAGAGACACCTCTCTCTATCAATGCTCAGCTGCCTGATAACAGGAAAGCACATAGAAATTTTCTCTTTTTCCCCTGATATCTTCCTGAGATTTGTTTATTTTACAGATGCAGCCACCCCAGCTGAGCTCACTTCTGCACTGAAGCTGGAATTGCAGTTTGAAAAAAGGGAGGGCAAGAAAAGTGCTGGGAGCTTTCACAACGGCTCATCATGAGAACCAGATTGGATTTCCTTGGAGCGAGCTCCACCACATATAAGATGCTCCTCGTCATGGTTTCTCCAGCATGCACTGTCGCTTGAGTGACAAAGACAACATACTGTGTATTACCCCATACCATTCTGCTGGTGGCAAACTTACCCTGGAATTTCATCCCGAATGCTAAACGGCAGCTTTTCTCGGGATTCTGAGTGATTCCTTGTTTCACACTGTGTGCCTCCTCCTTCTGCTGATGTTTGCCTGAACTGAAAAAACACATACAGCAATACCATGTGTACAAAGTAATTCCTCTGGCAATTTACTAGCAGCCAATCTATGACTATTCAGCTAGGCATTGCCTTTGCTTAAATCATACAACTTTCAGAGTCATAGAGCCTGTTTAGATCCACCTTCCTGGGCGAAATTATTCTCTGGCAATAAATAAAGCTCACAGGGTGCTGGGCCTCCAAGGGAGGGGAGATGACACCACCAGATGTCTTTGATCATTTGGAGCTGGCTATGATTGCTCAGGGAGTACCGGCCCAGTCCGGTGAGCAAGCGGTACAAACAGCAGTGGGTAAAACAAGTCTGTTCTCGTATGATTGTGCCCATTTGAAGCCATTCCCATGGGCCACCTGCGGATTCTTTTGAAACTGCATATGAGTTGCTGTCTAATCAGAAGCCCCAATGTCAGATGAGAAGTTGTAAAATAAATTGCTGAGCCAAAGAGAAAGTGACTCTTCCTCACCATTTCCTAGGGCAGTTTTCTCTCCCCCACCCCAAAAAAACCCTTGTCTCTCATGCATCAGCAAGTTTTACCAACACCACAGCTGTTGGAGCTGCTGTTTGCTTTAAACTGGGCTTCAAAAGCAGACTGGGTTGACTGCGTCATCTCAGCACATCCTGTTTTCCAGGCCATTTTGCCAAGGGTGGTCCATGCCAGCACCCCATACTATAGCACCAGTCTAAGTGAGTAAACCCAGATAGAACCAGCTCTGGCTCATACTTGCTCCTGAATGATTGCAAAATATCTCCTCACCTGAAAACTGACAAAACATGAGTTTGAGCAGATGCTCAATCAAGAGCCCTGAAATTTCTAAGTAAATGCTTTTCTTGTCTGCGAGACTGCTTCAGAAGCAGTACAAATAAATGTTCAAGGTTGAGAGCTAAACTCCATCCTCTCCTCAGGTTCCACTTAACACTTGTCCTGAGTTGGATTTTTTGTGTTATACACATTTGGGGCAGGGGGAAAAAAAAAAAGGAAGCCATCAAGCAGAAAAATCTTTTGGGGACTAAATTCTGCTTTGTTTTTTTATTTGTCTGTGAGTGAAGCCATTCACTTCAGTGAAACACTGACAACAGTCACTTTGCACCAGCTCTTGAGCAGATTTAAATCCTCATGAACTGAAGAAGAGTTTGATAAACAATGTTACTTATCAACTTGTTAATGAAGGGTGCCTAACTTTAACATAGAGCTCTGTTTCATGATTAAATCGCAACCAAGTGTGAACTGAAAGTGACTGCAATGGAGCTATGTCACAGCCACAAGGTTTAGGTAATACGTTCTGTCTTCCTCAGCAGAAGACTGAGCAAGTGGAGGCTTAGTGGCTGCCACAAAAGATGAGCTTGAAACCGGTATGAGTGGTTAACATGCCATGGCCTGTGAAATGCAAAGGGTCATTCTAGATAATCAGAAAGGACTCTTTAGCATGGAAATGTATTAATTTATGATAACATTGCTCTTAGATTAGCCACAAACCCCATGAGGTCATAGGATATGCTGGATAAATTTGACAAGTAATCAGAATATATGATTATTGGATAAGATTCACAGTTGTTAGAAATGAACCAAAGATGTTCATACACTATAATTGAAGACTTGGCTTTATGACACCAGATAATTAAAGCATTATCCATTTATCCTTTATGGCCAGTATATTACAGTTTATTTTTCAAATGCTTCAAGCTATTAAATATGATGAGGAATTAATAATAAAAAAAAGAAGTAAAGCAGTAAGATAATTCTACTGAGCCAAGTCTAATATACGTAATTGATGTTCATTTCATTGCCAGGGGCCAAACGTTGCTTGTTTGACTGACATGAATAGCCTCGTTGATTATAGTGCAAGTAACTCAACAAAGTAGGGTCCAGCCTCCAGTGAGATGATTATGTAGTATCCCAAGCTTGAACAGTATTTTACTAATTTTAATGGAAGATAAATTCTCAGGGACTGAAAAATATTCATGTGACCCTGTTACTTTGTAGAACTAAAAAATTAAACATGGTCCGTTATTTTGAGTGCAGGGACTTTAAAGCAACAGCCATTACTAGAAATCTTTACAAACGTTTCTTGAGTTTGTTAAAAACACTTGGAACATAAAGTATTCACAGATAACTCTCATTTTTCTTTAGCCAAAGAGAAGCCTTGTAAAGTAAGACCGCCCCTGGAAGCTTTTAAATGATACTAAAGATGGTAACCAGAGTCCTTTTTGGAGAGAAGAGTAAAGGTCTGGAGTTGTTGTTGTTGCTCTTGTTAAAATCTGATCTAGTTTCCTTGAAGATAAAACAAGACAAGCTACGTAAAAGCAGGAAAAAAAGAGAAGATCAATGCTGCATCTGTCTCAGATAATGGCTCTTTCTTGTAGCTCACTTTTTTTTAATAAGTTTGAACACAGCACTCAGTTTTACAGGCCAACCTGAGACTTGGCAGAATTGTTGCAGTATCAGACTCACTAAAGTGTTGCTCATCCACACTCAGAGTGATGGTCCTGGCTGGCAGATTGAGGCATAAAAACAAAAATAGAGGGAATAAACAGCGGAGATGAAACAACACTGAGCAAGAAGGTGACAAGGGGAAATTCAAATCTTATGTTCTGGATTATATATGTTAACAGAAGTTTAAAGTCTGTGAACACAGCATATAAGGCTCAAAGAGAGCATCCTGGTGAATACAAAGGCTACGTGATCCCCACTGCTGAACAGAAATTTCCCAAGGGAACATATTAACTCTGTACTGAAAAGAACATGAAACTGAAATGCAATCAGCCGTCCAGGGTCACACCGCAGAGACATCCTTCTTCTCTAAATTAAGTGAAGAGCATGAGATTATGAGTTACTCCATCCATCTGTAACCTGCAATACCCTGTATTTCAAATCATGTGTCCCAGATCAGTGGAAAGCTAGCCTGAAGGACGATCCATGGATCTTATGAAATCATTCTAAAAAATGTAATAATTTCCTTTTTCTAAGGGTGTTCTCTGAAGCTGCAAATAGCAGTGACTGAAAGAAGCTGTAAAGTGTACAGACTACAAGCACCTTCCAGAAATATCACAGGCCGTGTTTTTATGTCTGATTAAGAAAAAAAAATTTTGTGCTCATTTCCTGACTTTCATAGTAGAATCTAAATGCACTATTCAAATAGGCAGACTTATACTTGAAAATGGATGCAGAAAAGCAGGGGTCTTAGACATGTCCTGCAGGTAGGCAAACTGAGGAAAACTCAATTTTCAGTGCTGGTTTTTTATTCCTTGACACCTAAACTATCTGACTAAAATCAACCCGATTTCAGAAATTCTGAGTTCTCGCCATTATCCCTACATTTCAGTTGTAGCTTTCCAAGATGAAGATCTGATCTAAAAAAGAAAAATTGAAGCCTAATTCTGTAGTATCTGCACATGGTGTGGCTGCTCTCAATGTCAGGAACAGGGCTCAGCCAGCTCTTTAATAGCCAGAGATTTGCACTGTTAGTCAAAGATTCATATTTATGCCGAACTCCATAACCATATCCTATCCCCAGAATGCTTGGTGGTATGCTGAGTTAGAATGGAAATAGA
>NW_008824723.1:2097386-2104317 GCF_000699105.1 Pygoscelis adeliae | reverse complement strand
CAGAAGTAAATCAAAAAGAAGCAATAAAATGAAAGTTTTATTGCTGTCTAGCAAAGCTATTTCATATTAAGAATTTAGTATATAAAACTGTAGTCATGTTGTGCAAAATGTTTGGTGTACTTTGATAAGAAGCCAGTGGTAATGGCTTTCTTAAACAATTTAATTTATTTTATACCGATTGCAAGACCTAACAAAACCACAAATTCGTGGCTTTGCATGCATAAAAGTAAACATAATGAAAAGCTGCAAAAGGCCCTGTGAGTTTGCCAGTATCTGAGCAGGTACAAAGAATCCAGCAACAGCAAAGAGTCTGAACAGAATGAGGGAAAGGATGAGTAGCTATAAGCAAGCAGAGTATGGATGCCAACAACATTGAAACCTGGCTAAACTTTATATGTGCACAGGGGCAACTGTCACCTGCAGCACTCCTTCAAGACACTTAAGAAAGAGTTTTGCCTTGTTGATGAGTAATACTCTTTCTATCATGATAAACAACAAACCAATGAACTTATAGCGACACGTCTATCTGATGTCCCCACCTTTTCCAAAAGACAATGAACTGCAAGTGTCAGGCAAAAAGCCCAAAGGATGCCATCTCAGTAGTTATTTTTATTACGCTGTCACCAAACAACAACTAAGAGCCAAAGCAGGAAGGAATTCTTGCCTCAGAGGGCTCATATCCCAAGGGCTCACTTCTGAAAAAATTCATGTAAAAATAATTCTTTGTTTTTTTTTTTTAAATAGCACCATTGGCTTGCATGAGCAGAACCTGATGTCAGGTATTTAGGGAGGGTTTTCCACCTCAAATCTCACTCTCTCCCTCCAGCAGATAACAACTTTGACACTGCCACGCACACAGAGGTTGCTCTATCCAACTGCAGATCCAAGGGTGCAGGTGACCTGTCACCTAAACCCCAGGTCTGGGATTTCCACCTTTCTATGCACATTTAAAAAAAACCCACCGCTGAGATTTTCTGCAGGGAAGATCAAGAGACCACAACACCCAGAGCAGTTTAGGAACCTGAAACACCCTGTTGTAGATCTGTCCTTCACTCTGACAGAGCACAGCCACTCAGATCTTCAGACCTGCCTAGCACTAAATGCCTCGGGCCCCTCATGAACCTGTGGACTAAACCACCTAAGTTCTGATGTCATGATGCTTTCAGAGATTTAACTCAAGCCTATACTCCAGACAACAGCCTTGCCTCACTTTCCTACAGGCCCAGTCTCCCAGTTACCTTCAAAGTAGACCCACCTTTTGGAAACATGCACCACAGAAAGCCTACTCCATTTTCCCTAAGAGCTTAGAGCCCTGAACTATAGCAATGAGGGACTTGTAAACAAGTCTTTGCTACGCCCAGGTTGGAACAAAACATTGGACCCAAAGGGGTCTCACGTCACTAGTCTATTAAGCATACCCAGGCAAGGATTTCTAATGCTCTACTAAAGCTATTACACTTCACCAGAAAATTATTCTCTGGGCTAGAGAGGAAGGAAAAGTAAATGTCTGGGAAAGGATGATTCAAGGCCATGCTCCAAGGGATAATGAAATCTTTACAAGAAGTAAAATAGCTTCAGCAAGCGAAATTCATCATGAGAGCCTCAGTAGCATTCCTCCACCAACAGGCCTGTACAGACAAACACTTACCTGTCCACCCTCCAAAGATCTTGGGTTGTTTGTTCCTGGTAGCTTTAGATGTAAAGATTAATCCAATAACAACTACTAAATCAGGCTACAGAAGACCACAGAGGAGAGAAACCTGATCTCTTTCTATGACCAGGTGACCCACCTAGTGGACGAGGGAAAGGCTGTGGATGTGGTCTACCTGGACTTCAGTAAGGCCTTTGACACCGTCTCCCACAGCATTCTCCTGGAGAAGTTGGCGGCTCACGGCTTAGGCAGGTGTACTCTGCGCTGGGTCAAAAACTGGCTGGACGTCCGGGCCCAGAGAGTTGTGGTGAATGGAGTTCAATCCAGTTGGCGGCCGGTCATGAGCGGTGTTCCCCAGGGCTCAGTTTTGGGGCCAGTTCTGTTTAATATCTTCATCAATGATCTGGATGAGGGGATCGGGTGCACCCTCAGGAAGTTTGCAGATGACACCAAGTTGGGTGGGAGTGTTGATCTGCTGGAGGGTAGGAAGGCTCTGCAGAGGGACCTGGACAGGCTGGATCGATGGGCCGAGGCCAACTGCATGAGATTCAACAACAACCCCATGCAGCGCTACAGGCTTGGGGAAGAGTGGCTGGAAAGCTGCCTGGTGGAAAAGGACCTGGGGGTGTTGGTCGACAGCCGGCTGAACATGAGCCGGCAGTGTGCCCAGGTGGCCAAGAAGGCCAATGGCCTCCTGGCCTGTATCAGAACTAGTGTGGCCAGCAGGAGTAGGGAAGTGATCATGCCCCTGTACCCGGCACTGGTGAGGCCGCACCTCGAATACTGTGTTCAGTTTTGGGCCCCTCGCTACAAGAAGGATGTTGAGATGTTGGAACGTGTCCAGAGAAGGGCAACGAGGCTGGTGAGGGGTCTGGAGAACAAGTCTTCTGAGGAGCGGCTGAGGGAGCTGGGGGTGTTTAGCCTGGAGAAAAGGAGGCTGAGGGGAGACCTCATCGCTCTCTACAACTACCTGAAAGGAGGTTGTAGCGAGGTGGGTGTCGGTCTCTTCTCCCAAGTAACAAGCGATAGGACGAGAGGAAATGGCCTCAAGTTGCGCCAGGGGAAGTTTAGATTGGACATGAGGAAAAATGTCTTTACTGCAAGAGTGGTTAAACATTGGAACAGGCTGCCCAGGGGAGCCTGGGCTCCACCATCCCTGGAGGTATTTAAAAGACGTGTAGCTGAAGTGCTTAAGTTTAGTGGGCATGGTGGTGTTGGGTTGACGGTTGGAGTCGATGATCTTTGAGGTCTTTTCCAACTTTAATGATTCTATGATTCTATGATTCTATGAAACAAAGGGGACAGCTGATCAGAAAGCCCGAAGGGGCCATAGCTGGATGGTTCTGGGTACCCCCAATGGGACTCTGGATGTCTTGGGATGTTAAAGACCAATTTGTAGCTGCAGGAGCTTTGAGGCTTGTAACAATGCCAAAGCACTCATTTTAGATATTCAAAGTGTTTTTTAAGCTTCTAACCCCATTTATAATTCTAACCTGAAGAAATTTCTCCTGAGATCCTGTAGCTTCTGCACCTCCCAGGCCTTCTTCCTTTATTTCCCAACCAGAAGCAACCTGTTAGAATGAATGGACCAAAAATCTGACACTAAAGGCCCATTCCAAATGAAAACCACTTTATGAATTCAGAAATGCTTATTCAGGTGACTTATTGGACTATACCTAGACCTTATTTGGTTGTTAAATGCTAAGGAAAATCATTGCAGCACTCATTTAGAAACAGGATTTTTATAGCAGTTAAAAATGTTTTTAATCACTGGACTAAATGGGTTGATCTTTTCTCCAACAGTTCAGCTACCAATTCAACAGAGGCAAGAAACAGCCCGAATTGAGTCAATGGCTACCCCTTAGCACAATATATGGGGACATGGCTCTGTGTATCAGAACATCCAAGCTCTGCTTCTCTCTCCTCAAGCAGAAACTTATCCAGAAATTGTTAAATATTTGTGCAAAGCTGCCAAAGAGCTTCCAATCTCCCTCCCTCCCTCTCTTTCTTTCTCCCACGGGTGTGGGATTAGCAACATAGCGGTGACTTCTGCTTCCACCCTCCACAGAGAAAAATCTTTTTAAATGCTGTACCTCTGTTCCTCCCCTTTTGGAGAAGAAGTCATATCAACTGCATACCCTGGTGTCTCTTTACCTACACCCCAGCCTCTAAAAGAAAGGGCAATGGGTGTAGGTCTAATTAATTGGCTGACAACATTCCTATTTCTCTCTAAAGAATATATGAACCCCAAAACTGCTTTAAATAGAACTTCAGAGCAGAAATCCTTCAAGTTCACTGTAAACACATGTAAACCACAATTCAGAGAAGTGTGGGAGGGAGACCAAATACTAGACATAGGCATGGGCTCTTTGGGGTCAACAGGCCTCTAAGGACTCCAGGCTGTAATCACCCACTGCACTGGGATCTATAACGGATGAGTACAGTTCATGCCTACAAGAGTTGTCCTTTTCCCCTTAATGGAGGGTCTGAGCTCCAAGCAGCAAGTTAGGATGCAGTAGGCAACAAATAGACTAAGGTCTTGCTCCAAAGAAGAGACCTGAGGAAATGTCAGAATTTTTACTTTAAAATAAGCAACTTAGGCCTTACTGCCCTGCTAGGAAATACCTGCACTTCAGGTACCACTCTGAGGTGCTCAGACTTCTAGCATAGGCTACTGAGGGAGTTAAGCACTACCACAAGGAAGCACAATCCTTGTATGCTGAGCAGAGAGCCAACTAGAGCCACCTAAGAGACAACACTAAGTACAAGGTGCACAAGGTCTCATTCTCAAGCACTCCCATGCTTCAGCCCCCACCAAAACTGGCAGTAGGTGCCTAGCACTTGCTCATGGAAGTAGTTATTTTTCCTAAGACCCTACCATCAATGGTGGTGCCGGTGGTTGCTATTTTGCTACAAGCCATCACATAGGATCACTTGCCCAGCTAGCAGGACACCAGGGTTTATCTCCTGCTTCCTCTGCCTCCTCTGAAGAAGCTCTTCTTCTTTGCATGACAGATGATACACAAATGATTCATTAGGCCACTCAGAGAGAGCAAGAGAAAACATGAGTTTAGCGCAGCCAGAGCTGTTACTTTCTGGAGGGAACCTGGCTTCAGATCCTTGCTCTAAGGACAGTGCATTAAATGAGAACAGCCTCTGTAGCAGGGACTGGAATCAAGAAATCCCCATTCCTTTTAAGCACCTCCAACCATTAAAATTCATGTTGTCCTAGTTCTTGTACTTTGGCCTTGGCCAGATTCATCATATGAGCATCTCAATCTGTTCCCTGTAACTGCATCGTTTAGGCACTGGCCTCACTCATGGGAAATGTGGATCTGAATTCCCTCAGGGAGTTACCCTGCCAGATAAAAGAGTGCTCTGACTTCTCTGCTAGCAAACAAAAGCAGGAGTGGTGTTAATGACCACTATATGACCTTCTGTGTTCCGTGAGGGCGATTTCTGAGAATGTACTTTCTGGGTGAAGTCCTCCAGCTAAGACTGAGAAATAAGAAAACAGTTTATGGCTTCCCATGGCATTAAGATGGGAGATAAGCAATGAACTCTTCAGCTCTGACAAGACCAAGACATTCCTGTACAAGATCCATCTAACTTTTAGGATAGATGGTTAGATGAATGGATGGATGGATGGATGGATAGATAGATAGATCAGTCAATCAATCTATTGACTGTTCAATCAATTATAAGGATGGAGCCTATCAAGTTAGGCAGCAGCTAAAGTTTTGAGGATGATCTTTTCAGATGAAGGCCTTCCAGCCCCATCCAACTGCATAGCATTGAGGTAGTTCGGTTGTCTAATATGACACCAGGAGTTTGGGAGAGGAAAAAAAGCTTGTCCTGGTTTCGGCAGGGATAGAGTTAATTTCCTTCCTAGTAGCTGGTACAGTGCTGTGTTTTGGATTTAGGGTGAGAACAATGTTGATAACACACCCATGTTTTAGTTGTTGCTACATAGTGTTTACACTAGTCAAGGACTTTTCAGTTTCTCGTGCTCTACCAACTGAGAAGGCTGGAGGGACACAAGAAGCTGGGAGGGGACACAGCCAGGACAGTAAAGCTGGGGGAAGAAGAAGGAAGGGGGGGACGTTTGGAGTGATGGCGTTTGTCTTCCCAAGTAACCGTTATGCGTGATGGAGCCCTGCTTTCCTGGAGATGGCTGAACACCCGCCTGCCCATGGGAAGGAGTGAATGAATTCCGTGTTTTGCTTTGCTTGCACACAGGGCTTTGGCTTTACCTATTAAACCGTCTGTATCTCAACCCACGAGTTTTCTCACTTTTAACCTTCCGATTCTCTCCCCCATCCCACTGTGGGGGGAGTGAATGAGCGGCTGTGTGGTGCTTAGTTGCCGGCTGAGATTAAACCACGACAAAGCTAAACAGCATCATACTCCAGACAAGTTGCCTGATGACTGGACCAACCTTCCTCCTCTGGGGCAGATCCAAACCCATAATCTTCTGGGTCTGTATTGGGTTTGCATGGCAAGGTTTTGGTAGTGGGGGTCTGGAGGTGTGGTTTCTGTGAGAAGCTGCTAGAAGCTAGAAGGTTCCCCTGTGTCTGACAGAGCCAATGCCAGCCGGCCCTGTCCCCCTGTGGACAGGAGGTAGAGAAAATTGGGAGTGAAGTTAAGCCCAGGAAGAATGGAGGGGTGGGGGGTAAGGTGTTTTTTTTAAGATTTGGTTTTATTTCTCATTATCCTACTCTGATTTGGTTGGTAATAAATTAAACAAATTTTCCCCAAGTCTAGTCTGTTTTGCCCATGATGGTAAAACAACCCACAAGCCTTTCATTATATTTTCTCTCCCCTATCCAACTGAGAAGGTGAGTGATAGAGCGGCTTTGGTGGGCACCTGGCATTAGGCCAGGGTTCAACCCACCACAGACGTTTTTGGCGCCCAATGTGGGGTGAACCCATGACCCTGGGATTGAGTCCCATGCTTTACCGACTGAGCTAGCTGGGCACAGTGGAACAGGGAATGGGGGTTGTGGTCAGTTCATCACACGTTGTCTCTGCAACTCCTTCCTCCTCAGGGGGAGGACTCAGACTCTTCCCCTGCTCCAGCATGGGGTCCCTCCCATGGGAGACAGTACTCCATGAACTTCTCCAATATGAGTCCTTCCCACAGGCTACAGTTCTTCACGAGCTGCTCCAGCGTGGGTCCTTTCCACAGGGTGCAATCCTTCAGGAACAGACTGCTCCAGCGTGGGTCCCTCACAGAGACACAAGTCCTGCCAGCAAACCTGCTCCAGTGTGGGCTCCTCT
>NW_008824723.1:2088133-2096820 GCF_000699105.1 Pygoscelis adeliae | reverse complement strand
GCCTGCCTCGCCCTTGTCCAGCGGCGGGTCTGTCTTGGAGCCGGCTGGCATTGGCTCTGTTGGACATGGGGGAGGCTTCTAGCAGCTTCTCACAGAAGCCACCCCTGTAGCCCCCCCTGCTACCAAAACCTTGCCACGCAAACCCAATACAGGATCACAGCATGAACTATAGTTCTCTGGTTTCCATGCACAAATAGAAGATGTTGGAGGGAGTAAGCAACCTTCAGTGAGGTGGATTTTTTTTGGCTTTACTGTCCTGGCAATAAATAACTCACTGGCCATTCTGTTGACAAACTGCAGCTCCCCAGGCATTCTTGGAACCGTTACAGTGAGAAATCTGTTAGAGTCTTCAATCCACTTCAAAAAAACCCCCACATTTATTTTGCCCCATTCATTCTGTAATCAGAATTCAATAACAAATGCTGCAGTCCACAGTCCACCTTCAGGCTAAACAGGAAAAAAAGCAGTTGTCCTGGTTTTAGAGACAATGATTTGCTGTTCTATTTCTTTATTTTATCTCCTCTTCTTTATTAATCTATCGCAAATTAGGGGGCATCTCCTCTGCCTTCTGTATCTATGCAGAAAACGAGAGTGAGTTGAGGAGGCAATGCATCTCACCTTGTTCCTTAAAACCAAAACAGCTTCTATTTCTTCCTAAAACAAAGTAGGGCTACATCTTCCCATTAGGGCACTATGACTGCTGTTAGCAGTGGTGCTTTTCTTCAAAGTAAGTCACCTTGCCCACCTCTTCAGAGAAAACTTCCAGACCCCCCTCTGCTCTCCCTGTTTCTAACCTCAAGCTACAAGGAACTAGTTGAGTTTAAGAACAACAGCTAGTTAATTTTTTTCCCTGTGGCCCTTAGCAGTTCATGTGAAGTTGAGTTCCCACTGTTAAAAGAGCCTCTGTTGCCAGCCTACACTGGCAATCTCATTGTGGTCCCACCACAGCAGGTACTGGACTAATTACTACAGACCTTCACACAGGATTTGAATCAGTTTATTTTTTAAAAGCATCTTTGTGCTGCTGCAAATCTTCAAATTACAAATAAGAAAAACACAACTCCACCCTCCACAATCAGTCTGAAATTTCTGACTTATCTACAGATTATTTCACCAAAGGCCAAATCCCATGCTGGGGGAGCCTGTTTCTCTTTCCACTTTGCTTGCATAAATCCCAGATCATATGAATTCAGTTCAAGTTGTCTTTATGCTAGAGACTGGCATCAGTCCCATTTTCTCCAAGTTTGTGCAAAATTGAAAGGAGGGTTTGACCTATGGGAGCTCCCATGCAGCACTGCATGAGCATATGCTTTGGGGGATGGTCTGAAAACATATTTTCAGTGACAACCCTGCCAGAACTTTTGGAAGATAATGCTAGAAAGGTTCAGTTCTCTTTTCAACCCAACCCCAATGCATCTTGAAAGAGACCGCATAGTCCCCTGAAAACATCACCCAGTTTGTTGTTATTCTTAGAGATGCATATTTAAAATATCAAGGCATGCAAGAGCACTTTAGGCCCTCTGTTGTTACGGTTCCATTTTTCAAATTTTCCATGATCACTTCCCACATAGTTTATCTGTAAAAGGTGCAAGGTTCTGAGTTTCTTATTTGCAGTCATTAAGAAATCAAAAGCCAGCACCAAAAGGGTTAGCTGGGCTACCGGTGAAATGCAGGATATTGGTCCTGGTAGTAGACATTCTCTGGTATGAGCAGCACGTCTTTCTTGCTCACATAGATGCTAGAAAGTCCAGTGGAGGTAAGACCACCTTTCTCACAAACTCATATTTAACAGTGCCAATTTCGATAAAAACAATGATGTTGCATAGGTAGAACTCGGAGCCAAAATAAGAAAACCATCTTTGCCTTTATTAAGTGTTGATTATTAACAGCTGAGACAAAGGCCCTCACAGTTCCTGCCTCTTGTTACCTGTAGACCCTGCATCACTCCAGATACGCATTTGTTTCAACGGTGCTGTTCAGGCTGGAGGATCTACTTCTGCTCATGCTATAAGGATTGTTGCAGAAAGGCAAAGCTGCACTTGTATCTGGGGCTAGCTGTGAAATAAGTCTTCAGCTCCCTCATCAAAGACTTCAACATTTCAATTGTATTTTTCATTCCTGCAGGTTCTGAGGGATTTCCACTGGGAAAAAAAATCATCCATATTTCAATGTATTTATTTTTAAGGAACCTCCATATAGGAACAACTTAAAGGATCTTTACATTTTTCCGCTACTATAAGTAAAAGAAGATTGGGCCAAGGGAAGCAGGAGTTGGAGCAGGAAGGTATAAGCCATCCTCAAAGCAGCTGTTCCAAGACAGAAACAAAAAGGAAGACTCTCGTGGCATTTGAGAGAGTGTGGGGCCAGCCAGTTTCCACAGATCACTATCCTATCACTTTATCACCATTGCATTTAATGGGTTAAGTCTGAATCCCTGGAAGAATCTGAACTACATAGCTTAGGGTTCTGTGGTGAAGAATCAGAAAAAGTTTTTAAAAAAAAAAAACTTATTCAAATAGAAAACTATCACCCAGTTGCAAAAAATGCCTTTTAGTTCATTGCTATAAAAGAATTGATGCAAAATACCTAGATAGATGCTGAAATGCCAGACTCATCTCATTTGCTGCTGTCATTAGGCTAATTATAGTAGTTTCTGAACCTCTGTAGTTAAGCAAGTGACAGGGTTTCCATTATAAACCTAATTTTTAGAATTCATCAGTGAAAAAAGCCCTGCTTTTGGCTAAAACTTACTAGTTTTTTAAAAAGTACATGATTTTGCAGACAGAAAGCTGATTTTATGGCAGGGGAAGAAAAAATAATGTAGCTAATCATTTTGATTTCACTATTTAAAAAATAATAATTAGTTACAAAATGTCTCCTGCACTGGATTTGCATCTAATATTTTTGTTATATATTTTGCTACATAACCTAAACATGCACATTTCAGTAAAAGGGACTGGATACATTTTAAGAGGTTTGAATATAATAGCTGAGGGGGAAAAAAAAACAACACACAATTCATTCTAGTAGAAATAAAAAGATCATATTTCAAAAAAATGCCTAAGTTTACACAATGGACCTCTAAGGCTTCCACTATTATTTTTCAGATTTTGCATTTGGACCATTTGAAAATATCTCCCTAAGCGTTATTCCCAGCATATTTACAAGTTGTTTTCACAAGGCAATGTAATACAAATATGATAAATAACCCTGTCTGGCCGTACCTTCCAATATTGGTATAATTTTGCTGAAGTCAAAAAGCACTGGTGTAAAACACCATTATCTAAACATATGCTGATGGCAGAGCCTGTTCAACAGCAAGGCCCAGGCTCAGAAAAATACAGTGAAGCACAAACCCACTGCTGGTAAAAAGATACTTTTCTGCCCAATGCTTCCTACTGGATTTAGCCTCCTTTCCCTGTGTCATGAGCAAGCAACAGGCAACATATATCGGCTCATCTCTTACTGATCCTTTGTATGTTCCACCTGGAGCTGGAATTCAGTTATCGTGGTGATGGGCACTAAATCAATGCTTGTAATCATTTCTGCAAGGCATCAAGCACTAACATATTTCTGACCAGCAATTCAAGAAAACAACACAGGACTACTTTTTAGTAAGATTGAATTTTTGAAGGAACTGGATTGTAAAGTGAAATTTCACTGGTGAACATCTTCTGGCTGCCCTAAAAATACAAGTGGTAAATATAGATATTTTACTTACTGTTCTTTTGCTGTACTTTACACTAAATTGTTCATTTTCTGTGGAAAAACTCAAAGCACCTCCTCCAAAGAATACTCATTTGCACTATCAGTCAGCCTGTTCCTGAAATTCTGATGCCTATTAATCCCAGCAATAACATGACCCCAAAGCATTCCTCTAGCAGCCTCCATCGAATGAGCTGGTGCTCCTTGCAAAGAGAGCAGCATTCTTAAAAAACATTACTAAGGGTCTCTATAACCTAAAATAACATTTTAAGTATTAGGGATTCATCTGAATACAAATTTACATTTGATTCTAAAGTATTATCTATACGTTTATAAGAAGTGTTTTGTGAAGGAAGATACACTGAGCCTGGTGAGACTTCAATGAGTTTATTCTATACATCTCAACAAACCTATTGCTATCAGTTCTTAAGGTACAATGTGGTCCTTATTTTATTTAAATAACTGCATGAAGATAAAACAGGATGAAAATAAGGAACTAGACTAACAGCTCATTCATCACAAAATTAAATATTCTGAAAATCAAGGTTTACTTTTAATTGCAGCACCAGCCCAGTATATGATTATGAGTGTTATTTGTGCATTAGATTATTTAATAAATATGCAAAAAGCCCTGAAATTATGCAAGTTCAAAGCTATTTTTCTTTAACCTTTGTCCATTATGTAAAGTAAGAAAAATTCTGGTCTTTGTGTATTTTGTCATATTCCCTGAAGACTCTATGTTCTCTTTTTCATGCTAACATTAAAGTACAAAGCATTAACAGATGTTATACATAAACAGTCTACATTCATGTAATAAGTCAGGTACTTGCCTCTTCTTGGTGTCCAGTTGCCACTGCTTATTCCTTTCCTTTTTTTTTTTTTAATGTGAGTTCTCTAAGGATCTGCTCTCCATTATAAGCTAAAGAACTAAATCCTGAGTGACAGGTGTCCGTCCCACGCTGGAGCAGACTGTGATATGACAGAAACCTTTCTGCTTTTTTAAGTTGTACTAAAAAAATTCTGTTTTGTTTGAAATATCCCGCATTCAACAAGCTCTCTCTGCATCTTCCCAGATTCTTTGTGACTTGCCAGGAGCAGGGATGCTTTGTCCAAAAGCAGATCCATCTACCAGGTCTGCAGAGCAAACAGGGCCCTTAGAGGTCCTCTAGCTGGTCAAAGGTCCAAGCAGTCTCCTCAAGCTCACTGCACAAGTGCAGCTCAGGAAAATTTCTGTTTAGACAGATATAAAGTTTTGGGGTTTGGTGCAATTCATCCCCAAGCCAAGTTAAAATAAAAAACACATGGATGAAGGTGGTGATTGTATTTTTGGCTGGTAGTTAATAGCAGGGGATGGTACAAACTATACCTCTCTGAGACAGTTCACTGCTGTCATTCTTGCTTTTGGTAGTGATAATATGCTACTGACCTATCCCACAAACAGAGCAGTAAGGGTGTTGTGTAAGATGTGCTGGAGAGAAGAGTCGGAGTTACAACCTAACACATCAGGTTAAAGATTTCCCCACAGGACACTCTTGGACTGGAATATACCATTTTCTATAATCCTGAGCTTTCTATGGGGAAATTCTGATTTCAACAAAAAATTCATTTTAACAAGCTAAAATAATCCAGTTAAACCTCAAATTGAAATACTTATATTTAACTCAGTTTTCTTCTTGAGATCTTTGTATTATAAAATAAATCCACTAGCAACATTCAAGTAAGAATTAAAAGGTATTTATTTTGTTAAAACAGAATCTCTCAAGTAATCCAGTATGAAAGATACACAAAATTTCCATTCCAATAGAAATTTCAGAGTATGCTATTTTTGCACCAGTTTGTAACAAGTTTTGAAACTGCACCCTTTCCCACAGCATAGGAATTTCCATTTTTGCTCAGATCTACAATCTCTTCCTTGAAATAAATAATACACATACCTTTCATACAACTAATGAACATGGTTGGAAGATCAAAATGAATAAATTTGTTTCATAGGTGCCATCATTTTGTTCAAAACTCCAGGCTCAAACAAATCTCCACTGTGCTAGGTGCGTTACAAACACAGGGGAAGCAACCATCCCTGTCCCTGAGGAGCCATCTGCCAGTTTAAGGAAAGACACATCAGCAGAGTAAAACTAGCAGGAAGGGACTATGTGTTGATGGTGGCCCATAAACAATGGGCGTGTTTATGGGCCCATAAAAAAAATAAAAGCGTGCAACTGTGTAGCTTGATTGCTCCAAATACAGAGAGTAAGAGAAGGGTAAAAAGGAAAATCAGACTATGGATTAACAAAAACTTGCAAGCTATAAAAAGGAAGAGTCTTGGATATAAAAAATTACTCTTCCCATTTGTGCCAGCAGAGTTTGAACATTTTGGAAATACTAAGTGCGGAGGCAAAGAAGCTGGGATGGGCACTGGAAAGTGGAAAACAGGGAAAAATATGTTGAAGGGAGGCAGAGCAAACGAGGCAGGGAAGTGACCGGGAAACAGCAGGGTACTCACACAACCTGCAAAACATCAGCCTGATCTCACAGCCCTCCTTTAATGCCAGAACAGAATTGTGTGTGTTGGGAGAAATTCACTGCAGGCAAGCTGTCCAACAGTGAGCATTTAACTAGCATCTGTGCTGTGTGCCTGCCCAGGAAGACTTCGCTTCTCATCTACACGAACTGCCCAAAGTCAGTGTGTGCGAGCATACCCCATATATTCTCCCAAACCTGCTGTTCCCTGAACTGTGCCTGAGATCTGGCTGGGGAAGTGCTGGTTGATGCCTCCCAAGACATCCAGAGAGCACACAAACAATCGAACAGCATGGGTGGTTGTGGACCAGTACCCAACCTCATGTCATGGTCCTGTTATATTTGCCAGGACAGTCACAGGCGATGAGACACTATTTAGTCCTGAAATGAAGCAGGTCCCAACAGATTAACAAGAGCCAAGTAGCAACAACTGGAATGGGGATACCACAACAAGACACAGCCCTGCCCTAAGTGAGCCATAGGCCCGAAGGGTCCTATCTCTAGGAACCTTTCTGTTGCTTGTCGTTTCAAATCATTTGTCAATGATATAGCCAAAGATGAATATATAGCCAAATATACTGGAGCTAAATCTCAACTAGAGGATCTCTCTCATGGGGGCCATTTTAGAGACATAAAATGGTTCTTCTTTCCTTTTCAGTGGTAGTTACATTCTTGCTTACCAAATACATTAATTAGAAACCACAAATCTTGACTCGTTTTAATTTACTTGACTTTGACTAACAGATTGGACACAAGATGGGTGATGCCAATTCCAGCATATGAATATTTGCCACCTGGATCCACTCCATTTCAGATTTAAGTAGAGTTTTCAGTGACAAGAAATGGAGCTGCAACTTGTGCATCTTTGACTCTGTAACCATGGAAACCAGCACTAATTATGTGTATCACTAAGTTTTTAATGTATTTAAATTTAACATATTACTCTGAAAATATTGAGGTTGTTTTTCTTTTACTCTCTCACCTTAATATGTTGCAGTTTGCCTTCTGGCTTATTTGGCTTATAAGCAGTTCCACTCATAAAAAGATAAAAGTATGTAGGTGAAAATTGCATCATTTTCTTTTATGTAACCAAGAGGTAGAGTCATGTAAATGTTTGATCACACACTTCCTACCACTGCTGTAATCGAATGTGAGGGGTTACATTTCATGTTAAGGAGGTACCATTCCCAAAAGTGAGAGAGAAAGCAGAGAAGTTCTGTCACTGACATTACAAAAGATCAGCATCTCTGTGGAGCACCACAGTGACAGCTCATGGAAACAGGAATATGCGGGAAAGAAAACAAGGAGGAATTAACCCCATGCCTTTATCATTCTTCTTATTGCTGTACCATAATGCCTAGAGCTACATGACAGAGGAAAAGCTGAGCTAAACCTCCTAGTAAAACTGTGTTCCCAAGACTTGCAACTGACCTTTTCGTTTAATGAACTGCCAAATCCCTAACCATGTTTGTACTGTTTTATCAAATTCTATGAGTAATGCCTGAAGGATCCTGAACCTGCACATTCATCATTTAGTCCACTAAAATCAGACACATTCGACGACTTCTTATTTTTTTTTCCCCAGCTGAAAAGGCATCGGCAATAGACAAAACGTGATGTGGAAGCACCAGAACAGTGAAAGGCTAGGGCTGTTGGACCAAAAGCCTTTCAGTTATAATCCCTTTGTTTCGCATACCAACAGCTGAGTATGGAAAGGTAACGCTAGTGCAAGAAATCCCAGGTGGATGGCAACAAGCAAGCCTTGGACCAGAGATTCTGCGTGTGACTACACAAGTAAGCTGAGCAGTGTCTGGGACTAATCCCAGGAACCAGGACTCAGTCATAGCAGTGTTAAATTATGAGGCATGTCCTCAGGATGGTTCTGGCCAGAGCCAGCTAACACTGTCCAAACAATTCCCAGGTACAGCTCAGGAGCTGACACAGATCCAGGACCTTTCCCAATGGACAGTTTGGATGTGGCTACTCTGTTTTAGAGACCAAAGGCATTTAATAGCATGGACACAGGCCATTAGCACCAAAAAACAGACCCAGGCATGATTTATTAGTATGAACGTGGCCTCTGAGGGTTTAATTTGAAGCCCACATGTGCTCGATCATAGAATCATAGAATAGTTTGGGTTGGAAGGGACCTCTAAAGGTCATCTAGTCCAACCCCCCTGCTGTGGGCAGGGACATCTTCAACTAGATCAGGTCGCTCAGAGCCCCCTCCAACCTGACCTTGAATATTTCCAGGCATGGGGCATCCACCACCTCTCTGGGCAACCTGTGCCAGTGTTTCATAGAATCATAGAATCATTAAAGGTTGGAAGAGACCTCCAAGATCATCGAGTCCAACCATCAACCCAACAACACCATGCCCACTAAACCATGTCCCTAAGCGCCTCATCTACCCGCCTTTTAAATACCTCCAGGGATGGTGACTCAACCACTTCCCTGGGCAGCCA
>NW_008824723.1:2080886-2084192 GCF_000699105.1 Pygoscelis adeliae | reverse complement strand
GAGAGCGAAAGGGAGAGCGGGGGGGAGGGGGGAGAGAAAGAGACCACCAATCCTGGATCCAGTGTGGGACCTGCCAATGGGGGGTGTTGGTGTGGAGAGCGCCCCGAGGAGGCTCGTGTACACCCCTATTTATTGGCCCCAGTCCAAGGTTTCTAGAATCTTCTCTCACCCCAGCTTCAGGAGTGGTTGAGACATTAGTCAGTCAAGGAGAGTGACACTGGGCCCCGCCCCCTGGCTGGCTTCTGGAGCTTTCTCTTGGGGCATTGTCTGTGCTCACAGCACAGCCACGTGGGCCTCGTCCCTTACACCTTCTGCGCAGACTGCCGCGCCACGCCCTGTTTGCCCGTCCTGGTGGCAGCGCTCCCTGGGGCTGCCCTGAGTGGGAGTGGGGGTGGCAGCCGTGACTCCTGGCCCTGCCCACACCTCATCAGCCGCCCTCGTGAGAGCTGCCGGCTCAAGAAGAGACTGCTCCTTTAGAATGTCACCTCTGGTAGATAAGAGAGAGAAAAAAGAGTATCTTTAACAAGTGAAAGCCAAGCAAAAGTCTTCTGTTAAATCGCCACAGGCAAATCGGCTTTAACAAAATCTGATCTCCATAGAGGGTTTGCTTCGCTGTGTTTAGTAACACCCATGAAATCCAAGACGAAAGAACTACCTGAGACTGCCAACTGAAAAGAAAAAAAACAAAGTAATACTGAAAGGGTTGCCTCATTTTATCTTACCCTGTTTCAGTGAAGTGACTTCAGATATGGCTGTGGTTTTCTGCCTGGTCTTGTGCCAACATCGTAAATCAAAGGTCATTTTTATCCAACAACAAAGTACCAAAGTGATCACTTTTCATTTCAGGAAAATAACAGATTTGAGAAGCAGAAGTAGATCCCCCTAAACTGAAGACACTAGCTAAAATATAGGCCTTTTCCTTCTTATGCTATTGATTTGCTGACTGGCATTGAGATGCAACATTTATCCTTGGTTCACTTACATTTAACAGTAGCTTCCAAGATACTAAAAAGTAGGCACTATAATGCGTCCCCTGAATGCTATGGGAGCAATTTAGTAACCTCTGGGAAAGATATATTAGGACTGCACAGCCCTTCTTATTTATATTGTAGTAGTCCCTATTGCTAGTGGAAATTTTGGAGACAAGCTGGTTCAGTCCATGTTCCAGGCTGGGCCAGGGATGATTTGTCTTTGGTGAGAGTCAGGGCACTGCACTGGCATGTGAATGGGCTAATTAATTCCTGAAAATACAAGCTGCCTTAATTAAAAAGCTGTAAAGACACAACACATCTTGAAACAACCTGGGTTCCACATGGGGTAGCACTAGTTGACATCACTGAATTTCCTCCCCATTTTGAGGGGCCAAATGAAATGAATGGCCTGATAGTTTCCACTCAGCAGCTGTAGAATCTGATTTACTCTCAGTATGTAGCTCCATGCAAAAATCAATTAGACTCAAATTCCTCAACTTAAGAAACAACTGGGAAGAAAGTAGAATATACGTCTATACCATCACAGTTGGTGTGAGCAGGAGAAACAAGGAATGACTACCCACTGTTTCTTATTATACAAAATTTAGAATCAGCTAATGAAGTTACCAGGTGATAAGCTGAGAATAAATGAAAAGAAGTTGTCCACCCCCGAGAAACACATAAATTATACAACTCATTGCCACAGGATATGGTGGTTTATAATCAAGTTCAAATAGGGATAAGACAAATTCAGAGAATCCACAAACACAGACGACCCAGAGGCAGGATCTGCTTGAATACAGTTGTTTTACTTATATACTTGCTCTAAGCATTTGTTATCAGCCAATGACCAAGATAGGAGGCAGGACTTGTACCTGTGTAGTTGTGCTTATGGTTCTTTTAGTTTGTCTTGTCATGTCCTCAAGGCTTAAGAATGAGAACTGATTGTACTTACTACTGTCACCAAGGAGATTGCAAGACAGTTTTGAAGATGCCTTCCCCTCAGCCAGTGGATCAAGGGCCTGATTATGCAAACCTATTCCTAAAATACTCCCAGATGACCACACATCCTCTGGCAAGTCCACTGCAAATGCTATTATGTCATATCACCATGCCAAAGCTTTCTTATTGCACTTAAGAACAAAAAATCCTCCATTGGTGGTTATTTTTGCTATGTTTATTAAAGATTTTCTTCCGTATTGAAGTCCTAAACTCACCCCCTTACTATTCTTCAAAAGATAAAGGGCGGGGTGGGGGGGGGGGTCAAGCAGGGGAATGGAGTTTGCCTCCTCTTTACTTAATCAACAGGGCCATCTCTTTAAAAACCAAGAAGTAACAAGCTGGTCTGTACACAAAGTCACTGCTGTGTTGTTGCTGGAAACTAACACTGGCTTTTCATGAACTCTTCTAAGGTCCAGGATTTTCCAAATCTTTTCAGATTTTTAGGTTTTTAACAATTTAAATGCTTTGCATTCAGCTATATTTAATTCAGAAGGGTTTACCTTCTGAATTCCAGTTCCACTATTTCCTATTCACTACAGGATGAACTGGCTGCCCAGATTCACTGATATTAACCCAACTTCTGAACTCACCCCTAATTATCTCAAGAATATCTGACAGCCAACTGAGTGCAAAACTCATTGGTATTTCACCCTATTACAGGAGAAAGAAATGGGCCCATTGAACTGGCTTCTTTGTCTAAGCACAACACTATTGCATCTGCATAAATTCCTATTCCATCACCTCAAAGCAAACATTGCTTTTGCAGCAATAGGGTAGCAGCCGTATTCTGCAGTGCAGTTCAGTACTTCATGCCATCATTTGCAATACGTCTGCCTATAAAAGCAAGCTCGAGCCCACCCGTGCCTGAAGCTCAATTTAGATAATGGAATCTTAACAATTCATCCCAAAAACTACCAGGATCCATTGTAATACAAGACTGTTTCAAGGAGGATTTATAGGTAGCAGGTCTTTGGTAGATGGTGGTGTTACCCATCTGTGAATTCCCATTGCTGTGCATAATTAGGAAGTATTTACATATGCTACCGCATTTCACTGTTCTGAGGCACTCGGAGGATGCCAAGCTACTGTATCATAAATCGTATTGTTGAAGCAGATGGAGCTCCTTGCTCAGTTAAAACTTACAGTTAGGCATAATTAGAGAAGCCTGTGCAGAATATTATTTATTTCTTTAACAACTTATCAAGTTCTTTACATTGCAAAGCAATTCAGATGAGAGGTCTTTTGAAATGTGTTGTTAATAAGCATTTTTACACTGTATCTTGCAGACGGTTCAATCATTAAACATTGAATGATTATTTCCCACCCTTGTCCA
>NW_008824723.1:2069224-2080786 GCF_000699105.1 Pygoscelis adeliae | reverse complement strand
TTCCCTAGCATTTTCCATTTAAGGATCTCAGAGCATTGCCACTATGAAGTATCACAACACTCCTTCAGGATACTAACCTCATTAGCTTCTGAAGAAATTGAGTGCAAAGAGATTAATGTGAACATATTTTAAAAGTTGCTGAAGGTTTGGTTGCCTTTCTTTTTTAGCTAAGACTGGCCTCATTTTCAGAAGTGCAGGTCAGCCACAAACCTGCGCAGTGGAAACTGTGGATGCTTCGTGTCTTAGTCACTTTTACACGGCTCCAGTTGGGTCTGGGTTGGTACCCTGACTAAGCTGGTGTTGCAATTCAAACCTGCAGAACATCATTTTGTAATTCATGGTCATGGAGTGAGCTGGAGCATCCTAGATAGTGGGAAATCTGTTGGGTATTTCAAAATAAGTTAGGAAATCTAGTAAGGTCCCCACAAAGGTTCAGTTTTGCCAGGCTTCATCACTTCACTTGGTCCTGCTGGTTACAGCTGAGTGGTTAGAGCCTCTCTACAATACACCCCCAGCACTCAGCTGTGTGGGGTCTGGTGCAGGCCAATCCAAAAGCTCACTCCTTGCCTTCAGCAGCAGCGCACAGCAAACCAAGAGGCTTTCCAAGCCAAGCATTGGGGAGCAGGTGCAGAGGCACAGCTTCTGGGGGAAATCACCTCAGATCCTGCACAGTTAGCAATGATAAAACCCAGCTAAAATCAGCATTAAATGCAGACTGGCCATGGCTGCACTCCTGTTCTAGAAATATGATGCAGAGACCTGAACTGGATCCAGAAGGATTTGTTTATTAGTCTTGGTGATGTGTTGGAAGCTGAGTTAGACAAACAAACAGCATTTCTGGATTGGTGAAGTGCTGCACCTCAGCTGAGTAGCACTGCCAGATCCAAGCAAACTCTTCCTCTGTGGCACAGACAGTCCACTGCTTGGGTACAGAGCATGGGCAACTGAGAGCAGACGCAGACAGTTGGTGCCGCAGATATAGTCTTCTCCCTCCTCCCATCCATTCACCATATCTGGATGAAGAACCTTCCCTTCAAACTGGGTTCTGTGGTCCAACTGTCTCCCCCCAGTTTAACACACTTCTACCTTCACACCAGTCTGGGGATGCAACCTCTCCAGAAGGAGAATTGCTGATAGGAGTAACAGTGGCAGTGTCCTCCTTCCCCTACCCAAAACCAAGACATTTTAAGACAAAATTGGGTCAGTGTTATGAGTAAGATTATAGGATACAGGCTGCTTCTCATCCCATGTAAGCAAACCAGGAGACTGCGCAGGGATTCTGAGCATGCTGTTGCACTTTCCTTGGTAGAACAAGTTATTTGAGGCTTCTGCTCTATTAAGCCCTTGAGGATCCATTTGCATTCAAGACAAAATTTCTTTCCTCCATTTCATGCTTCTGGATATCCATATGTGGACTTGAAGGAGATTCCTTCCTCCCCTCTTGGAATATCCAACAGAGCAACTAGAAAAGCTTCTGCCCAATGCAGAGTCATAGCCCTCTTTCTCAGGTGACCAGCTCCAGTGGGCAACAAGTGCCCTCTAATAAGGGGCTTAGTTGCCAGGCCATTTCTCACATGAAGAACACTTTTTTCTCTCCTGAGCAGAAGCAAGCCAGTAGTTTGGAGTGTTTGCAATTTGATGGGAGCACTCTCAAGTCAATGATCTTCACTGAATACCCTCCTGAGTCACCTCAGTAGGTCTGTGCAGTGAGAAAGGATTACTGCAACAAGGTCAGCATCCCCTTAGGAGTATTAGACCAAGCTGAAAGTAAAAGGACAGTAGGAGGGTAAAGCCCAGTCAAGCAATCAAAATGGACTTTGCACTTTGGTAATTCCCAATTTGCACTCTACCTGAACAAAATAGCAAGCTATGTAAAATATTTTAAGAACTGCTTGGAAAAACAAGCAGGTGAAACGTGCAAGTGCACACAAGCTATCCCTACAACCCATCATAATCATGCTCTTCCCATGCTCCTGCTGTGACCACCTGCAACTTGTTAGCTTGTCTCTTGGCATGGGAGAAATGCCAGTTTCTAGCCTCCCACCTTTTTTTCTTCTGATGTAACTTGGTCAGGAATTTTTGTCACATACTACCATAGCCTTTAAATGCACACATTATGTCTGACTTACCACTCCTGACCCTTCCCCAAAAGGGTTATGGCTTTCAATTTTGGGATCTGCTTAGTGGCAAAATCAGCTGCTGACAGAAAATGATGCATACAACAGTACAGAAGCCTAGGGGAACAAAACAAAGCTAAGTGACCAGGCAAAACCAACAGAGGTAATAAAAGAACAAAATTATTTACACTGGAAGAAACAACAGCAACTTGTCAAACAGATACGTGAACTCGTTAGCCTCTCCTTAATCACAGTAAGGAGACTGTGAAGTCATGCATCAGTATTGCTAACTACTTCAAATGTCGACCTTTTATAATTCATTCAAGCTTTATTCAAGCCACAGATAACCTGTGTTCCAAAATCTCCAGAGGCTCACACCATCTCCATGGCACCACCAGCTATGAAACGCAAATTATCTGCCTTTCCAGTTGACATCCTCCTGAGCAACGGTTCTTTCACGTTCAGAGACTATGTATAGCAATTTCTCTCTTCCAACAAGACGTCACCCTGTTATTTTCCAAAGATCCCCATTGCTCCTCTTCAGGCAGAAATGTCTGTAAAGATATCTATGCTGTGAGTTCTCAGCACCCCGGTCTCTCTAATATTGTTGGTGACTATTGTCTTTTCATCTTTATAGCCTTTTCTTGCTATGGCATATTCAGAGGCCTTGTCAGAGACTGATTTCTCTCCCTGTCACATAGCTTCTTCCTATTCCAGTTCTCACAAGCTAACTACAAAGATTTCTCACACGTCATCCTTCTTTTTCTGGTGAAATATCTTTCCCCCCATTGTGCAGGAAATGTCTACTTTGGTCTCTCCACCTGCTCAGAACGTCTTCCTTTCCTTCACACTGTGCAATTATCTTTCACAAGCTGCTTTATGCTCTGCAACAACCCCAAGAGTTTAAAATCTCACCAAACATCACTGAAGAACTGCTTTCTCCCGTGTGACAAGCTCATAAATGCCAGATATGCCACTATCTACAATGTTATCTGCACATCTCCCTCCAGTCTCCACTTCCTAAATAATCCCCCCACCTCTGGGACAGGAGAAGATGCTTAACTTCTAGAGCCAAAAGCTGCTTGCCACAAGTGTCAAATTAGCAGTAGAGACTGCATTCTGCTGAGTTTTTACAACTTTCAAAAGCTGTGTTCCACCGTACCTTCTGTCTTTTTAAATGAATTCTCACCATTCACCCCATCAGCATATCTTATCAATTCATTTTAGCAAGTTAAAGCTGTTCTTGCTTCTCCTTTATTCCCTCACAGCAAAGATCCTTGCCCCCAAAGCTACAGGCACATTTGCTCCTTATGTATTACAATTTCAAGGTCTTTACAAGGGCAATTTTAAATTTTCCTTGCTCTATGCAGCACCAAGCACAGCAGGTCCTAACTTTGCACATCACTAAGCACTGTACAGTGCAAGTCAAGTCAAGTAATGAATAGAGCTGTCAATATTTAATTTACTGAGCATTTCCCTGGGACCCTCACACACCTCTCAAAAGCTCTTGCTTAGAGGTTCCTTCACCATGAAGAAAGCTCATCCATTTGATCAACTCATTTTTTAGACTTTCCTGTGGTTTGACCTGCAAAAGATCAAAATGATACTTCCATATCAGGTTCATCATCTCTGAACACAATTCCCTCTGCCTTTTCAGTCCCTTTCAGATCAAGGCAGCTCATTGAAGTGTGAGACACCCTAATCTAATATCTTCAGCCTTTTCTCACCAGCCATTTCAAGTTCAATTAGTGACAGAGGAGAGGGGACATTACTGACATGCAGGACAGACTTGAACAGGCGTTCCTCCCTTTTTTCCCCCACAAAGAGTCTATGCTCAAGAAAAGGTAGGCAAGAGAGAGACCTTAAAGGAGAGGCCTTACAGGAGGACATAGAGGTAAAATATACACACAATGTACATGTGTCACAACATGTGTTTATCACAGACTAAGTGAAAACAGAGATGAAAAGGACTTTAGGAGGTCACTTAGTCCATCAAGGCAAGGTCATGTATACTTAAGCCATCCCTGTCTTTCCATTTTCCAGCACAAAATAGCAACACGCAATTTGCTGTTTCTTTTCCAAGACAGGACTTCTCCTCTTCATACTTATGATTATATCCATGTAATCCTCAAGGAGCTCTGAACACTCAGAGGACACCTAGACTAATGCAATGGGCAGGAGACATTACCTGCCAACAGGCAGATTCAGAAAGATGGATTCTTTCGCAGAAAAATGGGAATTCCTTCAAGCCAGAACGTCAGTTGGATTTAAAGAAGCAGACCTCATGAGCAGAACAAGGCATGGGGAAATAAAACACAAGGGGAGAGAGAAACTTTATTAACAGTGTGTTCAGCCACTGCACTTCAAGGTCTTACTGAGCAGTGTATAAAACGCAACACAACAGGACTTTTCAGCTTGAGGCAATGATGAAGGCAGGGAGGGCTGATTCTGCTGGTCCTACTGCTCACTGATGCTATGCCAGCATTTTAACAGGGAAAAACCATGAAAATAATCTCCCTTCAGCTTGCAGCTTAAGATTCCATATACGAGGCAACATCTAAATATATTAAAGCTCACCCCATTGTTTCCAACATAGAGCAAATGAAGTCAGGCTTGGTCTTAAAGAATCACCTTCTTCAAATTGGGACAGTGCTTAAAGTTTAAAACACTATGAGCTAGATTCTCAGTGGGTGCAGATATAACCAGAACTTTTGAAGGGAATTGCACTGACTGTCATCTGCTGAACATCTAGCTCTGCTTTTACCTGCTGTCCTGATTGCAAAATCATCTGTTTCAAAGACAGACCATTTTTTTTATCCAAAAATGCATTCATCTTTATAGGTTCATTGTTGTAGCTTCAAAGTAGGATTACACAATCTCTGATAAATACAGGAACTTATTTTGCTGTGTCTGGATGTCTGATCCTGCATAAATAGATTTTTGTTTAACAAACAACCCTTTGTTTCCTGTTGCTTTGTTGCCCAGGGGTTAATTTTGGCATGCCACATGCTAAGGGGATATATTGCTTTGAGTTAGAGAACAGTGGGGATGCCAAGTCTGGAATGCAAAGAGAATGGAGCTAATCACCAAAGAAAATAAACATTCAGCCCTATGCTTTGCCTTCTTTGATGCGGGGCTGGTTCTGAAGGTGGCACCTGGTCTGCCTGATTAAAAACAGACACTGACATTGTTAGTACTCTGACTCAGCCCACGCGTGTTCACTGCAGAATGATACACCACTGTAAAACACTGAAGCATGATATCCAGAGGGAGTGTCTGTCCTGCTGCATGGAACAATGTGTGAAGTTTTGCAAGTACACCTCTATCCTGAAAGAAGTCTGACTTACCAGGATACCATGGGAAACACGTACTGGATTAGAAAAGACTTCCACCAATAAGGCTCAATGGATGTTCCCACCTGCCCATGCAAAGGGTGAAACTGTCAAGAGTTAAGGCACAAACAAGACAAGCAAAAAGGCAAATGTTAGCGGCAAAGGAAATTTTAAGACTAGCCCCATGACTCAAGAGCTGCTAACGGATTTGGTCTGCCAGCCTTCCAATTCATTGCACATCAGCCTGGTCCAGGTTGTCAGAGCCAGGAAGATCTGAGTTGGTCACGTTCATTTGTCTAATCCTCATGTACAGTGAGGTAGCTTTTAAGAGATCCCAGCACCTGTGGCAGTTTAACAGGAGAGAGGTACAGAGCAGGGGCCTAACAATGAGAAAGGAAAAGAGCATCCTGTGGCCTCATAATTATCCAGACAAAGAGACTGTAAATCTTCATAAGATGGCTTCCGTCTGTGGTGAAAGCCAGTTCTTTGGAGAAAAAGCAGGAGTCCATAATTTCTGTAGTAGGCAGCAACATATGCTGCTTAGTACAAGGGCAAAGTGGCATCAGGATACATGGAGATGCCACATAGAAACAGGGAGATTAAGATCTCCAGGGTGTGGCCCTTTGGGGTCTGTTTTCTGATGACCAAGTTGGAGTTTTTGTGGCACTGGCTTTGTAAAAAGGCATGAGATGGGACCAGGTGACCCCATCATTTAGGGAAGAATGGTTGTGTCTTTCAACTAACAGCTTCTTTAGCTAACAGTCTGTTTGGTTGCAGTAGGGAATGAGAAGCAGACCATTGAAGAATGCCCCACAAGAGGAATATAGCCAGAGAAGATCTGTCTAAGGCTACATCACTCCACCTCTCATGCCAGGCTGGGAGCCCTATAGGTACCTGGCAAGCCTGCTGTCATCAGCTGTCCTCGTAGAAGAGCAGCCCTTCTTTGGGACAAAGGGGCAGGAAGGCTCCAGCGTCACCCGCATCCCAGCACGTGATGGAGGAAAGGGGAGGGCTTACCCACCATCTCCCTTCTCTACCTCAAGTACCAAATGGGGGTGAACCCTGTCTCACACAACTCTGACCGGACACCTGGATCCCTGTTCATAAGAGAAGCAGGGAGGGTGGTGGAGGCAGTCTCTGAAAGCTCCGTATCTCATTTTATCCCAAGGAGAGGGCAGCAATGACTCCAGGGTCCTTCTTTGTCATTCCTCCTCTTCCCATCTCCACCCTTGTAGATTACATCTAAAGAAGGGAACCTGAGAGACTAACCAGAGCTCCCTCACTGTAATCATCCCCAGTGTCCTTCTTTCTTGTTCCATCCAAATTTTCATCCTTCCTCTGTCAGAAGTCCTTAGCCTCTTTCTTTTTGAAAACAGCTTTCAGGCTTTCTGGACTTCCCACAGAATGCAATCCAAACAAACAAACATGAAAAACAGTCTTGTTGAGGGAGAAGCACAGCAAAATTCCTATTTCCCCTCCTAGATTTCTGCCCAGGCTGGCTTTGACTTGACACCAGCAATGCTAACATGGACAGAGTCTGCAGGAGTCCTGTCAGCTCACACAAGAGCAGCCAGGCTAGAAGTCCTTTAGCATTTTCCTCCAGGACACGCAGAGTCATAGCCCTGGACATTTAAGCCAAAGGTCTGGTTCTCAAGCACATAAAGAGAAAAGAATCAAAGAAGTGGAGCTGGTTCCCTTTGTTTGTCTTTTGGGACAGGGAACAAGGATATGGAGAAAGAAAGGACAAGGATGGGGAGAAGAGGGCTGTATCTCAGGATCTCCTTGCTTAAGTGACTCTAAAATGGGAGAATATCCCTGTGCTGGCCCTCTGCAAGTCCTATCAAATTTCAGAGCAATCTAAGAAAGTAGGTAGGTTTTGGACCATGCAGGCAGTCAGCCCTCAGGAGCCAGGAAGGACCCTGCAGCCTTCACTGCAACAGAGCCTGGAGCCTGGCTAGGTTGTACACAATATATCTATTAACAAGTTGGACTCACAACAACCTCCAGGCTCATCCCCCTTCCCAGTGCATGTGCCTTCTCTCAAGTGTTTGTAGGGCCTGGACGGAGTCTTGCTCTTGCTCCTTGGCCCAAATTACAGCATGTAGCCCATCAAGTCCTCATGTTCTCTACTGACTAACAATGTCTGGAGTGTGAGATCAAGAAAGAGGAGTAAGGTCCCCATGCTTGACTGCAGTGAGGTTCCTGCCACTCACAACTGCCCAGCTCCAGCTCTAGCTCCATTTCCCTTCCCCAGCACAAGTACAGTGACAAACGTCTCATGTTTTGGGTCATGGCCAAGTGTGGGCCCTCCTGACTGACCTGACTCACAGTCTCACACCCCGGGAAATGCACACACATAAGAACCCATAGCTTCAGGGCCATGGGACCATGCCCCCCAGTTGCCTGCTTTCTAGCTAGTTGGTTTGTTATGCTGTCATCTTGACATCCACAAGGCTTTCCTGAGCAATGTGCAAATCGATAGTGCCCCCCAACACACCTTTCATTAACTAGCAGTAGGGCTTTGCTTCGAGATGAGAAACATCCACTGAAGAAGTGCTACGAAAGTCAGCAGACACATCCAAGAGCACTCCCGCTTCCTCCTCCCCCTCTCCTGTCTATCCCCATAGTTCCCCAGCTCCCCCAGCAGCTCTCGTATTCCCCACAATTGCATTCAAAGCAGCCACATCTTTGACACATGCCAGGAAGGCTGACACTACAAAACCACACTGCTTGACTTTCAAAGCCATCCTGCCTGTGGGGAGCTATCAAACACAGCTGTTCTGGGCATGCCAGCAAAAGCAGTGAAGCAACAGCATTAGCTGGCCTTTAAATCCACCTGATATTGTTTTCAAACAGCCATTTTCCTTGTTGATCTTTTAAATATTTCTGAAGATTTCTACGCTCCCTGAATAGAAACAGCAGCAGCTCCCAGTCCTGAGCTGCAATGCAATCACTAGCACTGCTCTGAAATCTAAGCTTTTGTGCTGATGTGTCTAAATTTGAAGGACTGGACCAGCATCTATGGCCCAAACTCTGCACACAGCTTCATTTTATATAAAAGGCCATAGTACTTCATATTTCTTGAAGCTGCTTGGTTCTCTCTCCTGCCTGCCATACACATGCAGTACTGAATAGCACTGTGGGGTATGTTTACCCTTTAGGGTAAACCCAAAAGGACAATTCAATCATTAGGAAGCAAGGTTTTTTACCGTGGGACAAACCTATCTGAGTGGTTTGTCAGTGGCTGACTTCCAAATGGCACAAAGGGTTTAGTCCAACTCTGTCATCAATTTCAGGGATAGCTTCTTGACTAAGTTCCACACACACCTTTGAACCATATCTTAAGGCCTCCATCCCCAAGGGAAAAAACCTCTTCAGGCAAAAATTAATGCAATGAATAAAACATTTAAAGCAAGCTCCTTGAGACTTTCTTTTCCCTGTGTGTTTGCCCAGTGGGGCCCTGGCATAAACATGCAGGTCATAGACAAAGCTGCAGAACAAATAATTGATTATTACTTCTGCCAACCTCATGACTAATCACTACATGGATATCTATACCACTCTGTCTGCCTTCTGCTTTCCACCTCCGCTTTAATATGCTCTTTAAGGAGAGGATTTTGAAAAAGAGCTTATATGTAGCTTGTCACTCCACTCTGCCAGGGCTTTAGGGAGAGCTCAGCACCAAAGTTCTTTATGTACCTTCAAAAATGCCAGCTCTGGATATTAACCCATTTCCCTTTTCTACCCTCACACTTCAGAGTTCTTCAGCACCAGGAAAGAACATCAGTAGAGTTTTAATTATTTCCTTTGTTTTTAATGGAAGAACATCTTCTTCCTTCCTGCTGCTATGAAAAGTAGAGGACACAAGAAACAAAGATTAAATGTTTAAGTTCACCAGGGTCTCAGATGTCCAGCTAGTTATCAATATCTCTTCCTTCATGCTCTTTTTATTTCTCACCTCTTTACTTTTTCCCCCCTCACTTCACCCTTTCTTCCCTCGCCGTTACAGACCCTCTCCTATAGCACCGTTCCCTGGCTTAGCAAAGGAAAAATTTTGCTGACTATTGGAGAAGAAATTCTAATGCTGCCTTCTTTAGAGCAAGACTGGAATAGTCCCCTGGGGAAGTGTCAGAAGTCCAATTGATTGAGACATTTAAAACAAGATGTCATGTTGTGCAGGAACCAGTAGGAAATTCATTGTGGAGAGCAGTCCTTAACTGGCAAGAAGTAACTCGTTACACCTAGTTACAAAATGCTTGATGATGAGGGGGACTAGATGACTTTCACAGGGATTTTCTGCTGGCGAAGGGGAGAATAGATGAGAAGCAAAGGGATATGTTTGTATACCCCCATTAGCACTGCCAAGCACAATGCACATGGTTGAGGAGACATGACACGAAGCGGATGCACCACAGTATGTCCCTTCCCTCCCCTTTGCAATGTCCATGCCCTCCGGATCCCTTTCTTTCCCCCCGCTCTCCTTCATTTGTCTCTAGAACACATATACTATCTTGACACATCAGCAATCCTGACTGTTCTGCTCCCAACACCATCAAATTTTGTAATTATATAGGAAAAAAAAAAAAAGAAAATTGATCTTGTCTAGCACAACTTGTTCCTTACAAACCCATTCCACTTCCTGCATTTTTGGTGCACTTCAAACTCTTTCTGGAAAGAATTATTCTGGATAGGGCCAAATAACAAATTAGGTCACAGGAAGCCCCTAAAGAGAAAGATAACTGAAAAGGGGTAAAAATTTGCAGGTAGTGCTGTGAGGTCAGTCTGATGCAATGTCTTCATCAGGATCTAGAAGGGGCTTATCAAAACCAACACTAGCAGGGGAGTGGGTGGTTTTGCAAATGAGTTACAGGACAGAGGGGAAGGCTCAAAGCACAAAATCTTGCCCATAGGCCTGCAGAGTTCTGCCAAAGTCTCACCCACCAGGCATCAAGATTCACAGAGCTCGCTCCTGCCAGATGCTTGGCCTGTACCTCATGCATGAACAGGACAGCGTCATGACTTGTCTTTGGCATCATGGCCCCTTCATGTGAAACTCAGCTGGTGACCCAGATCCACCAAGCAACTGTACTGGGTACACGGGGTCACAGTGCAGGAGGGAGGCAGCACCTGGGGTATACCATCTAGTTGAGTCTTACTACACATGACACCTCTACAACATGATACTCCCACCTCCAGCCCAGCATCTGCATTTCATGACCAGATACAGGTCTCACCCACTGGAAGAACAAAAAACACACCAAAATGCGAGGAAGCAGCTGTCCCAGAGATAAAACTGGATCCTAGATTCATTATTTCTAAGCAGTGAGTGATCTCGCTAACACTGATACAGCACAGGAGTGACTCCACATAAGACATGCAGATCAGTCAGGCCAAGCATCAAAAACAAAACTGTAATTAGAGTGAATGCCTGAAGAACATAAGTTCTGTACCACAGCACTGACCTTACAAAAAGTCTTCCTATAATTAAATCAAACTCTCCAGCAAAATGTTTATGCCATACTGTAATTGCACCAGCTGCAAGATCTGCAATGATGGAAACCCTTTGAAAAGGTTAGAATTATAATTCTATAATATGATCCTATTAATGGACATTTTATCATTTAAACAGTGAGTCAGGAAAAATACTTTATCCTTGCTCTCTCCCCTCCTTTCCCAGTCTTCTGCTGTGGATGCAGACACTGTGAGCAACAATCACTCATATTTTTTTTTTATTTGCAAATACTTCTCTTTCTAGTTAGAATGGCAATCATGAGACCATTTGAAAAGAAATCTTAAAGGCTTAAAAAAGTAGTAGTATCTTGCACTAAAAAGAAAGCTTTGGAAAAAATCTCAAAAGCAGTAGGGTTTTAGACTGAATAAAAGCCAGGAATAAAACTTTTTTTTTTCTTTTCTAAATGCTACTTTGCAACTTCAGAATTTAGAATTCAAAAATCTACTTTATTCTTAGCTAAATACAGCATACAGGCATATAGCCCTAGCTGGGGCTAAAGGTGTTTCTGCAGGGAACTCATATTAGCCTGCCATCTACTCAAACCACAGCAATAGCCAGTTTTTTGTCATTATTAATGTGCAGAGCTGCATTTCCCAGTGTT
>NW_008824723.1:2066672-2069181 GCF_000699105.1 Pygoscelis adeliae | reverse complement strand
AGGATTTGTGCTCCTAGATAATATTTGAAAATTCTACCCATAAATATTTATATTGAAAATATTGCCTGGAATACATCTCAATAAAGTCACTGTCCCAGATGCACAAAGTAATGACAGAGTAACTCAAATAGTAACAGCAAAAACCAGGCATTGCACAAGCGAGCCACTGACGGTAGGTCTCACTGAGAAGGAAGGCTGAGCACAGTCCAGCACAGGATGACACAGTCAATCACCTCATGACGATCCTGACAGACAAAAGCAGAGCAGAAATGCCCAGCAACAAGTGGTATTTCAGTGGCATTTCAGCGCGGTACTTAGTATACTAATTACCAGCAAATAACACAGCCCTTCCTCATAAAGCTAAATTGAGGCTCTTGCACTCCAAATAGGCCGAGCCCAAACGCACGCTTGATTGGGTGTTAAACGGGTTACCTGGTCATCAGCGGTGTTTTCACCCCTGCGGGCAGGGCTCGGCTGGCTCAAATTTGCACTGTTGCACAGGGCTCAGAGAAACGGTAAGCCAGAAAAACCCAAACTTCCATTTCCAAAGGCAGAGCAGGAGAGGAAAAAAAAAAAAGGATTTTGCAAGGTTTCAGGGATGCACCTGAAGTGCTGCGTGCGGGGATGGAGGTGTGAAAATAGGACAGCTGGGAGATGGCAGCAGCGGAGGATGGGGCGAAGACCAGTTCAATATCCCTCCAGATGGCCCTTGAATGTCAAAGCAGAGTTGCCGCAGCCGAATAGAAACTACTGTAGGGAAGCTTTCATATCAGAAAAGTAGTCTGGAGGAGATGTAAGCAAATCTATGTCAAATAAGTATAAAAGCTGTGGAATTAGGGAAGTAGCATCAGGTACTGGAAAGAGCAAATCTTTGGGTGAATTAGAATTGAGGTATGAGATAGTCATCTGGCAATACTTGCCTAAGATTTATATAGCCCTCAAAGTGAAGTGGGAAAGAAAAGAAGTAAATAGTGCATAAGTATTTCTCACAGGTGGTCAGGGTGAAAACCCTTTGGAGAAACCCTGGAGAGACCAAAAGAGACTAGCCCAGAGGCTAAAACCGGGGAGAGCTTCAAAATCCCAACCAAAGACTGTTTAGGGATACATAAGGTATCCCCAAAGCAGTGAAACCCTCTCACTGGCTTGACTTTGAGTTAGCAGTAGTAGTGTAGAGCAAAGTAAAGACTTTGATAAGTACCTTTCCCATGTCAGAAAACAGCCACGGACTGCACACACTGCCCACATGTACGCACAGAAAGTACTTTCAGAGCCCCATCGTCTCTCCTGCCAGGACATTGCTGCCTTCCTGGGGGGAACGCGACTATGTGGACCACTCCAGCAGGGAACAGAGAGCAGAAAAGCCAGTCCCAGTAACAAACACTCAAAAATGAAAATTCCTGCGTATAGAAGCACAAATTTCCTCTGTAAGGCAGATATTCACAAATTCAGCTTTGCCCCCAAAACAAAGATACAAAGCTCGTTATACAAATTAAGCATCCCAGCACGCAGTGCAAGTGCAGAGCAGTGGCACTGGTCAGCTATAAGAAGATCCTGAGCTTTGGCTCAACGGCCACAGTGAAGGCAAAGGGCACCGTTCCCCTCGGTGCTTACTTGTGTTCTGGGTACCCAAGAACAGTTGAGGCAGCTTAGCTGCAGTGGCACAGAGTCAAAGTAGCTTTTGCAGCCCACACTAAGAGGTGTGGCAAATTCACCTGAGCTGTGATCTGCTATGGCTAGTTTGCAACTGATACCAAAGTCAGCAAGTGAAAAGCCACTGGGTATCTCTGCGCGATACTGCTGTAATGTCCTGGCACAATTTCCACAGAAAAATAGTGGATGCCCAGCAACATAGTGTCCTTTTGCTAAAAAGCAAGAATTTCTCAGTTTCCAAGTGTTGCATTATTCTTCTATTCACCATCAAGCAAGAGAGATAGGTTTCAAATTTACATGTGATTGACTAGATTACCTGAGTGACGCACTTATTTCCCTTGACAAATGAAATGAAGAGAAATGTTAATGCTCCATATGAACTGTGGCCGTTATAGCATACACTTCTCATCAGGCCATTGCCTATATCACATGCAACAGCAAATGGATTTGCTTTCATTAAAGTCGCAGCTTCAATGTCTCTGTTGCTCTAGTAAGAGCTACTTTTGGCAAGTTGGTTTGAAAAAAAAAAACACTTTTTTTTTTCTATTCTAGTTGGCAGCTCTTCCTAACCTAAGTGACATCCACATTTTACATAACCCTTTCTCTGCACACCGCAGTGCTAGAGCATTTCCCAGCATTAAAACACCTTTGTCTCACGCCTACCAGTATTATTAGGGGGCAAGGTTTGTATGTGAGTTCACCAGGCCAAGATGTCAAGCAGACCAGCCACGATCCCTAGCCATGCTTGAAGCAGCGTTTCCAAAATAGCTACTGAGAGCAAGACTGGACCGATGCCCACATCTCAGTGTTATTGCTAGGGTGACATGAACCAGCTAGGTTAAGCATGATTCGGATACGT
>NW_008824723.1:2054702-2066609 GCF_000699105.1 Pygoscelis adeliae | reverse complement strand
AGGGCTGGGTGGGTCAGAGTTAAGATTACAGTAAATGGGCTGTAATGTCACATGCAATAGCAGCCGTGAGATCAGTTACATACCGTTAAGACTGGTAACTTCTCATTTCCTTGTTTTTTCTGGGTCTGCGTCTAGCATGTGGCTGCCTGAACAAATCAACTTAATGGTGTTTCTCCATCTGTTGGGATATAGTGTGATAAGCTTGCATAATTTGTAAGTTAATTATTTACATATGTTCCTGAAATTGGAGGAAAAGAGAGAACTGTATGCAAGGAACGAGCGGGGACGGAGGAGTTAAGGGATGTGATGACTGCATTCACCTCTGATCTCACTGCAGCTCAGGGAGATCTTGGTGGTTCCTACGGATTTCCAAGAAAATGATATGAGAGTGTAAGAAAGGAATCCGAAATGCAGTCATCAGGTTTCCAGCTAAGAGAGGTTAACGCAAAAGGATCCTAAGGTCGGTTACCGAGTCCGAAGTTACCCTGCTGAAGCACAAGGCTTTCAAACCAGGCCGTACGGAGGGGGAAGTTGCTGGCATCCCACGCTCCTGCTCCCCCACCGCAGCTCAGTGGCCCTGGGGATCCTGCTCAGATAGAACCCATGGGCCAAAAGCTCACTCTGATAAAGGTGCTTCTGGCAAGGAGGCATTTCTCACTGGCAGTGGATGTGTTGAAATATCCATCCGCTTCATTTTACATCATTTCCAAACATAGCAAGTTCACAAGCCTGGTGGAACAGACAGAAGGATTTGGGCCACAGCTGCTGTCCCCTGCAAACACCGAAAGTTTAAGAGCCTCTTGTGTCCAAACTGCTTTTAGTCATGGATTTTGTTTAAGTTTAGCAGCAGTTGATGTCCCAAGTTCAGGGAGAGGCATGAAACATATTTTCCAGTTTTCTCCTTGACATCACTTGCCAGCAGACTCCAGGGGGATGACAAAGCTGGCTTGCTCGCTACCTCACTCCACAGATTGCATCCAGCGTGAAGGGGAATCTGAACAAGTTGTCAAAGCTGTTACAATTTCAGTTTTGTACCAAAATAAAGCTTTTGTGAAATAAACATATTTCCATTGAAAAAAATATTTTCCCTAAAACTCCTATGTGTTATTAGCCAATTTCACATCACCCCATCCTACACGATAAGTAGCAGTTTTCAAGACCACATTGTGGTCAAGACAAGATGCATCTGGACCAGGCTACCCTGAGACGGTGCTGTCCTTTGCCACAAGAAGGGATGCAGTGTATTATAGGAAACACATTCTCTTGAGGATCCTGGCCTGTGCGAAAGAAAGAGAAAATTATATTGAATTAAGATTTCCACCACAATGGCATGTCTCCATTTGAATTTTATTCCTAATGCAAATTTCCCTCTGAAACCCCTAAAACTAACCTTTAACCAATCAGAACAGACACATGTCAATATTTGCTGTAATTAATTTTTCATTTCTGGAATGAGGGTGCTGGCTGGTTTTGAGGAGACAATGCCACGATGCTAGAGAGATTTGCTGCAGTTCTTACTCAGACAAGGAATTCTTAACAAGGCAAGTAGCACCATCCTCTGGACATCAGCGGGAATCGAGCACAAGCAAACAGGCTTAGTTCCTCAGGTAGTGCAGGATTCAGATTTCACCATCCGTGGAGTTCCTGCACCACTTGCTGGAGTTCAGCTTGAGGTCTCCATCTGCACCGTGCTCAACAGTCTCACAAATTTAATTCAGTATAAAAGAAAAGCCACTGGAGCAACAGATTAAAATTAGAAGGAAGAAGAAATCAGCTGAAAAGATAAAGCCAAGAAAAAGCAATATATATCAGGGTGTAAGCAGAGCTCTTCTGAGCATTTTCCATGCTGTTTTACAACCTGTAGATCACTATCATACTCTCCAGATCAACACTGAGTCATTGAGTCAAAGCATAGCACAGAATTAATTTATTCTGAGATTTACATTAAGGAAAGTTTTGACTACCCATCAATACAAAAGCAAATCTTTGTGTTTTTTCTTCATTCCTCATTCAAGAATTTAAGGACCTTGCAGAGAAAAAAATCCAAACACTGGGAAGACTTGTAGTTCAAAATGGTTCCTCTGTCAATAGATTTTAAAATATCCCAATTTCTTTCTCAGTTATTTTGATGTTTCTGTTTATTTCAAATCTGTTTTCAAGTTTGCATGCAACTCTATAAGAACAAAGCAAAAAACTAACAGTTTCTTTTAAAAAACAGTGCTAAAAAAGGAAAATTCATTCTTGAGCAGAAATGGCTGGATTTTTAACTATGATGGAGCAAAAGAAAAGATTCAAATCATCACTCTAATTGGAAAAATCAAAGGGAAGATCCTGGGAGTAGTTTATCAGAGGGAGTCGATAATTCCTTCTTGTCACAATGATGTCTCTAATGGCATCTATCTAAATGATGTAACCTACTTAAACAACAGGCTTTGAGGCCTGATACCACTCGTGTAAGATACAGAAGCAGAATTCATGGAAGAGGTGAAATTCACAGCTCTGCAACATACAAGAATGCTATATAATACACAGGCATTACATTTGGGGATTCCCACAAACCTCAGTTTGTGAAATCTCAGTGCTTATTTTATAGCTGTTGCAGAACAAAGCACCTTTTGAATATGCAGGGATAGTGATAAACCTAGGTCAGATGGGACTGAAATATCATTCTGGCAGGTTTTCAGACAGTGTCCCGGAAGGAAAATCATTTGGAGTTTTAGGCAAAAAACAAAGTTCTTGTTACTTGCAATGTAGAGCAGAAAGGAGATTTAGCATTTCATTTCCCTAACTACACTGCCAGTGCTAGTATCTGAGTGGGGATTAGATGATCAACCTGACAGTTTGGTGTCTTCCTGTGTTTCACAAGATCAGATCCAAACAATAACATCGTCCTTATTGAGAAATATAAAAGTATTTCACACCAACAACTGCCATCTGTTCTGGGACATATCCTTGTAGATGTTGAGGGTCTCCAGCTTTGGTGACATCAATGGGAACAAAAGGTGCTCAGCTGGGCCCATTCAAGGAGACAGAGCTTGGCCTTTGCTCACAAGCAGCTCTCTGTATTGCTGATGACTTCTGCTCCCCCATTAGCACCTCCTACAGAGATGTCCAGGACAGATCAGGCTAGGGTTTGGTGATGGTTCCTTATAAACCTACCTGGGTCTTTGTGTAATGGCAGTAATTTAATATAGTAACAGCTAGAACTGTTAGCACCAGATTTGCCATATTTTTATGTAGAAACACATATTGACTGTAGAAAAAAGCAAAAAGCTCCTATTCACAGATGCAAAGGCATTTTGCCCAACTTTGAACTCACTCAAGACATTGCAATCGAGAGCAGAGCTGAAAGTGCCGCAGCCCTGGCCTCTCGCCAGCTCCCTGCCCAGCGCTGATAGTGCAGGCTGCTGCCGCTGCTGACAGAAACTCTGAACTGGTTCAAGCCTGTGTTTCTTGGCTCAGGGAAGAAATTTTTGCAGTACAGAATAGGAAAGCTGAAGGCGAGGATCTGCAGACGACTGCAAACTACCTGAGCCTTGCATGGAAAGAAGAGCAGTTGCTCAAGTTCTGCTATTCTTGTTGGGTGATTATGCTCTATCAGAAGTGAGCACATGTACATGTGTATACATACTGAGATATACTGTACCTTCATCTCACCAAAGGAGAAGACAGATGGCCCTACCAGCCTCCAAACTCTCTCCTGTCCAAGTGATGCTGCCCCTCCCTTGATACTGGATGAAGATCCACTGTTCCATTCTCCTCATCTGCTGTGCTCCAATCCCATTCACAAGTGAGCTGCTTTAGAGGTGCGTTCCTTATATCTACCATTGCATCAAACTAGAAATGCAAGTCTTCCTCCATCTGCCATGTAATCTTCCTATTACACCCATCCATTCCTTGCAGATAAGTTCCTTCCATGGAAACCAACTCAGAGCATGATCTTTTCTTCATGCAGTCAGCCTAAAAATAAAAATCTAAAGGTGAGGGATTTCAAATGATATGTGGTGCAATGATTGCAATCATCAGATCTAAAGAAGATGAAAACACAAGGACTTGAGCTGAGCAATAGCTTCAGGAAGGATGAATGTACTGATCACAAAGCTGAAAAATCAAAACACATACTTCTGTCTTACCTTTTCTACTCAAGGTGCAGAAAGTGTGACAAGTGCCCCATTAATCACATAATACTTGTATGTTCTTCTGCTGTTGATGTTGAGCTCCTATGTACTGCTACACTGCTTATAGCTGAATTTGTTTTGCTGAAGTTAGAAAAGCAGCCTGCCCACCTCCCATTTCTTGAATGTTACTGTTGTTCAGCCTTCCTTTACAATGGTTTCCTAAAATCTCTCTAATGGCTTGGTGGTTGTTTAAAAAATACAACATTTATTTTAATCACCTTTTTTTCCTAGAATGTTTTGGCCACTGGAAGTGGAATCACAGCCTCAAGGGCACATGGGTTTGGGGAGATAACCATCCTTAACTAGTGCTGGAAACCTTTGGCCTCAAGCTTCATGGCTCATTACCTACTGAGATGTGAGAAAATTTGATATGGCCTGGAGGGATGAGGGGCTCACTTACTAATTTTGCTCTTTGAATGACGCACCTTCCACTTGGGAAGAGGTGCACAGTTCATACACAGCTCAAGCACCCAGCAGCATTTAGCTGGGATGCTGTAGGATGAAGACACACAAAATCACCTCTCCCACAGCCCAGTCAAACCAGGATTCTGCAGGTGACCTGCTCCAGCCTCCTCTTGTAATGGGAGAATTGCATTGAAACAGAAAACCAGCTGGAAATCCAGTGGTCTCAGACATCCTAAAAATGTTCCCAGTAATTTCTGTTCTTGTCCTGGCTGAAATGAGCTGCAAATATTTCTGAGTACTTTTCTAAATGCCTAGAATTTCAGTGTGTAGTAGTAAACATTACAAACTAGAGAGATGGTGCTTGAAATACTTGTACTAACTAACAAGAGAGTAAGGAATGAAACAGATGCTCATCTTGGTCCTGGAAAGGACCACTGAGATAGACCTGCTTCTGCAGAGTCCCAAGGTTCAGAACATGCCATAGCCAAAAGCCCCAATTCCCTCTTCTTCAAAAAAGCAGTCTGTAGCAGCTCTGCCTTCACAGCTCCACTCTTGGTCCAGTGCTGACCTGGATGGAGCTGGGGGAGGGAACAGGCAGAAGGAGCCACAGCGGGTGCGGTGCTGATGATGGACCGTCAGGCCTTTGATCCAACAGGCATTACTGCTTCCCCAGGGAGGGCGTTTTATGGTTTCTGTTCTCCCATCACAAACCTCACCTTAACATCTACCTGAGGAGTCGCAGCATCTGAATTCCCCAAAGGGACCACAGTACTCATTTCTTCCGCTAGAATTCTGAGCCATTTAGAGCTGATTTCCTTTTCCCTCTCCAAAAGAGCAGTTTGAATTTCTCTTTTTTTATGATGTTGTATTTTATTGCCCATTGGGCAAAAAGTTCCAAATATCATGATTCTTCCCTTGCATTTACTGCACAGTTACATTGAAAGGAAGTTTGTAATTGCTAAGTCTTGTTTTCTTCTTCATTGCAGCCTGCCCACGTAGTTATTCACGAGTTTTTTTTGTTACTGTTACAGCCACAAAACTCTAGGTGATGCTAACAGAGTTGCTGTGGTGTAAGTAAAGGCTGAGTTTTCCTCATCCTAGAAAACTCCTGTAGCTTCATATCATGACCTTTTGCAAATCCTCTCCTCTGTACTGGTCTACTGAAAGAAATAGATATATTTCCAAATGCATGGCATTTGAAAACGAAGAACTCTACATATGCTATAATTACGCTTATTTTGTCAAGGTCTGTGCTACTCTTTGAAATGCTTGCAGTAGGCCACAATCCAGCATATCCTGTAAGGCAGCATCAATTTCTAAGGAAACAGATTAATGTACTAAATATATTTGCTTACTACTCTGCACAGGCACGTTAGTGAAATATTCAGCAATGAACCATCCTAGTATTTTCCATGAGCTATTCAGAGCAGAGCATTATTACAGCTCCCACTGGAGCTGTTTCACTGCATGCAGTACATTGGTCTGATGCACCCAGTAAGGAGAAAGAGAGTCCCATAGTGGGCACTGGCCAAGAAACTGGATCCTTGTAATTTTGCCAGGCTACCCCAACAAGCCTTCTTCTCCCTCTCATAAACAATAAGATGAAAAGGATTTATCTGTTTACCAACTACAGGTCAGAATTCCTTTGAAATGTCTGGGTCTACTCTAGGGAAGAAGAAGTAGTTAATACTTTCCTTAACTTCTTTGCATAAGCCTTTGTGTTAATCTTCTGCTATTTTTTATTTGTCACGTCCCTTAAGGCTGTTTCTATATGCATCTAAGCACAACACAGCTTAAATACAAATGTTTCCCATTTACCAGTAATGTTGGTAATTCTCTTCTTGTAGGTTTGAGAAACGTTGCGTCCTTTGACATGTCAGTGATGCATTAACCTGTTGTTTGGAATATAAATGCGAGCTGAGAACTGATTTTGCAACAGAGAGTAGATTAACATTTTCTTGAAAAGTGGTTCAACCTTTTTAAGTTCTGTTTCCAGCTTTTCCACTGGACAGACAGAAATTTGGCATGATTGCACATCTTTGAATGAGGGGAGTGCTTCAACATGAACATTACCTTACAGAAATGATTGCTACAATGGCCAGGAGAGTCCTGTTTAAGTGAAATGGCTTCTTTTAGGTACCTGGCCTTAAGGTAACTGTTGCTTCTGCTAAGCAGAACGTGTCGAGCTAAACTGCACCAACCTCATTAAGAAGACCCATTAAAACCAAAGACTGCTAGCATATTGCTTCACTTTGTATGAACACTATATGTTAAAAAACAGGGTGTAAAGGTGTAGCTTCAAATTTTTTTTTTAAAGCCTATTTACAGAAAAGGTGAACAGAAGATTTTCAGACTAATGTCAGACCCCCGCTGCAGGAGGCTGCTCTCTCCCTGCACAATCTATGGATGAGCCCTTGCGCTTCCAGAGAAGAGACCTACCTCACATTCCCTGAACTTCCCTCTGGAGGAATTTATTGCTCTCCACTGATTCCCTGGGCTTCCTGTCTTAGAGACCCTTGAATTAGGTGTGGAAAGTTAGGCAGTGTCTCCTTCATTGCCTCCCCAAAATCATGCTCCACTTTTTTCTTTTTAAAAAAAAAAGAACAAAAACCACAGATGCGGTTATAGTGCTGTTGTGGTAACTACAGTCTGAGGTAACTTTTCTCATTAAAATCTTTAACTTAAGCAAACAATAAACCAGGTCTTCCAACACATCGTAAGAAACTATGTTCTTCTGGATAAGTTGAACTCTCCTCTGCTTGAATACTTCAACCCCAAAATCGTTCACTTTATTAAAAAAGTGGTGAGTCAGGTTTGCACTGTGACTTTAGCTATATGCTTTCTCCTAAATTAATGGCAAACCATTCTCTGCAGTCACATATTTTCAAAGTACTATTTCAATGATAGTGATATGACTTGAGGGGGGTAGTTAATAGACCTGACGCGTTTGAAGAAGTTAATGAAAAGGAGTACATTACATCTTTTACAGCAGCAGGCTCAGTAGCATCGGTTGCTCTATAATCCCATATTGTTTGACACATGTGAGGCACATAACTGCAAAGCAACGCTAAGGGAGGATCGGGTTTGCCCAAATCTCAGTTCACCACTACCTATAAGCACATATTTCAAAAGCTTTCTGAATCTGGGTCTCAATTATAAATTAAATAGTGTTACGGGAGGATGAAGGGGAGTTTGAAGCTTTCTATTTAAATAGCCTTTGCAGGTAAGATAATTCAGACTCACTTTTCCCCGGTGCAGCTGTATGCAATTTCCAGTCAATAAGCTGAGCAGACAGCATCTGCTTGCAATAAAGCAACTGGCAACAGCCACAGCAACTGATAAAGAAGCAGAAGCATGTCCTAGCAGGGACTGCCCTTTTCCACAAAAGCCTTAGGGGCCAGGCTTATGTAGGGAAGACCACACACGCACAAGGGAGGCAACAAGTTCCCTGTGGCCCCAGGGCTCCTGCTCCTCCCAGCAACACCAGCTTGGCAGCCAGCACCCTGGGGAAACCAGCATGAGGTGCAAGAGGTGGCAGCAACCTCTGCTCTTAGAGGAGTGAGGCATGGGTGACAATACGAGCCTGCTCTCTGCAGTGCTGGTGGGGGATGTTACCTCCCCGGTGCTGATGCCCCTTTGCGGCCCTTTCCCACCATATACAAGATGCCTTTCTTCAACTCAACCTCCTTTCTTGACTCCTTGTCAATGACCATTCCTCCTTTCCTCATTCTTTTATTCAGTGTCTCTTATTCAATGTATTTATTACAGGAGTCAGCAGGCCTAAAGCTCCCTCGCCATTAGATGAAAAACAAAGAGACAACCTAACATGGGTCTTTTCTTATCTGGTTCCCACTTCCCCTCATCCTCCTCAGCTGTCTCGGTATGACCCCTCTGCGACAGCAAGACTTTGCCGTCTCACTGCTTTGGCACAGAAAGGACCCAGATATTTGTCAGCAGTGTTATGCAAATGAGCAAGATGCAACCCAAGAATGGGGTTGCCCAGATTCTGGTGTCCTGCACCACTGAGCAACGAAGCACAGAAACCTACAGTGAGACTGGTGTCTTCTTGTGCCATCACAATGTCAGGTGCTGACTCTTCCATCGCACTTTCTCAGCCACTTGTACTTGCAGTTATGAGTCTTAATCAGCAATGAAGATCCATTCCAGCACTTGGTTCCCAAGCAAAAGTCACAGCAAAGCTGGAAGAGGCAGGATCAGCCCCCTGGGGGTTTCAAAAACAGCGCCCTTCATTAACTTCTCAGTGGCTGTGGTTTTTAGATGAGAAAAATCATCTCTTTCAACATCACGGTGAAAAAAAAATACAGTGAAATACATAGACTTTGAAGTGGTGGGGAAGTACCATTACCCATTCACAGACAGCAGTCTGGTGTTCATTATGTGTGATAGGGAGGCTGCATGCGGCAATGCATGTAAGGACACATTTGCTACAGAGAGCAGGAAAGGCACATGCTTCATGCTCACATGGCATGCAAGCTACTTTTCACACAAGCTGGCTGGCTGGCTTTTACTGTCCCCTGCTCCGGGGAGCCATGGGGCTCATCCCTCTTTGGTCTTTCTTCTTTCTGGGGCATCTCAATGCTGGCCAAAAGTTTATCACACAGGCTTGTGGATTGTTATCCAGCCTTGGCTTTCTCCGTTCAGCCTCTTAGAGCAAACTTTTGCTTCTGCTATCTTTCATCTCCTATGCACTTGGAAGGCTGAAGTCCTTGATCTAGCTGTATTTTCTGTATCCCCAATCCCTGACAGCATAATCAATCACTCTGATTTTTACTAGGAATACTGGATTTGTCATCAACATCCCATATCTTTTCTCTGCTCCTACTACTGTTCCTTTGTTAAGTCATAGGTTTATTATAAATTCTGTAATGCAGGCAGGGCTCCTTGAAATGCCGAGCTGGCTTTCAAAAGTTAAGAGCTGGGCCAGCTCTAGCAAAAAAAAAGGATTTATATTTAGATTGTCTAAGAAATTCCAGTATCTACTAATTGATAACAGAATATTGGTTGAGCAGATGATGAACAGTAACATTAAAAGTGAAGGGTTTAGCTTTATTATTGCATTTCCTGGTTAGTCGGAGTTTATTTTCTCCCCTTGGAGACTGCATCAGCATTGTTTGCATTGGATACCATCGTTAGCCTGCACGGCCTGTTACCAAAGACATTCATGAGGATATAGTTGCTCAAAGAAATATTACAAAGATATTTCACAAAGAAATATCACAAAGAAAGAGAAGGCTATGACTGAGGCTTGACATATAGGACTATTATCTCCTTTTCTAGGCTCTGTGGATTATTTGTGTCTCTGCTACAAGCCTAACAGCAGACTCACGTTGCCTGGAGAGCCCTGAACAGCCATAATCCTACATAACGGGGGATCGCTCAGTTCACTTGAAAATTTCCAAATCAGAGGGCACGCAGTAGGGATATGAGGGAATATCCCCTATGTTACATCAGGTGGCATTAAGGACAGCAAATTAATCACATTCCCACAGGGTTCCCTGCTGGAGCAGAACCAGGGAGGAGGATTAACATGCTTCCTCTCTTCCCCAAAACTGCACCCATCTAAAACCCATTCGTTCCCCCTGTCATCCTCTGCCAGCCCCCACTAAGCCTCCCCACCTGCCTGTGCAGAGATCTGATGGGCTGTGGGATCTCAGGGGGTTGTGGGGGAGCAATTATGAATAGATTTTGGATCCTGGATGAAAGAGCTTGACAACAACTGTTCCAGCTTTTCTGAGGGAAACACCGAGAAGCCAGATCCTAATCTCCCAATCCTGTCCTGACAGTGTGATCTTGTGTCAGTCACTGCCATGTGTGCATTCAGATTTCTCCCGCACCAAACAAAGCCTGATAGCACTCATTTACCTACAAAAGTGTGGGGATGCAGTGTGGATTAATTAGCACTTGTGCAGCACTCGGAGAACTAAGCAGCCTTATACTATTAAATACCTTCAAGCCAAAGTCACCTCTGGCCAACCAGGTTCAAGGATGGATTTGGTCTATCATTCCCAAGTATTACTTTTCACCTAAATGATAGTGATTTCAGCCATTCCCAAGTTCTGAACCTGTTGGAGACTGGTTCCATGAAACAGGTATTAAAACTGCTTTTGACCTTCTTCCATGAAAATAGAAAGATTACACACATTTACCAGTTAGCAAGGACCATTCCAGCAATGCTCCTATTACAGAACCGTTCGTGTTAATTACTGTATTATCTGTTTTACATGCTCTAATTGTCTCCCAATGGCATATTGAGAAAAAAAATGCAATTTTGTAAGAAAAACCCCACAAGTATTTTTTTTTCCCCCTGGTTAAAATAGAAAGAATTTCAGCAAACTGTACTTTCTCTGCTTCATTGGGATTCAGGTAGAATCTGAGCTCCCCCTGCTGTTTGCAAAAAATTGATGTATGGCTGAGCTAAATGAATTCTTAATATTGAGCTTCTCTGGCCAAGGGCAGGCCCTGGGGATCCCGCTATTCAATCTTTGGCTCAGGCTGCTGCATGGAAAGAAATAAGTAGCTAGATTTCAGTCAAAGCCTGTTCTTGCAGTCCCACCTTTGAATACTGAAAGTATTACATTCAGAAAGAGAGGAGATAGCTGTACGTAAAAACAGCTATTTGATGTATGAGTCAGAAGAGGAGAACATTTATGCAAGCTCAAAGAGGTGTTGACCTTAAACCATCCTCTAATCTGTAGCCAGAAGTGGATCCAGCCCTTTTATAGTAGGCAATATTCCCAGTAACAACCCTAGGGCCAGAGCCGAGGCTGTGTGACGCCAAAATTACTACGTCCTTCATGCAAGCAGTGTCTGCCCATGGAAAGATATGCTTTATATATGTGAAAATATTCTGAGCTGAGGTTGTTGGAAGAAAGCCCAGTCCCCCTGCCAGAACAGCTTTAACTCAACAGAGCGCAGGCCTACACTAGGGATATCAACAATTTGGGGATGCTCACCTTGACAGAAGGGAACAGAGTCCGGTTATCACAAGCCAAGGGTTTCAAGTCCCATTATTAAAATGCCTCTGGCACCTCAGTGTGTGGTATGAATTCCCCTTAGATTAACCAGTCATTGCCCTCAGTCTTTTAATTCGCTCATCAAAGAGGCAGACACCTCTGAACTGCTCTCCAGGGGAGGCTAAATTAGGTGCTCTGAATCACCCTCTGGAAGAGCCCCTCGTGCTGGCCAGACGGGGAGAGCGTGGCAGATCCCAAGGCTGCTGAGACGCACTGGTGCCTTCAGCACCAGTCCTTGATCTCCCCACCTCATTTAGTGCTTTTGAAAAATAATATCTTTTACTGATGTT
>NW_008824723.1:2041047-2054641 GCF_000699105.1 Pygoscelis adeliae | reverse complement strand
AAAGGAGACTTCTCCTAATAAAGATTCCCAAACGCTAAAATATTTTCCTGTTTTTCTGGTTGTATGTCAGGTCTCGTTAGGCTGTGTTAATGAACTTGTTCCAGGCAAGTTTGGTGCAGTTGTTGTTTGTGGTTTTGCCTAACACATGTGAAAGGGCAGGCTAAGTCTGGCTTGTTTTCAAGTTAGTTTAACAATCAGAAGAGTTGGGTGGGAATATAAAAGGAGAAACAGCTTACAGTTTGAGATTCAATACTTGCTCTATAACAGTAAGAAAAAAAATTTCAAGCACTGTTCTGCACTTTGGTTTGTTCCTCTATCACAGCATAGTGATGCATGACTCTTAAAGGGGATTCAGTATGGGTTTGTCTATGTTTGGGTTCCATTTTAAAGAGCAGCAATCAGAGACTACCTCACATAAATCCTGCTGTGCTGTTGATGCAGAAAGTACCAACACAGCCATCTTGGCAGAGCCTTGTCATTCCTAGAAAGTTTTAGTAGATTAGATACATCTTTGTGATATGGGCAGAAAGGTCACACAGCACTTGTTTTCTTTGGAAGAATTCCCCAGCTTCTGAGTATACGCGGCACGAAAGGAGCCGGGTACGATCAGCAAACGGAGATATCCAAATCGATGAGGGCTGCCAAAGCAAGAGCTTGGCGTCATCAGTATTCTTGAAATCTCGCCCCAGCTACCCTGGCCACTGCATTCCTGGAATATCAGCACCAGTTTCCAAAGAGAATAAAGTTAGTGATACTGAGAAAAAAAAATCTCCAACTCCTAAACTTCGTCTACTGCAACAGATATTCTGCAAGAGAAACTGAAATCTGTAACAGCATCTGGGTGATAACAGAGGGGATGAGTCAGCCACACATTGCTACTGCTTGCTTTGTTTATGTTTCCCATATCACTTTGAGTCTCTCCATTATTCATTTTTATTTATTTTACAGCATTAGGGTTGCAAAAACTGAGAGCTGTTACAAAAACAAGGTCAATGCCCTGCTGAGTGCAGAGTTTAGCAAAACTGTCTGTGCAGCTGAACTCTATTCTGCAATCCTCATACTTAAATGAACTGTGAGAACCCAAAACAACTGCCAGATCACAATATTCATGGGCAAGGTTTGCTAGATCTTCATGACTTCCTAAGGAATCAGGGATCTTCATCCAACTGCTGTGTGCACTATCAGAAATCTAAATAATTTAGAGATGCAAAGGTTTCCACTTCTCTTTAAGCAGTCAAATACACGACATGCACTATGTGGGACACCCTGCTAATACTGAAAAGCTAAATGAAAGTTGTACCATTCTAGAGCCATGTCTGACAAGCCTGTACTACTGTCACTGATAGCTAGCAGTCACTCTGATCCTAAAGAACTGTATCCGCAGGACAAGTTTCTGAGGAGTATTTCTTTGCCCCCACCATTGACAAACTCCTGGTGGAATAGGAAGAAGAGGTTTATCCCTGCCACCCTGTTTCTACCTGCGCTCTAACTCACCCCTCATATACCACTACAGTAGGTCTCTCCAGCTCCAACAAATATTTCTCAAATCAACTTAGCAGTATCACTGTATTAACAGTTATCAAAATCCTTTGGTTTTACCGTCAGGCAAAGAGCATCTTTCCATCCCTATTCCTTCCTCTAGCACAATGGCAAACAGCACCCAGTAGTTTTCTCTTACCACACCTCAATTCATAACTAATAGGCTCCCTTCACCATTTTTTCACCAACCTCTGCAGGCACCAGAGGTGCTTAACCAAGACCTGAGCACCCTGGCCACACTGCAGCATTATCACACACCTTTAACAGACCAATAAAGGCGGCTACACCACACAGCATATTGGCAGCACACGGAAGCACCAGGGAAAGCCTGTAGCATCCTTTAACACAAAGCTGTTTAACCTGCCCCAGAGCAACACCAGTGTCCTTTCCTTACATTCTTTGGGCAGTTGCCTCCAGGTTTCCTAAAAACTGGCAGTGTAAACACAGCTGTGGACTTGGGCTCTCCTGAAGCCTCATTATTGCAGTTCAATTGTTGCTGGCTTTTTTTCCTCCAAGTTTCCAAATTATGTCCAGCCTCTATGTTGTTATAAACTAATTAGGTTTTAATAAGTCAGAAAAGGAGGTGGATTACAATAATTAGGCCCTATGGTTGATTACTGGGGCTGTTGTGGAATACACCAGGTGAAAGGCAATGAAGGAGAGAGTGGGCATTTGCAGAGGGCAGACAGGGTTAGGAAAACAGACACCCAGACTAGTCCTGGCAAATATTAGTCTTGAGTTAAACTCAGTCAATTCACGGTAAAAAACCTCTAGCATAGATGCATCCTTCTCTGGTTGCAAAGGAAAAGCCAAAAGCTTAAACAACCAAGGTGTGGGCACTCAGCATTTCAGCAAATGTGCTTGTCCCTCCCCCTTGCCAAGATGGCAGCCCATGGGGAGCAGTAATGGCAGTGCTCTGTCCTCTGTATCAACCTGTTGCACAGGCAGTGCAGGAACGAGGAAAAGCTTGAGCCCTCCTCGGCTTTCCCTGCCTTGAGAGCTTCCAGCGAGGCTTTGAGGCAGCCAGAAATACCTGCCCCTGTGGCCCATCGCACCAAGTGCTTGCAACCACCCAGCCAAGTCTTTAGGCAAACATCCCAGAACAGAACCAGCTCTGTGTTTGCGTACAGGCAAGTCGTGAGTCATGCCCTCTGAATCTAGATGTGCGATTTTATTTCCCACATGATAATAAAAGGGTAGTAACGCTCAGCTAGTCAGCTCGTCACATCAGCATAGCAAAGGCTTTATTTAATAACCTAGTCCAGCTCTGAAATACATCCAGATTTGAACCAGTTGAAAAAACGTTCTCCAAGCGGTTACGGATGAGTCAGTTTATCATGTAGCTTTAAGTGAATTTTGATAAAATGTTCAAAGAAAATTACTGTCCCTGTGTGAGGCAACACTGAGTAATAGGGAACGTTGTCAACAGACAGCCACGTTTTGAAAAACACCCAAAGTAGATAAAACCAAAGAATTTCTTCCATCCTTTCTTCTTCCTATATATCCTCAACACAGTAGAAGATTTTGAGAAACCTGTGAAAGTTAGACGTATCTGGGCAGAATATGATTATGGTGCATCAAAGCTCTGGCTTATCAAACCCTTGGGTGAGCCTGGATGGCAAAATTAAGAAAGGGGGAAATTACAACTCTCTCTGCTGGGACAAACAGGAATTTTTGTTCCAGAATTAGAAAGTTCCATTTGGCAACATTAGGATTATGATTACTTAAATCTGCCAAGTCATCAGTCCCTTGACAAGCACATTAGAGAGAAACTCTTTTAAGATGCCAGCCCTACAAATACACAGATTTATTAGGAAGCAGGTAGGCACTGATGAAAAAGAGCCTCTTATCCAAGAGCTTTCTCTGAAAAGCAGAGCAGCGGGGTGTGGCTGTTCAATAAGATGAACTCAGGACCCAGGATCCAATCACTTAACTTACACGTTGCAGTAATCTACAGGACAAAGGTTTGCAATGAAATATAATTGCAATAGCCTACTCCTAGAAAACAGCTCTTAAGTAAAGGTCTCTTGGATCACAGCACTCAGTTAAGGCACAGGAAAGCTGCTGTCTATCCCTCGCCAACCTGCACGGTTTTGGGCACATCATCAAATACTGCTTTTATTCTGGGTCCAGCACCCACATTAGAAATAATTGTAAGCTCAGTTCAAAGTTGTGAACATGAACATCCCTGCTCAGTTGCCCCATGAGCATCTCAGGTCATGACTCAACATCTTCTGACAAAATGCCGGGTTTTTGTGAGGTTGAGCGATTTCAGGCCTTGTTCAAACCTAAACCCAGAATCCAGGTGTTCAGTCACAGCTCATTCACAGACAGGATCAGGCCCCTCAGGGAAAACTGCAGCACCTGATGCTTTTCTTCCAAAGCAACAGTCTAATGATTAACACCCTCAGCTGATAAGTGGGAAGCTGAAAGCTGAATTATTTCTTTTGCGAGCAGAAATTAAAAGCCCTGTTTCTCCCCTACAAGGTTATACATTGAAACACAAATGCTTGTTTTGAAACAGAGGTATAAACGCAGTTCTACCCCAATAGTTCAGGATTTTGCCTGCGAGGAACAGGCTGGGTTTCAGTCTGGGGTCAGTTTTGCACAAAACCATCGCTGCTTTATGCCCTTTCTGAGACAGCAAGTATAACATTATTTTCTGCACAGTGGCAAGGCTGTCAAAAGAAAAGAAGGGTGCTGTGCCAATATAGCAGCCTATATTGCCATATTTAGGACATTTTTTAATGAAATTATTTGCAGATTTGAAAGACCTGAGGCTCAGGGAGAACAACTGCTCCATAGCTGTTGGACTGGTACAAGGGGGCAGGTGGTACCCTCTAAGCCCTTCGCTGAACAGAAAAATGAGAATCCCACTCAAAAGTTAGAAGGGATGTGCATTTCCTATCCATCCTTTTTCCTGTCCCTACCACCCCCCTCATTTTGAGGCAAGGGTTTCTAAGTAAGCACAGAGCTACAGGGAGGTGCTTAAATTAAGGCTTCTGGGGCTGGGATTTACCACCCACCCCTGTTCTCAGCTGCTCTGACTAATGAGCTGTAGGCAGGCAATTCCCTGCTTAATGCACCAGCTTTTTGGGGTCATCAACTTTTCTTTGCCTCATTCCTCACCTAGAGGGACAGCATAGCCATGAGGGACTGTATAAGAGGAAAGTGTCCCCAGGAAGGAGATGCTATGATATCCCTTAGTAAGCCCCTTTTTACAACCCTTCTTATGCTTTGGAGACAGCGAGGGCTCTGGATTCTGCTCTAGTCTCTCGTCACTTGACTTTTAGGTATTTAAGTCCTTTGCTGGGTACCTTCTTTTAATCCCCCTCTTAGGAGGAGTTACGGAGCAATGGGACTGACTGGTGGTGCTCTCAGGCCATTTCTGCAACGCTTGTTAAAAAAGGGCCCCGTTTTCTCTGCGGGTTGCTGCGATGCAAGCGGTGCGATGCAAGTGGTGCACTGCAGTAATTAATAGCAGGCAGATATGAAGAGGAAAAGGTGGTTTCTAGTTGTGAAGAAACAGGTTTGGCTGAGGTTCTGCTAAGTCAGTTCCCACACTTGAGCTGAAAAGCAAATGCAAATGTTTCATAGTGCCCTGAGCAAATTTCGCTAAGTTCAAGCAGGGCCAGCAGTGTGGCTCCTCTGGGGAGCCTTCCTCTTCAGCTTCTTCTCAGTCTCTTCTCTGCTGTCTCCTTTTGCTCCAGTGCAGGAGAGATAGGCTTCCTTTTCTTGGTGGCCTGCTGAAAATGTCTCCCTCCACGTGAGCCGTGGAGAGGCAAGCGAAAGTGCAGACAAAAGCTTGAGCTTTTTTCCTTGTATGTAGGGATGTTTGTAATTATTAATCTCACAACAGCAGAGGTAAATACGATAACTGCATGACTCAGGCTGTGCCTCAAAGGTCATTCTCGGTTCCTATCCCAAGCCAAAGGGGAAGAAGGAAAAAAGCCTGTTATATTCATGTTCTCATTTCTCTCTGGGGTGAGTCACCCTACCAGTTAAATGCTATAAAATGACAAACATTGGTAAATAAGATAATATTAATGATACTGATGACTCAACCGAAACAAACACACATCAGTCACTGCTCAGCAGCCTGAAAGAACCTTATGAGAAGAAAAAACCTGCTCAAATCAAAGACAAGATGATGATTGCAAATCTGCTATTAATAAATATTTTTCTATGACAAAGCATTCCACGCAGTATTTATATTTCATTATGCACAACACAAACCAAGCGACTGGAAACATTACTCATAGCAATTGTGGAAAAAAACTGTGAGAACTCTTTTCCATTTCTGCTAGGGTAATGTAATTGCCTCTTTTAAAAAGCAACAAACTTGTCTTCATATAAAACCCTTTCGTCCTCTGCCCTGGAAAGTTAGGCTGCATTCCCAGATTTGCACTTTTTTCTAATGCTAAATCTGAGACATAGCCTGAGTGACTGGCAAGCAGATAGTCCCCAGCTCTCTAAATTCAGCAAGAAACTGCACCACATGTCTGGTTTGAAGGTGTATTCCCGATGCATGGAGGCAAGCCTGCAGCAGCTAGAGTTTGACAGAATGGCTCTTCAGCTCCTGGGGGAAGGACTGGAGGCTTTCAGCCCTAGGAAGTCCCAGGTTTCAGAGCAGAGCGGCCATCACAGGCTTTGATTGCATTGCTCTTATGGTTACAGATATTCCCCAAGGAAAGAGCATGAGGAACAGTGGCATGACACAATGACAATGTTTTTATCACCAGCATATTCTCAGGACGCACTCACATATGTGCCTGTGACCTTCCCTCTCCTAGCAACGGACTGAATAGACCCTGCTCTTCCTACACATGCTCTCCCTACTGTATTTTCATTTTTCCTAAATTAATGACTCTCTCATTCATCTGATAGTATTTTTGTCCCTCAGTAGTGTCTGCATCTATCTGGGAGAGCCCAAATTAAAACCACTGAGCCAAAATGAAGCCTAGATATTACAGGAATTGATGTGTGGGCTTTCACACAGGAGGCAGTCCTTTTTCTGCTCTTGCAACAACCTCTCCTCATGATAAAGTCTGGAGATATAAATCCTGCCTCCCAATATGTGGCTCCCACTGAAGTCACCAGCAGGTGTTTGCAGACAGAGGGTAGAACTTGCACATAGGGAAGGATCATTTGCAGTTTGCTTTTCAGAGTGGTTAAGCCTGTTGGAGATATGTATGTGAGTCATCTCACGCTCACTCACTTTCCTCCCCTTGTGAACAGTGAGCAAACTTCAATCTAGTAACCACGTATCTGTTCTGCAGCATCTTTATGTCTTCTTCCATGAATACTTCACAGTCAACTTAGAGAGGGAGAAAATTTGCACCAAAATACTAAACAATTTTAGGCCTGATCTTGCAGAACAGAAGTGATGGACTTCCCTTCCTGATCACATACCCCAGAGTGTTTTCATTTACCAGGATATAAATATTGAGAAAGTTTAATGTCTTTGTGTGTAAATCAGAAATAACTCAGAGGAAGGCACTAGAGGATTTTTTGTCATTACTAGCAGTATGTGCCATATATCACATAAACCACAAACTTCAAGGCGAAACTCTGTTCTCATCTAATATGGTATAAATCCAGAGGAACTCAGCTCAGCACACCCGAGTCTCTCCAGTACTAAATTCGTCCAGATGTATTTGTGATTTAGCGGCCGCAATGCAAATGTCACAGCGCCAAAAAGGCACTGAGGACAACGAGCAGCTCTGCAGTTAACCTTGAAGCTGGGCATCAGCATCAGGCTCCGAGCTCTGTCACAGGCTCTGTTCTCCAATTCCCTTGATCCTAAATCAGCTCTGCCTCTTGGAAACACAGGTTATTGCTTTCCTCCCAACTTCTCTCATTTATCAACTCTTCATTACAGGGACAGCTCCTTAATAGGTGTTTAAAAAAATCTCTGACTAGGTTGACAAATGTACTGTGTTAAGGGTGCTTTTATATAATAAATGCAAGTTAATCCCTGCATGGCATAACTGTGGCATTAAAAAATGTCAGTCTCCTTGCTTTGCTTGGCATTAATTGGCCTGCTCTACAGGGTTTTTAAGCAAGAGGACTTCTAGGAGGTAAGTGTTATTGGCTATGTGACCTTGCAATAAAACTTTCCTTTGGAACTTCTGAATGCTTCCCCAGGCAGTCGAAATAATTTCAATAGTTCTGTCCCCCCTCCCTCCCCGTGAGTTCGTATGAAAATAATTACGTTCTGAGAAAGCATCTACACAGCTGATCTTACAGTCCAAAGCAATGAGGAAATAGCTGCTCCAGCTGCTGTGAATTTTACGTAAAACTATCAGTGAGCGCAGTCCCAAATACAGCTTTTCCCCCTTAAAAATAGTTTCTCCAAGTTAAGCTTTGGGAACGAGCATTCGGCATAATTTTGTTAATCTGCCTTGATTAAATGATTCCTAATAAAAAGTCTGGGTTTCTGAATAGCTCTGGATTCCATAGCTAATCATTAAAGGATACTAACTGGAGTTACAGACAATAACCACAGCACAGAAAGATGATTAAGATGCCTGTCCCAGATGAAGCATTGTTTTAATGTTTGGAGAGGGTGGTAATCTGTTTTTCTTTGGGACCACATAAGAATTTGCAAAATGAAGAACTGAACACAGACAAAATAAGCTAACTTAGGTGGTTTATCATGCTGGGATGGCACAAATGTTACAAGGGCAGAGGCAGTCACTGGGCTAGCCTTTTTTTTGTATGTTCAAGCAAGAAGCTGCTTCTGCTGCTGCTCCCTGGTCTCACCCCCTGGTCTCCATCTCGCCTGTGCTGATGTGCCTCTAAGGAGCCCTCTCCATCTCAGTAGTCCTTACCGAAGAGGAATGGATTGCCTCGCTTGCAATAGCCCAAACCTAGAATAGCTCATTGTAATCTCAATTACTAGATTTAAAATACTTTCTCTGAGGCTGGAAGCAAGCCTGGCAAAGGGATGCAGGGGAGCGGATGGCATCATATCTAAGGTGCATCCACCACCCTCTTAAACAAGACCAATTCCTCACTGACAAATACTCAGTGCTCCCTATCCCGCAGTGGATTTATTTTCAAGAAGAGATGTAGGGAACACTTATCGTCTTGAGAAGGGAATTTGGGGCATTACCAAGAGAATAGAGCTGCCCCGAGGCATGCTGGAATTTTGCCTGGGCAGCTCTTCTCCTCTGAAGGACCCATGGGGACATCTCAGGGCTGCTTATGTAATTTGTTAAGCAAACTTGGCTGCATATCGGAGCTGGTCGGGACATTTGCCACAAAGTGAGATTTCAAAACTGAAGTGTTCTTGTCAAGATATCAGGTTTTGAGAAAGTTTTTTTGCAAGAGAGTCATGTAATTTACATCCTGGTGGTTAGGACAGCGGCCAGGAGATGAAAGAGCCAGGTGAAACTCCTTTCCCTGCACAGTTGAGAAAGAGCTGCAATGAAATCTTTTGACCAGGAAGATGGATGGGGCTTAAACAAGAGACTCTCACACTCCAGGCACCCAGTGCCTTAAAGATAGGGAACAAAAAAGCAGTCTGCAACCTTGAAAATTACTGCAAAACAGAGTAGTCGTCTTCTAAGTCAGTTCTGCATATGCAGCAGGCCTGAGTAAAGTGGTTTCATGCAGGGAACAGTAATTGAAAACAGTCATTGAAGTGGTAAACAAAACCAGAATGCTAAATATTAATGTGCAGTAAGTGACCGTGTAGGTTTTCCTTCAATATTAAGGATTTAAACCCCACAGTGTATTCGCAATAACTGATTCTTGTTTTTAAAACATTTTGTTCCAGATAGCTCAAAACCCTGCTCCCTCCTGGCAATGAGAACAATAGTTTTCTATCGGAAGCTAAGGATAACTTGTTCTAGGGTGAACAATTCTGCAAAGTTCAACCAAGTGGCTCACAGGCAAACGGGTTTTGTAGCAAGAATAGTGGGTCAGAACCTTGATTTTTACTTCTCGTGCTCTGAAAAAGAGCACCTCCAACAACCCAGAGCCCCACAGCAACATGCTCAGGCATTGACTCTGCACTGAGTCAGAGGGAAGAATGCCATTTAATGACTCACCAGCACCACTTATGCTGCATTGTATAGTGCTAAATAATCTAATCTGTCTATCTACTCGAGAGCCTTTAAAGAGTGCTAGTATGCAATGTAAAGAGTTTTCATTGGCATACATGAAAGGCATTAAGGACTGGATCGCACTCAATGGAAAGCTGCCATCATTTCCACTGGGAGTTGGACCAGAGCTTATACATGCAATGCATAGTGTTGGGAAAGCTCTTATGGAAAAAAAAAGAGGCTCTTAAAATCAAAAGGCAATAGCTATCAAAGACAGTGGTTTCTGGACAAAGTTCTGTTCTCAGGTATTCTGCGTTATCTGTGCATGCAGATCTCCCTTTGATGTCGGTGAGAAACCTTCTCATCAGGGGAGCACCACACTGAGAGCGAAATCTCCTTTTACAGAAGAGGAAGAGAAGGACAGTTCGTCCTGCAGCTACCCCCACAGCCGTTGAGTTTCCTGGCACTTTCCTGTAGATGGCACTGCTAAATTTTTTAACAAAAGTGAATTTTATAAACTCTAAGTTCTCAATTGTTTAGTAATCTTGTCTGAATGGAAAAGCTAAACCATGCAAGTCATTTCCCTGTCACAGCAGCATGCCTCGCACAGACACAAAGGAGTCTGCTTGATCCTACATCCAGTGAAAGTCTAAGGGAAAAAGAAATATAAGGTTAAGACTTGTGTTCATGTCAACTGAATACTTTCCTGCTAGGAATTCAGTCCAGATGGAGCATTCTGGATCTGATTTCCTCTCAGGATTACAATTTTAGGATCTCTACCTTCTCGGTTACATAATGATATGTGGATGTGTCAGAGTCGTTCCTTGCTTCCAGTATAAAGCACACACTCCTCTTTCAGTTCATGTCCTGGGTTAAATAGCCATGCTGCTTACTGTTGGCCTCTGCTAGCAATCTCTGTGCCTCACAACCAGTGCTGTGAGAGTACTACAGGTGCCAGGATACTCCTTTTCTGGCAGAAGAACCATTTCTCCTTTTCCAACCCTACTGACAAATCTTGATGTTTGCAGCAAACCAGAACAGTCAATCATGGATGGAAAAATCGAAGTGGCAGTGGACAAAAAGGTCATCTGGAGGGCAAAGGATAAATCCCTCTGGGGACTGTTCATCCCTCATCAGCCCTGGGCATCCCATCTCAAACCCCTATGCAACAGAACTACAGTGCATCTGCACACAGCGTACTGCTAATGACGATACAAGAATTGCCCTTCAAAACATCTCACCGTTCAAGAGCCAGACCTAAGTTGTCAGTGGGCTGCTTAGCAATGGGTTGACACTAGAAGGACAGTCCCGTGCGAATCCAAGCATGTATTAAAATGTCAGCAATATATGCTGGTTTGCCTGCTAACCCTAGCTACCTAATAACTAATACGTAACCTGCCCTGTGAAGGTCAATGCTTTTCTATTTTCAACTAGTGTAGGTAAAAAACTGGTGGACAAAAAGCTGGACATGAGCCAGCAATGTACGCTCACAGCCCAGAAGGCCAAGCATATCCTGAGCTGCATCAAAAGAAGCGTGGCCAGCAGGTTGAGGGAGGGGATTCTGCCCCTCTACTCTGCTCTGCTCTGGTGAGACCCCACCTGGAGTACTGCGTCCAGCTCTGGAGCCCTCAGCATAAGAAAGACACGGACCTGTTGGAGGAGGGTCACAAAAATTATCAGGGGGATGGAACACCTCTGTTATGAAGAAAGGCTGAGAGAGTTGGGGTTGTTCAGCCTAGAGAAGAGAAGGCTTCGGGAAGACCTTCTTGCAGCCTATCAGTACTTCAAGGGGGCTTCTAAAAAAGATGGCGGCAAACTTTTTGGCAGGGCCTGTTGTGACAGGACAAGGGGGGAGTGGCTTTAAACTAAAGGGGGGTAGATTTAGACTAGCTATAAGGAAGAAATTTTTTACGCTGAAGGTGGTGAAACACTGGCACAGGTTGCCCAGAGAGGTGGTGGATGCCCCATGCCTGGAAACATTCAAGGTCAGGTTGGAGGGGGCTCTGAGCAACCTGACCTAGTTGAAGATGTCCCTGCCCACGGCAGGGGGGCTGGACTAGATGACCTTTAGAGGTCCCTTCCAACCCAAACCAGAATCCAACCCTATGTTTCTATGATTCTAAATTCATAAGCTTTCAGAGTCCTGAAAAAGTCTTTGTTTCAAAAGCGTCATGTGGCAGGAAGTACCACATGTCAGACATTATGTTATGAAAACATCCTCCTCTTGCACCAATTACGGACCTATCGCCCTCAGTTTCACTGGTTCCTTTTGTCATCAGATATAAGGGACAGTAACTAGCAGGGACACATAAGCTTTTGGAACATCCTACCCAGAAAACTTTGTTCCTGTCCAGGCTATCAGTCCAGAGAAGCTTCAGGTTTCCCCACAGATAGGCTGCTTTCCTTACTATGGGAAAGGAAGTCAGGCAGGACTCTGAGCATTCCATAATTAAAGCTTCTCTGGTGGCCACATTCAGAGAAACATGGTTATAATCATAAGCCAGAGAGAAGCTTGTACCATGACTGCCCTCTTTGTACCTCTTCTTTTGTTAATGGAGGATCTCTCAAGCCAGCTCCTTCTGCCAGCACTGAAAGGAGAGAGCAAAACAAATCCCTCTCTTCCTCTGTCGCAACCGCACTTGTTTGACAGGCACTCAACCCAAGGACGCTGCTTGCCTTCCAAGGTGAAAGCTCTCAAAAAATTGATGCTGATGTATCTTATAAACTCCCAGTTTTTACTATCATCGTGGGATTCAAGTATCTGGAGAAGAGATTTGACTTATGAGAGATGGCAGCATTAACAGCTCAAAAGTTCATTCATCCTCAAGAGCATATATATCAGCTGAAATTAGTTTCAAAGGACTGTTCACTTGAACTGATTTACAGGTACACTAGCAGACACAGAGACACTTCTTTCAATGACATAATTTTAATAGGCCAGGAGCATTTTTGCTACTGCAGCCAAGATCAGGATATTTTTATTTTGTTTGTCACAAGGGAAGTTTTGCTTTGCATGCATTTAGCCTCAAGAACAGAGTTTCCTGACAGTATTGCCAAGAGCACGTTTTTGCAACAGAGGCAACACTGGGAGAATGATGTGTTCTCCCAGTGTAGCTTCTGTTGCAAAAATTATGTGCTTCACTGGTCTTGACTGGAGTTCATAAATGCTGTCGCAGCTGTCAGACAAAGGACCTGAGCCAAGCTGTCTGGTGCAGGTGTGCCAAGCGGCCACGGGAGCCTGGCACTGCCATTCTCTGTCCTGAGGCAGGAGGCAGCTGTGTTGGGCTGCCCATGCCTGCCAGCACCGGGGCAGACCAGACCAGCTCCACCTCCAAGAAGACAAAGGTGCCTGCAAGGCTGCATGCACTGCCATCACAGGGGACATTTTGGAAGAGGCTCTGGAGAAGGTGCAAAAATGCTTTATTTGGGTATAACATTTTTTTCTGCAGCCCCAGGGATCACAAACCACAAGCAGACTATGGAAGTGCTGCCCAGGCAGCCGCCGGTGCGGTGCATCAGCTTACCAGAAAATTCCACTACTAAAGTGGCAGGGTGAGCAATGCCCGTGCAGGGCAAGGCTGACGGTGACATGATGGGAGAGAGTTCATTGATGGAAAGGGTAAATTGCATAATATTTCCCACCCCCTCAACAAAGCCGGCACTTGATGGGGAAAAATGAGGTGGCACAGTTTTATTTTTCTTATGTGATGTTTTTTCCCTCCGTTAGAAAAGGGAACTTTTCAGCCCTGGCATTTTCACCTCCAAACTGAGTCTGTGGAACAAACTTTCAGCTGCTGACTCAGACAAACACCCAGTGCTTTCAGTGGGAGTTTTGCCTAAGCTATGACTGCAGGATTTGGTCACTGGTCCATACGAAGTCATTTTAACTCACAAGATGCCTTCTCCCCTGTTCATGGAAGAGGTTGCCCAAGCCCATGTTATTCTGATGCTTCCTCAGAGCTCTTCCTTTAAGTCTATCCAATTTTCTCTCTATCCCAAGGCGG
>NW_008824723.1:2040757-2041019 GCF_000699105.1 Pygoscelis adeliae | reverse complement strand
AAGCTAATTCCTCATTTAAATTTCTCAGACTTAGAGGAGAAGGGGGCTTGAGTCTAGGAAACTCTAAGCATCGCTAGGTAGGGACCATTTTTGTGGGCTTCTGTAACATTAAGCATTTTGCTGAAATTTAACTAATAGTAACTATGGATCAAATCATTGGCCCTGTGAAGGATCCCATACCCCGCTGTCACATTAAATTAATGCTAAGCAAAATGCATTCATGCCATAAATATTCTAATAGCAGACAGACACATAGTCAAAC
>NW_008824723.1:2039235-2040641 GCF_000699105.1 Pygoscelis adeliae | reverse complement strand
TCTGGTTTGCCTCAGATGTTTCAGTGTTAGGGTTGTTGTACAGCAAGACATAGTTGAGTACTTGGATGGCAGACAGCCGCGGCCCTCATCAGTAGCACTGAGGTGAAAATTATCATGCTATAATTCAAGTCCTGTCATGCCTCATTGCTTAATTATACAGTTCTGATTACAACGGAATCATTTTTCTATAGTATGTCCCAAGCTGACATCACTTTGATTAACAACTCATTTATCTGATTACATAGTAACTCAATAACATTTTGAATTGGAAGGAAACCAGGAAGCCCTTTCATGCCCATTCAGCTTCCTAGCTAGCGTGCATATAAGTACCCTGTAATTTCATCTTCTTTATTTATAGCATGAACAATGTTTTAATGACCTGGAGAATGGAACAAGCAGTAAGGTACAGAGATTTGAAGATAATAAAAAACCTAAGAGCCGTGAGAGAAAGAGATAGGCCCTACAGGGACCTGTAGCAGTCCTGCAGCTGGTGCCATCTTCAAGCTTATGTTCCTAATCATTTATTACAGAAGGATTCAGAGGCCCCAGCTATGTCGTAGCCCTATTATGTTCAGCTCTGAGCAGGCCTCTAATTGAGAAGAGTCTGTTTCAAAGAACTCACAGGCTTAGGCTTTCATTCAGCAAAGAACTGAGGCATTAAGTCTCTGACTTTAGGCTTCATTATCATACCTCCTCTTGCAACACTGACTCTTTCTTTTATGACTCCCAATGTTTCCCATAATACGGTGTAGTTCATATCTTCAAAGTGCTATAAAATATAAGTAAATTAAGTTTTAAAACTACCCCAGTGAGATCAGCAGACAGTTGTTTCAGAGGCAGAAACTGAGTCATAGAAATATAAAGTGACTTACCCAAGACCCCATGGTAAATCATTGATAGTAAGTCAAACTGGTCGAGTGTTTATGGGTAAGGATGAGGGGGAAGGCCAACGAGGCAGATATCCTGCTGGGAGTCTGTTATAGACCACCCAACCAGGATGAAGAGGCAGATGAAGCGTTCTACAAGCGGCTGGCAGAAGTCTCTCAATCGCTAGCCCTTGTTCTCGTGGGGGACTTCAACTTCCCGGACGTCTGCTGGAAATAAAACATGGCAGAGAGGAAGCAGTCTAGGAGGTTCCTGGAGTGTGTGGAAGACAACTTCCTGACACAGCTGGTAAGGGAGCCTACCAGGGGAGGTGCCTTGCTCGACCTGCAGTTTACAAACAGAGAAGGACTGGTGGGAGATGTGGTGGTCGGAGGCCGTCTTGGGCTTAGCGACCATGAAATGGTAGAATTCTCAATTCTCGGTGAAGTAAGGAGGGGGGGCAGCAAAACTGCAACCATGGACTGCCGGAGGGTGGACTTTGGCCTGTTCAGGACGCTGGTTGAGAGAGTCCCTTGGGAGAC
>NW_008824723.1:2036802-2037735 GCF_000699105.1 Pygoscelis adeliae | reverse complement strand
GCAGTGTGCCCAGGTGGCCAAGAAGGCCAATGGCATCCTGGCCTGTATCAGAAATAGTGTGGCCAGCAGGAGTAGGGAAGTGATCGTGCCCCTGTACTCGGCACTGGTGAGGCCGCACCTCGAATACTGTGTTCAGTTTTGGGCCCCTCACTACAAGAAGGACGTTGAGATGTTGGAGCGTGTCCAGAGAAGGGCAACGAGGCTGGTGACGGGTCTGGAAACAAGTCCTTCTGAGGAGCGGCTGTGAGGAGCAGCTGAGGGAACTGGGGTTGTTTAGCCTGGAGAAAAGGAGGCTGAGGGGAGACCTCATTGCTCTCTACAACTACCTGAAAGGAGGTTGTAGCGAGGTGGGTGTTGGTCTCTTCTCCCAAGTAACAAGCGATAGGACAAGAGGAAATGGCCTCAAGTGGCGCCAGGGGAGGTTTAGATTGGACATGAGGAAAAATTTCTTTACTGAAAGAGTGGTTAAACATTGGGAGAGGCTGCCCAGGGGAGAGGGTGGGGGAAGATCCCTGGAGGTATTTAAAAGACGGGTAGATGCAGCGCTTAGGGACATGGTTTAGTGGTCATGGTGGTGTTGGGTTGACGGCTGGACTCGATGATCTTAGAGGTCTTTTCCAACCTTAATGATTCTATGATTCTATGAAACAGAGAAATGCAAGTTCCTAAATTTCTGTTAGCCTGCCACACCTTGCTATATATTCTTGGTTCATCTGTTTGCTTTAGGTAACTTCCTACATATGCCGTGAGAATAGGAAAAGAAGAAGACCACTGTTAATGACCATATGGCCCTACCCATAATGGGATCCAAGGGGGAGAACTATGAGACATAGCAACTGCATTTCAGCAGAAAGGCTGCCCGTCAGAAAGGGCTAATTAAGTGACATCAGTATTGCACAAAAGTGCACTCGTTCCATCAAAATCCCCAGTGGG
>NW_008824723.1:2001633-2036719 GCF_000699105.1 Pygoscelis adeliae | reverse complement strand
ACTCCAGGGAACAAGTATGCCCACGGCAGTGGCTGGCATCTACCTGCAACCCTGCAGGCTTTCCATTGCTCCATCTCTCCAGCAACCCCCTACCAAAGCCAAGGCATCGGCACCAGGACTGTTTAAACAGTTAGAAATCATATATTCCAAAACTGTTTTTTAAATAAGATCTATGACAATTTTTTTTTAATGTGGCAGAGCTGATTTTTCGTTCCAGCTTGTTTAGAAGAGTTTTTATAACAAAATCATGCTTTTCTACATCCCTCTCAACAGTTTTAGCTGATTAAAATAGCACTCCAGCTTGTAACATCCTCAGGAAAGGGATGTGTCTGCTGCACATGTAAGGTGATGTTAACAGCTGCCTCATATATTTTTCATTGTCAGCTCATGATTATTACTACTCTGACCCCTTAAATAACAGCTCTGTTGAATTTCCAAGGCATTTCCAAAGTCAGCGCGTAGTGTACACATTCTTGTCTACCCTGCATATAAATGGGGTGGAGGTATTTCATTAGTTTATATCTGCAGGTTGCTCTGAGTTTCCAAGATATAGCTATATTCACTAAACCTCCAATCAAGCCACTCATCACGTCACGTGTTGCACAAATGCATATGAAATAAGCCATTTGCTGCCAAAGTTCACAACCTGTGTGACAGATCCAATGCAGCAGGTGTGGCTATCATGTCAAAAATTATCTTGGGAGTTCTCCAGTTGTTTCCCAGTCCAACATCCGTTTATTGACCTCCCTGCAGTTAATCTGTGAATACTTCCCATTTCTCTTCTTGACTGCATGGGCATGGTATGCAGCCTTCTGCAAGAGAAAGATTATGTTCATCATGTGGATACTCTGCTTGTCTGGAAATGTTTTCCTAAATGCCAGTGGAAATGAAATGCTGTGTATACATCCATGGCAGACTGCAGCTGAACTGAACACAAAATGGCAGCTGCATAAAGCCTACAGCAGCCTCTAATAAATTTAGAGGGGCAGCAAAAGGAAAATCACCAACATTTTACCATCAGCACTTTGAGAGTGCATGATAAAACACAAAAACCTGGACTTGATTAATTTTATTAACAAGCGGCAGGAAGTATCCACAAGAACAATTTCTAACCTGCTTCAAAGACACCAAGAACAGATCCCTGCTATACAGCCCATTGCAGTAACAGTTACTCAGCCATCTCCACCACACAAAGCTATCTGGCTTTGGTTTTTATCCACAGCCCAGCATTCGTTATTTGAAAGGCTGGCAAACGTCTCAGGCCACGACTGATCCAGCTCTGAGCAACTCTGGGCAGATTGGGAGCATGAAGTGAAAACCATCATTACAGATTTCTGGGTCCACAGGTCATGGGACAAATCGAAAGCAGTCACTCATGGACATCCCCTCCCTTCCCAAATTCAGGCAAATCTGCAGTATCCTGAAGGGCTGAAGCCACTGCATTTGCTCTAGACATGCTCTGCTTTCTAATGGGGAATAAAATACAAATCGCGGCGAAAACATGATTGTGAAAACTGATTGCAGGACCCGTCCTGCTTCACTTCTAGCCCAAGGCGTCGATGCTAGGGGAAGACAGCTATAAACAAACTGCACATAATTATTCCATTATTACAGTACATGCCTACTGCGTGGGTGGGAATTCTTCTCTTCTATCTCTAGCATGTTTCCCTGCATAGCTTCCTCCACCCCCCGTCATCTGTTCAATTAAGTAACACAACCAAAGGACATTACCTCAATGTATTAACAGGGGATACCAAAGCAATAGCAGACAATGTTTGAGGAACTTTTAGACAGGTGTGTATTCGTCTGATTAAAAATAATAATAATAACAACACTCATATAACCTCCAGGTTCTTTACTGCTTTTCTTTGCCTTTCCAGCTTTACCAGGTGTAAGTTATTTGCATTTTATTATTATTTTTTAAAGAGTAATAATTAGGGAGGGTGTGAACATGGAAGCACACTGCATCTGGCTACAACCTTTGCCAAACTTCAAGTCTTCCTTGCATTCCAGGGTTAAAATCAGGGAATGAAGGACTCTTGTAATGTGGTGCTGTGGAAATACATATTTCTCAGGTAGGGCCTGATTCTTTACTCATTCATATGGATGTAAATTGGGAGTAACTGCATCAAATCAGCTGAACACTACAGCGTTAGGATTGCAAGGAGCAGAAGCTTTCTTGCTTTCTTTTTCCAAAAAGGGGGAAATAGAATCAGAGCTTTCCTGTGGACAGTTTGCATTTGCATATTTATTCCCACAAGTATAGAGTTTTATTTGTGTGGTTAAGGAAAAGGTGTATTAATTGGACAAGAAGCTATGTATGAAATGGTGACCAACAATCTCCCTAGAATATCCTAGTGCTTCCATCAGCTGAAGGGCTTGGGTAATCAAACATGAATTTGATAGGTCCTACTCTTTCAGCTGAAGAATGGGTTGGACTAACTCTTTGTGGGGAAAATGTTTCCAGCACCTCCGTGACTCCAGCCTCAGTGGGCCAGGCTAGAGCAGATGTTGCAGTTTTGTCCCTCAAGAGTACCCCTACTGGATACTGTAAATCTCAATTAGTGAATAGTCCTAATGGTACCTAGATCAGCAGTGTTCCTTTCGTCGCAGAGGTGGTGCTTTTCTTCCTCCATTTTGACTAACATCACACCTGCTAGGACAGGTACCTCACCCCACAGGGACAGCCTACACTATATTTGCCAACCTCTTGTGTATCTCGTTTGACATTTCTTCTATATTTTTTGACCCGTTAGAGACCCTGTCCAGTTTCCAAGCTCGTGAATTCACACTCAGCTTTCAGCTAATAGAGGACCATAAACTGATGGTATTCTACAGTAGCAGGGACATGAGGCAACACCTTGGCTGGAACATCACTTTTTCAGAACTGTTCACCTGTAGGGTAGGTGGGTCATTAACTTCTTCAAAGATTGTGTTCCTCTACCAGCTCCCTTCCTATTGCACCCTACATTTTATTAATATGTCCTTATGGAGTAAAGGTTCAGCTCCAGCTCACTCCACATGGACTGTCCAGCCTTCTGTTCTCCTGGACCAGATGCTACTATTTACAGCTGTGTGCCACAGAGGTAGGATATTGTGCTGTCACAAGTAAATGATGGTACATCCTTTCTGCACTACTGTGAAGGATTGTGCAAAGCAGAGCGCAATGGAAAGACAATTGCCTGTTTCCTTGAAGAACAACAGTCCACAGTATATTTCTATACACACCAGGCAGCTTTCTTGCCCAAAAAGGAAGAAAACAGGGCTCATGCATTTTCCTGATCCCTCAAAATCTTTACAATCAGAAGTTTTTGCCCATAAACATACATTACACTTCTGAAGTAAACAAAAAGTTCAGGGTACTTCTTATTTATCCAGTCCAGAATACTTCTGTTTTGTGAAAAGAAATAGATCTCGGTACAGAGGAGACAGTTGTCCTGCCATGTGCAGAACTACTTTTCTCCATTAAAAGAGCATCATGTTACAATTAACCAGTCAGGCTTTGTAATACAGTTTTTGCCTTTAGCTAATGTTGTAGAAAAAAATTCTACAGCCTTTTAAACTTTAGTGAAGGGAATTATTTATGTTCCGATTAGGACATTAACATTTTGTCCTTTAGAGTTTGCTAGTACCAAATGAGACTTGTATTTATTATTTGCGAGGTGAACTAAAATAGTGGCAAGACTGGACAAAGAGGGTGTGACTCAAAAAAAGGCCTACTTTCAGCAGGGCTTCAGAAGGCATCTTACTATCACTAAGATCTTCAAAAACCCTGCTCAGCTGACATCTAGAGCTACAGGCAACCAAGTTCATGCCAGAAACAACCTCTTGCTTCTGACACTATCGAGCTTTTTGATAGCATCTTAACTAATGCCCAAATCCTGTCTGGGCAGGATTGAAGCTAAGTATTCTCCCACTTGTCTCCAAGGTCCCAAACCAATAGGTGTATTTTAAGTATACTCTATACATGGGCAAAACTTCACGGCCAGGCCTCATACAGAAGACCACTGGTGAGAAGGCAATTTTATGTTTATCACCATCCCCTTTTAAGCCATACCTAGGTGATTGCCCTTAGAATGGGGGCTGTCTACATTTATTCCCTTTTCCAACAACTCAAGAGGTGGAAGAACTAGAAAACAGGTGTCTTTTCTTCCAAATGACAAACCTAGCCCTGAATGTCTTGGTACCATTGAGAAGGCGTGTCCCTCTCCTCGATGGGAAAGGATTGTGCTGCCAAGTTCTAACACAGAAGAGGTCTTCATCACATACAGTCTGTATCGGGACTGTCCTGGAGGAAGGCACCCCATTTAAGGGTTTTCCTACCAGGCAAATGAGAGCTAACTCCTGTGCTAGAGGTTTAATGCTCCCCCAGCTTTGCATGGGAAGGAAGTCTGAGTGCCTAACCCAGGGCTGGGGATGCCACAAGACACCAGGGTGCCTGAAAGTTAGGCAATACAATGTCTATGATCACATACGGAGTTAGCCCAAAGGGCCTCAGAGGTATTTCACAGAGAAATGAAACAGAGTGTCTGAGCATTGCAACACTTGCCATCAGAAATTGCAAAGTCAGCCGATTTTGCAAGAAACTTGCTAGTGAACACAAGCATTGACATCTTGTGCTTTCTACTTACACATGCTTTGAAACTAACATCCTCAACATCAGGCTGAAAGTGTTGTAAATGCTTTATTTTTCCCTCTTCCCCTACGGTTAATGAAACTACTCTGCTTGTTAGAGAAAACCCTCTCTCAAGAACCTCTATTGGTAAAGTCAGTGAAGCAGGCAAGTGCTCTTTTCTCCATTTGACAGCCTCTTTCAAAATCCTCTTTCCAGCCCACCAGCTGACAGAAGAAGCTGAGAGTAGCCTGATCCGGTACACTAGAAACTTGGTTCTGGTCCTGGCTCTGACACCAACTTACTGCCTGACCTTCACCTCCATGGGAATCCATTTCCCTCCCCCAGCTCTGTCATCCCTTGCTCTTGTTAGACTGAATTCTTCTAGAGAAAGACTGCTTCTCATTAGCATGAACTCTTTTACTTAGCTTAGAAGAAGCCTGATATAAACTGGAGAGTTTTAATGCTTAAATGATGCAACTGCCCACCTAGGGGAATTTAAAGAAGCCAACTACTAATGATACACTAAAACAAGACCCTCAGGCTGGAACTTCTTTCAGCTTTGGAGCAATATCAAGAGACTGGAAATCATTCCTACCATTTTGTTTGTATGTCTTGATTTTCCAGTTCTGGTATGAACACAGCCAGCAGTAGCTGGATTTCAAGAAGGAGGCCTGTAAACTGCCAAGACAGATGATTTTGTGAAGGCCTCATCATTCCATTTACATGAGATACCCAGAAAAGTAGAGAAGTTAATAAGCATCTTTTAACACTCAGCGGCCTGCAAGAGAGGCTTTCTGGGTGCATGGGAAGTCTGCACTGTCTCAACCTTGAATACACTTTCTGTTAGAAGTAAATTGCACAAGCTCAGATTTCCTCAGAAAACAGCAGTTTGCTACTGTGGTCTGCAATAAGTTACTACAGCTCTGAGAAATATTCCAGATAAGCAAAATCCTCAGAATGCAATACAGCATCTTTGCTTTCAGCAAACGTGACAGTGCTGACCCTCCTACATCTGTGAGTCAGGTTTGCATGACAGGCAGCTAGTCCCCAAGGGTGGGATTCCTTCACCTTCACTTCACTCTCCAAAAGTTAAACACCAAGGTCTTCTCTAATCATCTTAGGCTCATTATATGGGGAGTCAGAAGCAATTTCATCCCAGTTTCTTCTTCCCATGAACTTAATACAAAAGATTCAATGTTGACTAGGTCATATTTAGATGTCCTCCCTGTGACACACATTCATATATCCTCTGTCGCACACCCAATGATGGCTTAGTCACACATCCTCGAGACTAAACTTTGAAGTTGGAATCAAGGCCATCACGACTCTTTTCCCATTCTGGTGTTTGTGTTCATACTGCTCAACTCAAGTGCTTTCACAGAGGGTCATCAGTATGAATAAATTGAGGTGCAGATCATCACACCTGCCTTTGTACTGAGTGTGCCTGATGCTTTCAAGAGTTAAATTCAAATGGGAGATTCAGATTACTTATGGATAAAGGTTTTAATTTATCACAATAATCCTAAAGTGTCCACACAAAAGAACAACAGTTCCCTTCATTTGACTCCTTCTGGAGTAGCTATACTGCAATGCATATAGCTTTGAGCATAACTGGAGAAAAAGAATCAAATTTTAGGCAGAACCTAGATTTTTGTGACCCATAAGCAGGGCAGTGACAAGGCAGATAACCACAAGGTGAATCTGAAGATTCAGCATTGAACATGCTTTTCAACACTGGTGGAGGTCTTTTTATTACAAGATCTGTCTGCTGCAACACATTTTGTTAATGAAATATCATCTTCTTCTTTTACTGGTAAGTCCTGATTTTTAAGCACACAGCAGAAGATTTTAAGCACGCAGCAGAACTCACATGCTGTGAGTTCAAGCATTCAAAAATATATCCCAGAAAATCCTAGGATATACATCTGCTTGTGAGCACTGTTTGTACTGACAAAATTTGGGCTGGCATCTAAATCCAAGTACATATTGAAACCTTTGTTATGTCAGATTTCTGAGCCATGTGCCAGATACGCTACATGAGGTAACAAAAATCATCAAAGGGACCCTAATTTTGCAACCGGGAGGAATAAGTCTCACAATCCTGTCAGACTTTTTCCTCTGGTCAGCACAGTGGACTCTCCTTCCAGTTTCATGGCAAGGGTTCTGATCCAAGTACGAGATCTGTTAGAAAATTGAGGGGACCCAAATTTTAATAACATGAAAGTAATTTTGGAACTATAATATAAGACACATAGGAGCAACACTTAGAAGCTGTAGTAGTCAGATCAACAAATAAGGTTGCTGCTCCGTTGAACATGGGCATGCAAACAAGAAGAAAAAGACTTGCATTTTTGAAGGATTAATTAAGTGGCATGTTTTACCTTTGAACAATAGAAAAGAAGCATATAATTCACTAAGCCTCTGTCCTTCCTAAAAAAAGTAACCTTCTCATCAAATATTGAGTGAAGAAATCTTCCTTGTGGTCTTCTACTCCAACTGAAATTTCTAGTCCAATTTCACCTGTTTCTCACAACCATTTCCCAGTATGCTTTCCTCTGGTTTTAATTAAGGCAAAGTCCAAAGACTGCCAGTCTGTTTCGTTGACTTGCTTTTCATGGGCTTTACAGTAGGGATAGGACACAGAGAGTTGGGCATAGAGGCCACAGGAAGTAAAAAGGTAGGAAGAGTTTACATGAAGGACTTAGCCCAGAAACTAAAAAAGTATCTTGTTAATAGAAGAAAACACAGTAAAGCTGAGCATTGCCTGTATGCACTGGTGGTGTGGTTTAACCCCGGCCAGCAACTAAGCCCCACACAGCTGCTCGCTTACTCCCCCTGCAGTGGGATGGAGGAGAGAGGCAGAAGGGTAAAAGTGAGAAAACTCGTGGGTTGAGACAAAGACAGTTTAATAGGTAAAGCAAAAGCCACGCACGCAAGCAAAGCAAAACAAGGAATTCATTCACTCCTTCCCATGGGCAGGCAGGTGTTCAGCCATCTCCAGGAAAGCAGGGCTCCATCACACATAACGGTTACTTGGGAAGGCAAACGCCATCACTCTGACCGTCCCCCCCTTCCTTCTTCTTCCTCGGCTTTATATGCTGAGCATGACATCATACCGTATGGGATATCCCTTTGGCCAGCTGGGGTCAGCTGTCCCAGCTGTGTCCCCTCCCAGCTTCTTGTGCACCCCCAGCCTGCTCGCTGGTGGGGTGGTGTGAGAAGCAGAAAAGGCCTTGACTCTGTGTAAGCACTGCTCAGCAGTAACTAAAACAACCCTGCGTCATCAACATTGTTTCCAGCACAAATCCAAGACATAGCCCCATACTAGCTACTATGGAGAAAATTAACCCTATCCCAGCCAAAACCAGCACAACTGCGGAGAGAAATATCAGGCAAGAACTGCCTCCTCATTTTTTAATCTTACCATCAAGAGAATCAGTCCTGTTGACTGTAGGCATTAAGGAACTGAAAAACTAGCATGTATTGTTGAGCTCTGCCATGTTTGCTTACACAAAGGAGAATAATTCCTTCAGCCGAAAGAATTACTAAGTTAAATGGTATGGCCCGTTTCAAGTAGCCAGATGAGATCATCTGCCTGACCCTTCTGACCTTAAAAATTACAAAACATGCCCTACCTTCCAGATACAGCAGTTAGGATCAGTGTCTCTGAAAGTCAAGCCACTTATCACATTTCAAAATTCAGGCAGCTACCCTGAACATATAGTCTTTAGCGTCTTTAGGCCACATATCGCTTTCATTATAACCCCACCGAAAGCATAATGAGCGAATATATCCCTGGCATTTCCACCTGGCTTTTCACCCCCTACTAATGTCAGGATGTTTCAGGCTATAGCATGGTTTCCCGCTTTATAATCTTGTAAGCTCTGAAATGCCCAGACCACTGCAAAGGTTGATGTTGGTTATCTGTGTTTATTGGAAGACATATTTTCATATAGAACTTTTTGGATAATGTTTTTCTTCACTGAATCCAAAGATCCAAAGATTTTTAAACGTGGAGGGTGAGGAAGCAACAGAAACTGCCCAAAACTTGACTCCCAGTTATGTGTGCTGGCAATGACCCTGGAAAGCACTTAAGCACATGCTCAACTCAGTGCACAGGTATGTCTTCATTGACTTTCCTAGGACAGGACAGGTATGCCAGGTATGCAACATCATACAGGGCAAAGCTCTTCACACAGCAGTTCTCAAACATTTCCCTGTTATAACTCAGCTTCTGACATTCTCATGACTCTAAATATTAATCCAAACAGTTTAGTATCTGTTGAGTCAGGACGCCACTTGTAACCCACTTGGGGCATGACCTCTAGTCCCAGAAGAACTGTCCTAGAGCCCAGCGAGCACACAGTGAGTTTCTGTGGTGATTATATGTCAGTATGTGACCACTACCTAAGCAAGGAAAACCTACCCTCTCTCATTACTGAGGCTGGTTTGGACACTAGTCCAGTTCTGCCAAGTCTTTTATCTTCCCATGTAGTTAGTAATCAGCTTGTTTCTACCTCACCCATATTTACTCTGGTAGCTGAGCACCATCTCAATAAGGCGAGCAGCTCATTTTGTATTCCCTTTCCTAATTGGAGCCTTTAGGCATCAGATCATGTTTGTGCAAGACACTGTAGAATAGCTCAAAGAATTCAAGTTCTAGTTGATTCAGGTAATAGAGAGCCTTGATGTCATCTGCTGCATCTAAGATGAATTGGTTGCTGTGACCCAACATTTCAGATCAGTTTTGGGTACCATTTTAGATCGCTGGGACAGAGCATTCCCATATATTTGAAGTATCCGGTATATCTCCAGTTTCAACCTATGACTCTAAGCATGATTATAATATTAACTAAGGTGTTAGATGCTTTTCCCCTTTTTTTCATCCCTTGTCTCTTGTTTCATGAATTCTAGCTCTTTATGGAAGAGAAAGTCTTTCTCTTGAGTGTTTATCAGCCTTTCATTGTGTTCTTACAGCTCCTGCTCCCAGTCCCTGTAATGGAAATGCTTATACCTGCTGTGAGCAAGAGAGCCAATAATCAGACATCCCATACTAGGAGGGTAATAGCAGGAAATTAGCACAAAGGGAAATGTCATCTTAAATGACCATATAACTGTCAGACAGTGGCAGAAAAGGACTGCTGGAACCAATAAAATGCACTCTGCTGCAGTAGAGAAAGATGCTCAAAAATTATGTATTTGTCCACAAAGGAAATTTTTATCCTGCATTCATGAAACCAGCAGTTAGAAAAAGAAACCTTAACACTTTCAAACACATACCATCTCCTATTTTTATCCTCGTTTTTCATGTAAACAAGTATTTCCTTAAAAAAACAACACTGGGATTCATCAGCGTAAGTGCCTACAAGCTGTGCAGTCCTCGAGGCTCCATCCATGCTCCGTGGTGGGACAGACTCAAACGCAACTCAATCCCATCCTAAGCAAAGTGGGTTTTGTCACCTGATACTTTTTGCTTCCCCTTTAATTGAACATTGCCTTGTTCTTTTATAGCTCAAGAGGGTAAACAGGAACACCCCCTCGACTTTCTCTATCCCATTCATTAATTTGTATAGCTCTTAGTCATCCGCTCTCTAACAAAGTAGTCCTATTCTTTTCAGTTTCTACCTGAGGGAAGTCTGTCCGTGCTTAATTATTTTTGTTCCCAGTTCTCAACCCCTCTGTGTTTCTGCTGTCTCCTTTGTCAGGGCAAACTGCAGTTGGTAGTCCTGATTGTAGGGCTGACAATTCACACTGACAATTCACACTATGCTGACTAGTTGTGCAAGACATTCAAGTTAGGGGAAGAGAAACTCCACATATCTTGTGTAACTAACCAAAACCATGTAAATTACTACTGAATATGCAACTAGGACTGCTCTGCTTCCTGCAGGAAAAAAAAAAAAAAAAAAAAGATGGGAACTTCTTGGTAGGCTTTTGTGTGCATCCTGCTTTGAAGCCAAGAAGAGCCAAGGCTGTGGGAAGAAGCAGGGGTGCCCCATAGGAAATTTAAACACAGCCTGAGACAGGGTGCCTTACTCTCTAAGCCCCTTACTTGTCCTGTTTCAGTGTCGTGGTTGTCACCTCGCAGTCCCCATGATTTAGACCTCCCACTGTAGCCTCTCTATCCCCACACCCCCTTGTCTCCCAGCCTTGACATCAGAGCAGCCCCTACCACTCTCAGCAACCAGCCCCAGAAAAGTCCTGCTCTCTTATTCTGCCAGACACCCCTCTCTACTTGCACATCCCCTCTTAGCCCATCCCGATGACTTAGGCATCCCACCCCTGAACCCCCCTTTCCTCCCTCCTCTGATCTGCCCCCGCTCAGAGACAGTGAGGGACTCAGACAGGTTGCACATCCATAGGAGGATGAGGATGCCCCTCTGACAGACTTTGCCCTGGGGAGGGCAGTAATTGGGGCTGACAGGGCTGGTTACCACAACCAAGCACAAGCCTGGCCTGCTCTTCCCACGTAAACAATTTTCAGTCCTTGCTCTGAAGGACACAATTAGGACATCAGCCATACTTCTCAAAAAATCTCCCTCAATAGCACCTGAAAAGAGATGAAAAGGACATGTCCAATGAAAAACAGGAACTGTTGAAGCCCTCAAAACTGGGCTTCATTCCCCTTTTTTTTCCCCTTTTTTCTAAAAGCAGCTGTGAGTTATTGTCTGACTGGCTGGCAAATGCAATGCTCTGTCCTGCTGTTGAGACCAAACGCAGGCAGAAAGCACAAGCTGTTCACAAAAGATCATCAGCCCATGAGTGACTTGTGGGGAAAAAATGTGAGTGATTTTCAGCAGCGAGGCAGTCTTGAGTGTTGCTTATTGGCACCCGCAGTGAGACGGCCACGGGAGGGAGAGGCTTTCCCGTGAACCAGTAACAGGCTGGTATGTCCCACATAAGCTGGTTAAATAACATGGTATTGACTCTGCCCCTTGGCTGGGCATCTTAGGTAAGAGTGAATTGTGAAATCCCCAACTCAATATTACCCTCTGAAATCTGCTTTTGAAGAAGTTACCACAGAAACCTCAAAAGCAGGTTTCAGCGAGACACAAGTAGGGCTTTGGTCCTGCACCGGCCCTATGCGAGAAAGTGTATTTCACGCCTCCTGAGGCCCCAGTGCTCCACAGGGGTCCTTGTCCCAAAGGCAGAACTTCCTCCTCCCCATGGAAATCCCCATGGACACAGTGAGACCACAGACCCCTGTGGGGTCTTGTGGGGCAAGGCAGGAAGTCAGTCTGAGAAAAAGAGCTGGTTGAATATACCTAGGAACCGCCACGCATGTTTACAAACCCCAACCCAGATCTGGGTATCTGGCTGATGAATAGGCATGGCAACGGATGGCTGTAGGGGTTCCCATCTTCACCTCCGAGCCCTGCCCCTGCTTTGAGTTAGCTCAGCTGCTAGTGTGGCAGTAATTGAACCACTGCAAATTACAGCTTGATCTATTAAAGAGAGCCAAAGCCAGTGCCAGTTTTTCTGTTAATATTACTGGTCTGCGAACCATGCTGGTTCAACAGCTGCCTCCCAAACAGCTCAGCCACCTTCACAGTGCGAATGAAAACTTCCGAGAGAGAGGTGGGGCAGACAGCCGGCGGCAGGAATCACTGCAGCCATCTCCGGGTAAGTCATCATTGCCTGTGAATCAGAGGCCTTACGAAGTGGATCCGAGGCGGGATGTAAAATATTACACATAGCTCTAATAACTCTGCATTTTTTTGAGCCTTATGATGTATGGCATTCCCCCATGGCACAGACTAAATCCATGACTGCATGCTTTCTAAGAAGCTTAGGAAGTGATTGTATAAAATTAGTATTAACTAGTTTCACTATTATTAAATGGAAAATTAAAGCTTTCAACACGAAGCTATTCAAGGTGGTTGTTACACGAATGCTCTGTAATGCCCTCATCAACAATAACCATCATTAAGGCTGCTCCTTAAAAGCTGGGGAAAAATGCATAATCTGTTGTATTATAATCCACTTTCCTAGAGCAGCCATGAATTTAAAAATCTATTAAGAATGGTGTGTACAGGGAGCAATTTCCTGTAAGATCACAGAACAGCTCAGCCATAAATAAAGCAAACCCTATCAGTTAAGTTGCAAAGGACAATCAGACATATCCTGTCCTGGATTCATAACATCAATTTATCTCTTTGGTTGACTTTGCTCCACTCTCTGTATTATAGTTTGTGGTTCCAATGTACCAGGATATTTAAGGAAACCAAAAATTATGAAGGATGTTTCCTTTGCACCACATTTTGGTCATCTTAAAAATACCTCTCCCCTTTTCTTTTTTTTTTTTTTTTTAAGTCCTCAGCATTTACAGATTTCAGATCCATTGCATTACCTTTAGCCAGGCAAAAAAACACAAATTCCCCCTCCTGGGCCTGCTAAGACAAACCAAAGGAAAAAGCTAATATCATTGCCAGCAGGGCAAAGTGCTGCCACTGGAATAAGGGGCAGCAGCTGCTGCTGTGTTGGAGCCTCGAAGAGTTGTTCACGTGCAAGAGGAGAAAAAGAGGGTAAAAGTACCCCAGGGCTGCAATGAGACAGCAAGCTGCCAGCCAGACCACAGTGCTTTATCTGAATCGAGCACAGTGGAGAGGGTCATCTTGCATCAGACCTGCAAGGTCAGTAAATAATTAGTTTCCCTATTTTGCAGATGAGAAAGTGGGGACCAAATTATTTAAGGCCATCCAGTGGGTCAGTAGTAGGACCAGGACTGTTTTTCTCACAGCCTTTGAGCTATATGCACAGTTTTCTAGAATGCTATATTCTACATACAGCATTCAAAACAAAATTATAAGGCTCAAGACATCAAGAACAAAAAACAGTGCAGATTTGCTTCTCTAATGGGTCCTTGACTGCCTTCTTTACTAGTATCCACAAGAAAGGAACAGGGGGAAAAAGGGGGAAGAGGAAGTCTAAAATGCCCTCTAAGGTTCAGTTTCTTGTAATTATTTGGGTGGGCAAAAACTTTGTTGGACAACCCCATGTTCACTCGCTGAATATAGAGGCAGTAAGTTCTCAAAGGCAAGGCAGTCTGCCAGGGACCCAGGCGAGGTTTTAATGGGTAAAGCTCTATGTTCAGCAGAAATTAATTGAATGTGAGATGTTTTGAATGAGACATTTCTGTCTGATTCCATGTCAGAAGGACACACCTACGTGCTTCCAGGATTGTCAGTCAGGAGTTGTTCCTGGAGTGAAGCTCCCAAACCAGCCTTTTTTCATTAAAACAAAAAAAAGAAACAACAACAAAAAAAGTGAAGAAAACCACCTAATCATACAGTTATGATTATCTTGAATTCAGATTTCTGAGGTTTCTGCGTCAAGAGGAATGGGATGGCCTTGAATTTAAAGCTCCCATGTGCCAGAGTAATGCTGCACCAGTGTATATGCAATTTCCACTAGCTACCTTCCAGACAACATCAACAAGCTTTCTCCAAATGCATTTTATGGGAGGCCTGGTCCTAGCTGTCTTCCAAAGATGTGTGTAGTCAAATATACCCCAGAATGGCAAATCTGAGAATCCTGTGAAGTGCTACCGTGAGCAGAGGCTGTGACACATCCCATACATTAGCCCTTGGGCACTTCTGCCTATGTTCACCTGAAGAAACCAAGGCATCAGGACTTTTCCCCGTCACCTCGGCACAGCCCTTCCTTCTCCCCCCTGCTCAGTGCAAAGCATTTGCCCTGAATATCCTGGCCTAGATTTTGCCATCAAATATCTTAGTGCCAATTTACTCTTGATGGAACATGGTCTGTTCTTTCATAAAAAGAGCTTTAAATAAATCTCCTATGTGAACACACAGGATTCAGCAAGCAGGAAAAATCGGATTTTCAAGAGCCCTCGCTGTTGTTTTCATTAAAATTAGCAGCAAAACTCCCATTAAACTTGAGGAGAACTCTGCAGCCAGTGCTAAGCTACTTTAAAAATCCTGTCTGTATTGACTAAAATCTACAGTCTTACTCCAAACAAAAATCAGTTCCATGCAAGAGGCTCAAAAGAACTAGACTATGAAAAATCCATAAATTAGCTCATAGGCTAATCAGCTCTTCAAAGTCATTCTTATTTGTTTCCTTGGAAATGAAAAACAGCCAGAAGAAAAAGTCTTCAAGCTCATGAAAGTGTTCTCTATAGCTACATGAAAAAGATCTGAGGATTTAAGCAAATGATGAGTGCTCAGTAATAACCTCTTCAAAGTGTGCCCTCTATGCTAATGTCCTTGATTGCGATAGTTGGAGGAATAATAAAATTATACAGACTAAAATTCACTCATTCAAGTGGTGCCTGCTTGAAGCTAATTCTCTGCATGGAGGTCAAATTCGAGCCATTCCTGTAAAACTGATAACCAGATAGTGCTACAGTTGGTAGGAAACCCTGCCAATGTTTTTAAAATATATGGTTGATGCTTTTCTTTTGGTTTGCATAGATTTCTTTTTTTCCTGTTCAGATTGTAAAATGGAGAGGATTAGGCAATTTGGGGGACTGGAGCTTTAGTCTGCCAGATTTAATGCAGCATAAACCCCTACTTTCCCAAGGAGATACCTGATAACTGGTCAGTGGCCACTGTGAAATGAGTTGGTGGGAGCATTTTGGGGAAGTTTCTTGGGAGATCATTGCCTCACAGGATTTGAAAAGGTCAGAGTATGATGGATTCTCTCACTGTAGACATCACTGGGATTAATGCACTCTGGTTTAGAGCTATATTTCCCTTCATATTTCCACATCTTACAGAATTGATACCATAACATCTAATCTCAGGCATGCTGGCACAGAAGCTTTCTATTTTGGTTTGGATTTTTCTACATGACAGGCAGAAACTGGGCCCATTTAAAAAAAACAACCCACCTTCTGCTGTTTTGCTAATTGGTTATTTTCTCTGATTCCCTGGTGGTTAAAGAACCTGGTGGTTTTACTGGAGTATGAGCTCTTTCCACTCAATAGGTAATCAAGAAGGTTTTAGATATATTTAATTTTTAATATTTTCAGCCCTGCCTAGTGTAAAAAAAAAACCCAGTCCCTATTCCTCCATCCCACCAAGGCTGAGGTATTCCCAAATAAGCCTTCCTCTATACAAGCATTTGTAAGTGGCTACCTCCTGACATCCCTGACCAAAACCTGACCCAAGAATTGGACCACCCTACCACTCTACCCAATGTTATATCAAGACATTCTGAAATTGCTTCTTCAGCAAATGTATCATCTTACTTATCTCTCTTGTTGGACAAAAGAGATCATGTCTGCCCACTTAGATAGTCCTAACTACGTCTTCCCAGAAAGTCTAGCAGCAGCAAAATGTCCCAGCTTCCCCCTGGCAACTGCAGCTCCCAAGTCTCCCTAGCATGAAAAGGCCAAACCCCACAGCAGAAAGCCCAATGTCATTTGCTCTCAAAAGGGTCATTTATTGCCCACATCACAGAAGTGCTTTCACAGTGCATTTCACAGACAAATTCTCTCTTTAGGCCTTCTGATGCCTTTGCTTGGAGATCCTTGTGGCTAATTAAATAAAACTACAGTGTGAGCTCCCACCCACAAGTGGCTCTGGGAAAGTAAAATTAACCTCCCCAGTCACCTTTACCATCTCTCAAGAGGCTTTTAGGAACGTAGAGTTACACATACTTTACTGTTTGATGGGAATACAACAGCAAGACATCTGATAGTCCTCCGTATGTTTACAAAGAAGAAAATAAGCAAGTCTAATCTGTGCATCAGGAATTCAGTCCACCCTCCTATTCCAATCCCTCTTATTAAAGGGTTGGCTTGAGGAATCCTGGCCATCGCCAGGGCACTTGCACTCTTCGGCTTCCCTGAGAGTTCACCCTTCCCAGATGACCTCCGCCAGCCCTGAGACAGGAGCGTGCCAAGGCCTTCTCCAGAGGGGGCAGCCCTCCACAGAGCCCACGGCCGCCACCCTGCAGCCCGCCCGGCCTGGGGCTCCCTCTGCCGCGGAGCCAGCTCGGCACTGCCACCATGTGTCAGGCCCTGCTCCGCACTCACACCCAGCCCGGGCAATGCGTCCACATCCTCCCCGAACGGGGAGGTTTCGTGCGGTACAGCAGTGCAGGAACCCTAGCCTCCTTCCAGGCAGTGCCCTGACCGCTGCTTGTGGAGTGGGACTCTCTCCCTGGCACGATGGACACCTACCCCATTCTGCAGGGACCATACACAGCAGCAGGATGGAGAATGTCCCACCTGAGACATCCTCTAACCTGCTGTTCGGGACAGCCACGTGGGAGATGTGGGTTCAGACCTCCTCTGGTAGAGAAAGAGATGGAGGTCGTGTGTCCCACGTTCTGGCTAAGTGTGTTAACCACAGAAATATCTGGACACAACTTTTAGGAGAAAGTTCTGATTTCGTATGTGTGCTCTGGGATGCCTTTTGGCTCAGGCCCTAGGTGATAAATATGAGCAGGAGAGGGATTGTGGATCATGTAGGGGAGGTAAGCACTGCTTTACTCAAAGCAAAGCAGAAGCAGAAACAAAGCAGACATGCCTAGAAGCAGAGATGTTAGGGACTGCCAGAACTTTGTTGGTGAAAACCTGATGCTTGCTAGCTTTATGTACCTCCTAATTTGTAGTAGATTAGTTCATTTAATGTCTGGGCTTGCTCTTCGCTAGGCATGAGACTTCAATGCTGAAGTCTTTCTCTGAGTTCACTGTGACTATAATTAAATGGCTGGTGTACTAAGAGCCCAATACCAACGTCTGGGAGAGTCACGTTCCAGTCCCTGCTCCAAATAATATTTTTTAATGTAAAACAGAAGCCCACCATCCAGAGGCATTCATAATGATTCACAAAGTCCCAGCCGACATGGAGTTGCATGCATACCCCAGTGCTCTACCACCAGCGAAAAGCAGATCTGAGCCCTGGCCTCCCACATGCTGTAAGTGCTCCCCAACACTCTCATCCTGTCCAGACATGAGGGGATTTGGTTTCGTATGCTGTTTTCAGAGTCAGACTGGACCATCACAGCAAGACAGGTGGAAGTACACGTACCTTGTGAATCTTATTAATGAAGAAGCAAACCATGGCCTGCTTTCTCCACAGAATCATGCAGAGATGCAAATGTAGAAGTAATGAAGCAACGGAAACATTCCTGGCAGAAATGGCAGTGCCCAGAAACAAAAAATAAGAGGGATGTTTTGAGGATCTAAGTTGGCAATTAGACATTTAAATCCTCCTTTCAAGCCTGTCTATCTCCATGCTTCTAGATCATGAGGACCCTAAGTGTACTTCTACTTAGAGCAGCTCAGCACCTTTCTGCACTCCTGTGTTTGTTTAGTAGAAGTAATATTGATATTGCTGTCTCCACACATCACCCTTGCAAGCAATGGAGCTGACTACAAATGAGGTCATTAGAAACAGGCAAATAAACTATTATATCCATTAAATGCGTGGATATTAATGCATGTAGTCAGGCAGAACAATTAGGTTCAAGGCATCATTATATTCTGTACTTCAGACGCAAACATAAGTGCTGGATCCTGCCTGGAAAAGGTAACAAGATGAAATGGAAAGTGGTTATTGGGTTGAGGGGTACTATTCCTTCACATATTACACAATTACCTTATTTCCTGGGGCATTATAATTAACACCACAGTTCTCCCCACAGAGGTAAATACCTCCAGGACAGAGCTGAGGGCCATCACCAGAGCAGCACAGGGAGAATAACTTGTGCTATACTCCCTGGGGGACTTACGGGTATTTTTTCATAAACATTAGACTTTGACCTGTGTTTCCTGTCAAAATCCAGTGAATCTGGAGCAACACCACTGGGACCAGCAGAGTGTTCAGAAATGCCCAACAACATATTCAGAGCTGTTAATGTACTTCTATTCTTCTTAAAGTGACATGGGTGTAGGAGACAAGGGGGAAGTAGCAAAAACAATGTCTTCTCCCTATGCCTTTTTAATCTCTCCTCAGCTCCTGCTCAGCCATGGCAAATAAGCTCTAGAGATACGATCCTAACAGAGGGGCAGACCAACAAGAGAGCATGTGACACCTGGGTGAAAAGTTTCTTGCACCATGGGATGGTAAGGAACAGGCTATGTTTTGAAAGCAGACTCTGACACAGGGTCTTGCATTTCATCTTGCTGTCACGCTGTGTTACTACACCACATCACACTGTGTGACATAACCAACAAACCCTGTTGTAACCTGCCTTAGTATGTGTCATGGGAAGGCAACCTGCTGCTTGATGCTTGTAAGGGCGCTTCAGGAAAAAGGCAATCCTGCTACTTCCCCACACCCAGAAGTGTACCAGAAGCAAAGTTGAACATAAAGAGCTGCTCTTTTCCTGTCCATCCATAATCAGCTCCAAGCAGTCATCACTTGTCCCCCAGAACATTTCAGAAATTCCAGAGTACATAGCGATATAAAGCTGCTGAAATGGAGTAACGTCCCATGAAGAAAGAGGCTGCCTGTTGAAACCTACTCTTTCATATTCAAGTAGGAGGTGGTATGATAGAGCACACCACAGCAGAGTCCTGGCAGCGCACATCAGTAAGGACAAATGAACTTTTCAGCACTGTCTCAAGGCATTTCAGTGTTGACTTCCACTGAAGTTTGCTCCACTAAACCTCTTTGTGCCTTGCTGCCTTCACAGTAGTGATATCGGTTAGGAAGTGATACCGAGTAACTACTCAGAATCTGAGAACTTTACACTTTTCTTTTTGCTACATTCCCCAGGAATTACCAGTTGCCTCACTTCGTGGATGTCCCCACAGATGACATTTAAGCAAGCGCTGTCCTGATTTATCTTGTCCCCAGGGGATTTCTAACCTATGTGGACTATGTCTGTGGATAATGAAATACATTGTCATACCACAAATTAAACACATTAAACTAAATGACTGTGTCTCGCGCTCTTTCTCACTTTGTGAACTTCTAACCATGTATCATTGTCCCTGACATCTTAAATACCACAGACTCACCTTAAATCCAGAGAAATAAATTCTATCCCACAGCTCAATAAGCAGCATTTTAGAAAGCCTCTTTTTATATTCACCAAGCAGGTCATTCACCCTTGGGTGCCAGCCAGCTCAGCAAAATGGCGAGACGCTCCCTTGCACCTTGGCATAGGGGTGGATTTCATCCAGCAAGAAAAATTTGCTTCCCCAGCAAACAGAATTTAGCTGTGAGCCATGCAGGCCAAGAGTCGAGTTGTTTCTCTTCTCCAAACCCCCCAAAGCATTTTTTTGTCAACAAGAAGTATTGGGAAGAAAACATCACTCTGTGCAATGTGATGTACAGACCCCCCCGGTGCCCACCTGTCCCACCAAAAGCATCATGGAGCACAGGCGGGAGCATCTGGTCTGTAACACACTCATTGCAGAAGAAAGAAATATTCACATCTTTAAGTGTTTATAGTTTGGGGTGAAAAAATAGAGCAAGATACAGGTCAAATTCTCCCACCCAACCTGCATTGCAATGCACTAGGCTCCATCTCGCGAGGTTGTATGTGTCCTCCAGTGTTTGCAGCCTTGTACCTCTGCGTTCTTGCTGAATTTCCTCAGCAGACCATACACCATGACCATGACAGAGCCGCTGGCAGCTTGCCTGGGTCTCTGCCTCGAGCAGCACTCAGGGGCCATACAAAGCAAGCAAATCCCCAGGTGCTGAGAGTCCTTCGGTGCATCAAGGCAGGCATTTCACTGCTTGCAGGAGCAGCCCAGAGTGACATCAGTGTGAGTGGTATGGGGAGGAGAGCAGCTCACCCTCTGTGTACACAGCAGCCACCTAGGCAAATGGCTGAGGGTGGTGTGATTAATAAGAGCTGGGATGTGCAGCTATCTTGATGAGAGAAGCATATTGGATTGCAGTATGGGTTACTGTTCGCATATTTGCGGGGAGAAAGGACAGAGGTAAAGGTTTCCATGGACAGATGGACACAACCTCAGCACCAGCTGTATATCCAGGCACCTTCAGGAGCCCCAGGGCCCTGGAGCCATGGGCAGGCAGTGGAGGAGAGGCATACTGAGTGTTAAGGCTCAGGGAGTGGGGCTGACCGTGTTGCCAGGCTAAAGGCCGGATGGCGGTGGTGGACTTTACAGCCTAAAGGCTGGATGGCGGTGGTGGGACTTTACAGCCAGCACCCTTCTCAGCTTTGGGGCTGCGATGTGGGCCAGCCAGGGCCCCCCCATCAGATGCTTCTGCCACCACGGGCCACAGACGCGAGGCGAGGGCCAGGATGGCGGGTGGCACTTGGCCCACAAGACTTGACAGGCCCCTGCGCTGGTGGCACACGTGGGATGGTGACACAGCCACCAGGGCTGAGCGGCCACCTGCCCTCGGGAGCGGGACCGGGACTGGCATCTGCAGCAAAAGAAATCTCTGGCTCCTGGCCGGTGGCCTGCCCTCCTTGCGCTGCCATCTCATTGGATCACCTCAGAGAAAATGGCTGCGCGCCTTGGCCGGCAGCCAGGCGGGACAACAAAGGGTGAGCGCAGGTGACTCACCCACTGTGCCAGACAGCTTTCCCTCCCCACCGGCGCCTGCCCTGCTCCACAGCAGCACTCCACATGGGCACTGGCGGCCTCTGCTCTGCAGTGACCCCCGACACCATTTTTAAGGCTTTAAGGTTTTAATCCCAGGAAACTGGCCCAGCTCAGCCACCGCCCGACTGCTTCGTACAGCCCCACTTTCCTCCCCAGACTGCGCCTCCAATGGGCTGTTTTGCAGGAGGAACAGGAGCAGATTGCTTTTAATTACATTGCTAAGTCTTTCGTTTCCAAAGTTTTGTCCTTGTGTAGCTCCTACCACAAACCCCCAGTCTCTACAGGGCCCAGGCTGCTATAATTAGTATTAGGTAAGATTAAGATAAAGAGTAGCTAACTAGCTAATTTATCAGGGATCCAAGAAGGAATACATCCTGAATGTTGATGCACGTTACAGTAAAGGTCTACCTATCATTTCTCACACCTTCACCATCTTTAGTAATTTGGGGATTCATTAGAGCAGCAATTTCAACAAACTTGTTGACTGGGCATTTGAGACACTCATCTCTAAAAGCACTGAAACAACATTCGTGCTTCTCCATCCTATTTCTCAGCAGCCTTTATGTAATGTATTGCCCAGCTTTCAGCGACAGCAAGGCACAGAGGAAAGGGTTGGAGAGGAGGTTTATAGCCTCCCCTTTCATGGAATTTAAAATCTTGATGTTTCTTCAAAAATACAGAAATGAAAACAATTCAAGCAAATGTGCAGATGGTCAGAGGGGAGCGGAAGGCTCACAGCTGGAGAAATTTTATTGAATGTACATATCATATCAGACACTGAATCAATACATTTCAATGCCCAGATAGTCCCAGAGCCCCAGCCCTCTAACCCAGAAGCCCATGTTTTATTCACTACATGTCCAATGCTTTGAGACTAGTACAGTTACATATTATAGTAAACATACATGAACATCTCTATTGCATTGTTGTTATCGTATTTCTACCTCATACATAGATATAAAATATTTTGTGTTCCCTGTGGCTATGCATGTACTTCTTAAAAGCATAATATTTTACAACATTGCTGTACAGAGTTTTCACAAATAGATGTATTATTAGTAATAAAATATCCTACTCCAATTTACATTCAAGCATCTTTTGCTTCTGGCTGGGGAAGCATGCTTGCAGTGACTTCACAACCTCTTAAACTCTATAAATACAGCTGTACATCTTCTGTAGAAAAAAAAATCTGTCATGATTTATAGCTAACTCTCTCTGTTAATCTTAATAATAGGGTTAGGAGAAGCAGTTTGCAACCTACTTTAACCTTTAGATTCAAGGATCTTCAGACTGTGTCCTTCTGCTGCTCTTCAGCACAAAGGCAAACGGGCAGTGAAAGAGGAGCAGCACACTTGGCCATCCAAAGCCAGAACTGCCAGATGAAAAACAGGAAACCGATCCGGTTTAAGTGCAACAGCAAACAGTAAATATGCATCTCAATGGAAACACGTTCTCAATCTGCAATGTTCGAGCATACACCCTTATGCTTCACAAATGCCTGGAGGAGGACAGCGACATTGTAAAACTGACTCCAAACAATCTCATCTTCTGAGCTACAGGCTGGCAGCCATATAAATGGTACAAGAATGACATTCCTCTGTCCCTCACCACTGAGTCACTGATTCCCACCTGGGGAATGGTCACACAGTCTCTTCTGACCCTGTATTTTATGGTTCCTTGACCCCAGTAATGCCTGCACAACCCTTACAGTAATATGGTAGGGACCAAGCATAGCCTTTGCATGAAAGCGAGTCTCTCACCTGTCTCCGTACCTGTCTGTCCCAGCTAATGTCATTTCTGCTTCCCAGTCTCCATCATTTACTAGCCTCATGCCTGCTTCTTGCTGCATGAGCTAGACTCCCTGGCTGGAGTCCGTCTCTGTAATGCACTGCAGTCATCAAATTGCCATGATGCATCCTGTCAGTGTAGACAGCATGGAGACTACAGTGCAGTAAGTAAGGGTAATGTAATGCGGCCACGGGGCCAAGAGGCACAAGAGGAGCTGAGACTGGAAGCACAGGAAGCCTTCTCTATGAGGCATTAGAGATACTCATGCAGCCGCACTGATTAATATTGCCTCTCCCAAAATGAAATAAGCCATCTCAAGGTCAGTGTGAATGAAAAAGCACACCAGGGTAAAACTCCCAGCTTGCTCAGATTGAAAGAAGGAAAAAAGGAGTGCAGAGCAGAGGGAAGCAAGCAGTAATAGCAATAAAGATTATAGAGGAACTTAATAAGGATTACTGCCTGCCATGTAGTAAAGACGGTAGCTTTTTCTCTCCCTTTTCCTTTTTTATTTCTTTCTAAAGAAACAGCCTAGGCTGGTAATTCTGCAGATGGGCACTGAACAATGAGCTGATCTCAGTTCAGGAAGAAGTTCCCTTTACAGATGGCAAGACATGGAGACGGAAGAAAGTTCAAATGGCTCCACAGGAAAATTGGACAAATGGTGTGTGGAGTACAGAAGTTGCCTCAAATAGGGGCCTCTAAGGGTTACAGCTGGCCTTGAAGGCAAGGGGAAGACACTTAAATAATGTACAGACAAAGGAAGGAAAGGAGTAATACAGCAGGTGAGGATTTGGACATGTTTTTGCCTCTAGACTCCTGGCAGGAACATTTTTAATGGTCTGTGGGGGTGAGGTATTTTGCAGGAAGTCCAAGGAGGCTACAGAAGTTGGTAATTGCTTGCAGTAGATTTGTTTCAATGAGTGCTGTGGTTTTGCTACACCTCTGTAGATCAGGCCCCATCATGTTTATAAGTGATACGAGCTCACGGCACTGTCTAAATGCAGTTGTTATTATTAGCACCCATGCACCGTGGATGTACAAGCTATAACCGCTCAGGCCCAGCCTTTGGGAAGAAACAGCCTGTGTTTAGCTGTGTACATTTGCAATGATTCATGAGTTTGTCTGCAATCGCTGTAAAAATAGTACTTACGCAACTCAGGAGCTACTACTGAAATCCTGACATTATTGGGTCTTCCCCTCTTAGTCACACTCATTTCAATTAATTTCCATGCCGCCAAGAGAACTTCATACAGAAAAGGCATAAACCTGAAAGAGGAACTGGGGGAGTTAGGAAATGCAGCGAAAGGGGATGATCATTTCTTTGCAATTGTGATGAGGAAAGATTGCAGCTGTTATTCCCCCTGTAGAAGTGAAATGTGCAAACTCAACAAAAAAAAGGAGACAAATCTGCAGAGACCTTTTTTTTTTTTATTTTGCCGAACTGATGTTTTTCTTTACTTTTAAACTGAGGAGCTAAGGCATGGCTAGAAGGTATGAAGGAACGTAAGTTTTTCCACCCATTTTCTACCAGTGCTGTCCAATCTTTTCTCCATTTCTATCTAGGCTCTGCACTTTTTGCTGCATTTGCAGCCTAGTGCATGTCAGCTCAGCAGCACCCTGATGAGGACCACTTGAAGGATGGCTCAGAGCACACATAAGCACATGGGGTTTAGCCCTTTCACACATAAGCAACCTGCCAGACCTCATCCACTGAGCCATGGCTCACACGCGGGGTCCTTGTCCCCCATGCCTTGTGGGTTTACCTGGTCTAGGCCCTACGCTTCCACCACACAACCGCAAACACAGACAGAGAAGAGACCTGGGGGTCTGGATAGAGACAAGGGCTTCTTTCAGTGTTCACAGCTACCCTTAAAAAACTTTCAGAGTAGAACGTGTAGGGGCAAATGATGAGCCCTTTTCCTATATTGGCAAAAAAACTACAGCTGCTGCTATATCTGTTGAACCCATGGGTGTTGTTTGGTGCAGGAGCTGCTCACTAATGTGAGGAACACACAGGGTAGCCCACAGGCCCAGACCATCAGGACAGGGGCACCTTTGTCACAAGAACTCCGTGGATTCCTGTTCACTCCCATATTAGCTCGAACCTGTGCTGTTACATATCCATGGAGTCACACTGGTGTGAAAGTTCAGTTTCAGCACTGCAGATTGGACTGGATTTGTTCCTGGTTTATTTTCAAGTCATCTGAAATCCAGCTGAAATTGGTAGAGCTCTGTGCATTTGGAACACTGGAGAACAAGGCTTTTGGACTGCACTCTCTCAAAATGCCTATTTGATGGGACTGGGGTGGAATATCATTTGTGTGTGCAGGAGTACTAGATGAAGGCCTTCAGAACGTTCTTGCCATAAAGTTTGTTACACACAGTGAAGGAAACCCAAATGACAAACTGCTTTATAGGAATCAAGCCTGAAGGAGTACTGCTCAACTTCACATTCACAGCAAAGCAGGCATGAAAAATGGGGTTGAAAAACAAGTGGATGTACCTGGGCCAACTTGTACAATAATATGTGGTACATAAGCCAAATCTGGGTCCCTTATCACAGTAGGTGACAATGATCTAACGTCTGCTTGAATCTCACTACAGTCCTGCTGAGGCTGCCAGATCATTTCTTTGCTTTCTCACTCTGGGATTCTTCCTAATTCTTCATCCTGGCATGGAAATGGGATTTCAAAGCTCAAGGTGCTCAACACAAGCAAAAGCAGTGTTGGCTTCCCAGTAGGTTAAATACAACTTATACCCCACTGGGCCAACAGTTTGCCTCTTCAAGGCTACATGGTAGGGGATGCAAAGAGGCACATAGGTTTTGTAGAAAAACAAGAACACAACAATCAAGCACATGTGCTCAACACACTGGAAGATCCTTTACCTGTAACCCTGAGATATCTTTTAGGCCTCCAGGTGTTATGAAAAGGAGCACTTAAACAGAGAGACGCAGTCAGGACAGAACATTGAGTTGAAATGCAAACACTGAAAAGAGATTCTTAGGGCCATCACATCAGGCTGGGCACCTTTTACACAAGCAGTGTTTCAGAACAATTTACAAGATTAGACCACAGCCTCTCAGAGTGCATGATCAGGCAGCAGTGTAAAAAGCATAGCCCATGGATCTCAGGAACCTGCCTGAAACAATAAGCAACAGCAGAGAGCATTCAGGTGTGAAAGAGATAGGTAGGTCATGGGGAAAAAAGCTCTTTCCTAGTGTTTCCTGTCCTTTCTAGCAATATGATGCAACGTGATGTTAGTTAAGGACATTGGTGTAATCTAGTGCCAAAATGCACATTTGCTTACTCTCCACAGAACAGAGACAAGAGATGTAGCAGGCCAACATTCTTTTTACTCAGCTCTCTTTGTCTCCTGATAACTGAAACAGAGAGATGTCCTTCAGAGAGATGTCCCCTGTACCCATTCCATTTGGTCTCTAATGCCAACAGAGGTGGTGATTTGCATATAGACAGCTTTCTACTGGAAAACTGCCCTTTCTCCTAGAGCAGAGAGCAGCCTTCAGTTGGTAATTAATGATCCACTTGATGCAATGGTGCCATATAGGCACAACCATTCAGAGGTCATGTTTTTCTATCCCACAACTGGACTTCTGCAAGCAAGCCCCCTCATCTGAACAAATCTTAAAAAAAAAAAAAAAAAGCCTCAGGATTGCAGAAGAAAAAAGAGAAGACCAAGAAGAACAGGAAGGATGACAGGGAGGCATACAGATTAAGAAACATCTGGACAGCTTAATGTGAAAATACTCCCACATGTGAAACAAAGTGACAGAAAGGAAAGTATAAATCTCTCTTGTGCCCCACCTGATTCTCAATATAACAGCCTGCCTGAGCAATCTCTTTTCCAATTAGTTCATGGCAATCAAAAAGGCCAAAAGTATCCAGAAGTAATCAAAACCTGAAGTAGCTGAAGAAAATACAAGATACTGGGTTTTCTGCTCACAAGGAAGCTTAGGTAAGGAGCAGACATTCACTGAGGCATCCATTGCCCCAGATGCAGGGACTCCTCCGAGTGTCAAGTGTTTCCTTTCCATTCTGCTCCCGAGAAGGGTTCCCACTTATTCAACACTCAGAAGCAAGCCTGGAATTTCCATGTGGTTTGGGTCCTTGTTGCATGAGCTTCTTGCTTCAAATCTCATTGTCAGAAAGTTTTCTCCTGAAATCCGTCTTCATATTCCCTTTCTCTAACTGTCTGTCATCCTCCCATGCTGCACATTTTCCTTTGGTCAGGGGAACCGAAAATTGTGTTTGCCCACCAACCATATTAGCTTTCCCTTAAAGCTGGATTCATCACTCTCACCAAGCAACACAGGCATGGGGAGCTCAGGGCAGTGGGAAAGAGAGCTGAGGTGTTCATGGCACAGCAGTGAGCTGTACCACTGGGAACCACATAGTACTGGAGGGCCCTAATGAAATACATTGGCACCAGTATAAACCATTGTCTCTCTGATTACAAAATGGCTGTGTTGAAATGACTACCAGGCCCTGCTAAAACACCAAGCTCTTATATACCACTTGTCAGCCATCATTTTCAAAGCACTTTCAGAGGGTGGGAAATGATTTATGCAAGGTCACTGAATAGAAGCAAAATTAAACCCCTCTGTGCCTGAGTCATCTGCCAGTATCCTAACCACTGAGACACTCCAGGAAACCCTGGCTTCTTTGTCATGTTAGCCATCCACAGGGCAGGGTATAGCAACAGCAGCAGCAACAGCTATACAGCTGGGATTTGCTTAGACAGTTATCAGGACAATTTTAAGTAAGTGGTGCAGCTCTGAAGCACTACATGTGAGAAATAGATCTTCTTTTCATATGCAGCAAAGCGATGCAAATCATAGCATATTTTTTCTTTGGAAGCTATGGGACAGAGGTGCTCAGGAAGGCCATGCTAATATCACATTTATGCTTAAAGTCGTCAAAGCAGGAAACGAATAATTTGTGAGGTAGGAGAAAAACTGCAGACTCTACAGTTCCACATGGTTAATGATCTTTCCATGACCTTTCAGTTTTGCACCTCATCTTTTATTTAAACTATCTATTTAGAGCCACAGGGCTTTGTACAAAGCACACGTCTGGATCCATTTTCTTATAGCATTTCAAGATTAAAGTGAGAGGTTTTGGTGAGGAAGCTAGAGGGAGAGGTGCTTAATATTTGTCTCTAAGGAGTTTTACAGAGCTAAGCAGGGATTCTGCACAGTAAGGCACGAAGGAGGCTGGGGGATAAGACTCCAGTCTTGGTTTGCCAAGTAGCATCAGGTTAGCCACTTCATCGCTCAGCTTTTGGTACTTTGCTAAGCTGGTAAAACGGTTACCTCAGCTCCCTGTACTGTCAATGGAAAGAGGTAATAATGCTGAATCACTACCTAAATTCAGGGGCTATGGAGAACTTAGAGTAATGTCTCTATCAGCTGTAGGGACACTCACTACTAAATTTGGGTGGCCTGGCCTCATTCCTTCTGTGTCCAAGGTCACTCCTCTCGAGTCCTTCAATTTGTTTGACAGAAGGATTGGGAACCTTAAAATAGCTCTCAAGAGGGCAAAAAGTATTCTCTTAAAGGAATACATTGAAGGGCTGAATTGGACAGGATTAAAAAAAAGGGCCAACTAAACTTTGAGTCAATCTGCACAGTTTTCAGAAGTAGGGAGCTTTCTTTAATCTGCAGGGTTGCACATCACGTCACTTAGCAGGAGCCAGAAGCCCAGGCTGAGGACATCACTTTGAACATCTCCTTGGGAAACAGCTTGGCCTGGCATCCTAGCACGCTCACTCCCACTGCACAGCCGGCACTGAAGCGCTGTGTGTCACTCCCTCATTTTGCTGGAGCCATAAACTCATCCCATTCAGTCTTCTGGGAACTGTTTTGCCATTAAAAAATGTAAATAATAGTAGCTAAAAAACTAACCCATAAAAAGCTTTGAAGTTTGCTTACAAGCAAAATACCTTCATAAACTCTCCCAATCATGTTTGTGCTAAAATATTGACTTTTCAGGGAGGTAAATATTTCTCCATTGCTCATTGCATAGAAGCTTGTTCCTGCTATTTATTCACATGCCAAGGCCAGTAAGTACTGCTGCAGTGTATATAATCCCAGTTTAGAGGCTGCAGTACAGTTCCCAGCCTGTTCCTCGGTGGCAATACTTCCATTAACTTTGGGGAGAGCCAGCTTTTACTTGCCTGCATGTAGTGCTACTCTATGCCTTAAAGTGTGCTTCAAAGGCTGTTGTAGTCTTTAAAAAGACCTCTTCTGCAAGCAGACTGTTGATCTCTCTTGTGTCCTGTTGCCAGACTCCAGTGCCTTGCACATGCCCTTCTACAAAGTTTGAATCATTTGTTTTTCTGGGGTAACAATCAATTGCGGATGATATTTGCAGCTGAGTCACGTCTAGCAAGGGCAAAAGGTAACACCTGTTTGTGCAAGTGTAAGCCATATCCCTTCTTGGGGCTGTGCCATTTGACTGTGGAGGGTAATAATTTTGCCCATCCTCCTCTCCCTTATATCTCATTCAGGTTTTATTTTGCATGTTTTATTTGCAGAACAAGGGAATTCTGTCATTATTTTTTTTTCATTCCTGTGACTATACCTCAGAACAGCCATCTCAAATGCTGGACAAGTACATGTAAAGTGCAGCTATCGATGCGGAGGAATAACCTCTCCTATCTGCCCTAGGAGGAAAGAAAATATTTCCGTGGAAACAGGAAAAATAAACCAACCTATTGTATTTCCCTGACAAAGTCACCTCCATATCCTCCAACTCACCTCATTCACTTCCAGCGTCCCAAACATCCTCCCTCTCTGCTAAGCCAGGAAAAGAAGGACCACCACAGCACTGAACTCAGGCTGTTCCCAGGCATGGAGAAGATGGACCAAACCTGGCCTTCTGCGGTGGAAATCCAATGCTCAGCCAGAAGACCGCTGGGGCCTGAGGTCACAACCTTATTACAAGAATGAGGAAAAGCTCCTGCAGAAGACAAGCTTACACAACTGGTTGAGGCAGACAGGGAAGCGAGCTACACAGCCACATAACTGCTAACCTCACGTGATGGGAGACACGTGCCTGCCGTGTGCAGGCTTAGCGGCGTGGAGGCATAGATAGATCTTCCTTGTCCAAACCCTTCCTCTTCCCTCTCCTGCCCTCAGCACTTCTGCAGCTGGAGGGAGGGGGTAGAACAACCCAAAGAAATGACAGGACTTAACTAAAGGAATATTCTAGGTCAGTGGTGGAGGTATGACTTGAATCAGCCTTCTGGATCCCAGGGTAATGTTCTACACACAGGAAGGTTTTCTTGTCCTGCTTTTTTTTTTTTTTTTACCTTCTTTTTGCCTTTTCTCCCTTACTCAGGCCCTCTTCAATCCCCAACCTCATCATTTCTCCAGACACCTTACCTCCACTCACAGCCCCAGCAAAAGTTTCTCTTTGCCTAGTCCAGACAGAGGATTTTGGGAAAGGTGAGTCAGATTGACTGTAGTGGACTGGACTCAAAAGTCTAATGCACACACCTGCCCAACCCTGCCTGCTTTCCTGACAGACAGAAAAATTAATTCAGAGGTAGCTCCTGTCTAGATGCAGTGGCAGATGTGTGGGATAGACAGATGGGCTGAAAATAAGGAGATCCAAGTCTCTATTTTTTCAGACCGCAGTCAGGAAATGAATCTGATTCATGAACTTCCCCACATGGCAATTTCCTCCTTCCCCACACACTGATACATCTTTATATAGTGACAGACTTCATGCTTACAAACAAAGAAAGACTGATCTGGGGTATGAAGGTCAGGGGCAGTCTTGACTGCAGTGACCATAAGGTGGTGGAGTACAGGATCCTGAGAGGAGGGAGCAGGGCAAAAAGCAGGATCACAACTTGGACTTCAGGGTTTCTGCATGTATATCAGCAGCAAAAGGAAGACTAGGGAAAATGTAGGCCTGGTGCTGAATGGGGCAGGGCACCTGGTGAAAAGGGCATGGACAAGGCCAAGGTACTTGATGCCCTCTTCATCTCACTCTTTACTGGTAAGACCTGCCTTCAGGAACCCCAGGGCCCTGAGGTCAGAGGGAAAGTCTGGAGCATGGAAGACTTACCATTGGTGGGTGAGGGCCAAGTTAGGGAATTTAAAGCGAACATACACGAGTCCATGGGACCTGATGGGATGCACCCACGAGTGCTGGGGGAGCTGGCCAATGTCATTGTGAAGCCACTTTCAGTTATCTTTGAAAGGTCATAGCAATCAGGGACGTTCCTGTGGACTGGAAGAAAGCAAATGTCACTACTATCTTCAACAAGGGCAAGGAGGAGGAACTGGGGAACTACAACCTAGTGAGCCTCACTTCAGTCCCTGGGAAGCTGATGGAGCAAATAATCGTGGAAACCATTGTCAAACATATGAAGGGCAAGAAGATGACTAGAAGTATTCAGCATGGATTTATGAAGGCGAAATTGTGCTTAACCAACCCAATAAATGTCTACTATGAGATGCCTGGCTTGGTGGATGAAGGGAGAGTGGTGGATGTTTATCTTGACTTCAGCAAGGCTCTTGACACTGTCTCCCATAAAATCCTCATAGATGAACTGATGAAGTACAGACTAGATAACTGGATAGTGAGGTGGACTGACAACTGGCTAAACTTCCAGGTTTAAAAGGTTGTGATCACTGGCACAAACCCAGCTGAAGGCCAGTCATTAGTGGTCTGCCCCAGGGGTTGATACTGGGGCTGATACTCTAAGATCTTAAACTTAAACCCCTTAAACTAAAGGGGGGTAGATTTAGACTAGATATAAGGAAGAAATTTTTTATCCTGAGGGTGGTGAAACACTGGGACAGGTTGCCCAGAGAGGTGGTGGATGCCCCATGCCTGGAAACATTCAAGGTCAGGTTGGAGGGGGCTCTGAGCAACCTGCTTTATTTGAAGATGTCTGTGCCTGTGGCTGGGGGGTTGTACTAGATGACCTTTAGAGGTCCCTTCCAACCCAAACTATTCTATGATTCTATGATTCGATGATCTTCATTGATGACCTGGATGATGGAGTGTCATCAGGAGTTGATCCTACCCCTCTGCTCGACCCTGGTGAGACACAACTGGAGTGTTGTGTCCAATGCTGGGTGCACTGGCCATACTGAAGTGAATCCAGAGAAAGGTCATGAGGTCGATTAAGGGACTGCAGCATCTCTCATATGAGGAGAGGCTGAGAGAACTGGGACTGTTCAGCCTGGAGAAGAGAAGGCTCAGGGGCATCTTATCCATGTGAATAAATACCTGATGGGGGGAGTTAAGAAGATGGAGCCAAACTCTTCTCAGTAGCACCCAGTGACAGCACAAGAGGCAACGGGCACACATTGAAATGCAGCAAATTCCATTAAATTTAAAAAAATCTGTAATATGAGGGTGGTCAAACACTGGAGCAGGTTGCACAGAGACATTGTAGAGTCTAAATCCTGGAGATATTCAAAACCTGACTGGACATGGGGCTGAGCCACCATCTCTAGTTGCCCCCACTTTGAGCAGCAGGTTGGGTTAGGCCATCCCTAGAGGCCCCTTCTAACTTCAGCCATGATGTGATGCTGTGATACTGGGCTACCTAAAATACGCTGTCCAACACCTCAGGTAAACTGAAGGGGAAGGATCTCTAAAGATGATCTTTCTTGTTTCAAAGCAAGGTCCTTTAAAAACAATAAACTGTACCTATGTAATTCCTGTCAAATTTGCCTAGCTTGTCCTTCAAGCTCTACAATTGATTCTAGTGTTTGATTATCTTTGATCATTAGGTTTTTTTCCCAGTGACTAATCTGAATCTTTTCTAATAAAATTTAAGCCACTCTTACAGTGCACTATACATTTAAGAAAGTTTAAGTACTCTTTCTGTATTTGGAGAATGCTGTTGTGTTCCCCTTAGTTTTTCTCTAAGCTGACTACAATTTCTTCAGTCTCAGCATGACAAAGTAACTCTTTTCAGATCTCTGATCATTCCTATATCCCCCTTCTGGGCTCTTCCCAGTTAACCCACATCTTTACTGAAGTGCCCCAGACTCAACATAATACCTCAGTCAAGGCCTCACCAATGATAAGTAGAGCAAAAGGATGACTTCATCTGTCTCGCAAGCTGCATTCCTTTTACCAGAACCCAATACAATGTCTGCCTTTTTTGCAATCGCATGACACAGCTGATTCATGTTCAGCATGTGATCTACTATAACCCTAGAGTCTTCTCGAAAGAGAACTGCCAGCTAAACAATTGTTCCCTGTCCCAAATTGGTCCAGTTACTCTATGTCTGCTCATATGTAGCATTTTGCACCTGCACCACTGAACTCTTCCTTTTTCAGCCCACTTCTGCAACTTGCCCTAAACATTCTGAACTCTGACCATGGTTTCTAGCATACATGCAGCTTTGGTATCACCCAGGTTGTTATAGAGGAGGGTGACCCAGGGCAGACCCTTACATAACTCCACCGGCTACAGTTTTCCATATCGACGGTGATTAACTCATGGTTAAAGTAATAGTGTACTTTCCAAGCACAAGTTTGCTGGCTATTACATAGTGATTTGTATAGATCATATACAATAGAGCATATTTGCCTGTCATGTGGGACTACATCAAGACAAAAATCAAGATGGAAGACCCTTACCTTCTCCCCATCCCCTAAACCTTTTACCCTACTATAAAAGGTATAGTAGGGTATACTTTTGTCATTGTTTTACATGACTTGCTTTTAACAAATCCATGTTGACTGCTGCCCATCTCTTGGGCTTGCGAACAGTTTGTTTGATATTTTTTCCAGATCTTTCCAGGGTTTAGAAAGTGGTCATCCTTCCACCTCTTCCTCCTCCTCTCCTCTGTTCCCCATTTAATACTGCCCAAGGGATGCCTACTTCATGGAATAGTCTAGAGGGAAATGATGCAGGAAGATGTGTCAGAGCTTCGAACTGGAACCTCAGGACTGGCAAGGCCTGTGAGACTCTTGTCCCAGCTCCAAGTCTCCAATCCATGAGTTGGCTCTCCTGTCTGTCATAAGACAGAGGACATTGACCTACTAATGTATGGGTAAATTTGAATAACACTTTCAAAATGCCCACCTTTAAATGTCAGCACTTGGAGAAAAATGTCTGACTAGCAGAAATTGATGGCTCCTGTGCCAAAACCTGGAAAGACCAAGAATTTTAATATGCAGGTATCTTAGACTTCCAGTACTTGAGAGTAATTGGTTTCAGAATAATATATCTACATCCTGGCATTTTGTTATGAATCCTTTCCTGATTACTGCTCTGCTTTATGGCTTTCTTGAGATAAACTGGTACATTATATCATAGGTCTCATTTATCAAATGTAGTTTTAAAAGTAAATCGTGCGTGCTTTTGCAGAACATGTGTATTTCCAGGCCAGACTGCCTTGAGCAGTCAAATCAAATCAAACTGCTCCAGTCTCTGTGCTGTGAAGGACCTAATCAGTCACAGAAAAGGGCAAAATCTCCCACTAAACCTTTCCCTTCTCTCACCTTTCCCCTGACTGGCAGGTTTTCCCTCCAGTATTACACTTGCTGGCTCCCTGTCAGGCTTTATTTTCCAGCAGCCCGCCTGTCACCGGCCCTGTTTTCCCAGAGATAACATTTCTGTACGTCAATGTTCACTATCTATCCATGTCACATTTAGCTTTAATCCTTTCTTAGACTTTTGTGCGAGGCCTTTGCAGTCAGTACCTGTTGCAATGGGGGTCTTGTAACATTTGCTTGCAAACTTAGGCAACCTGATTGTGTTTGATGGAAGTATCTTGAGTAAACAGCTTGTTATGTACATGGCCACTTGCTCAAGAGGTTGAACGTTGCATTACTCATTTACACATGGGATGTTTTGAAAATAAAACCCAAAACACTGCCGTCTTATCAGATAGTGTTTAACTCATTCATGTTTGCAAAGGATGATTCTGAAATTCCCTTTCTATAGTTCCTTTCCTCTTATGACTGTTTATAAAAGGTGACCAAGCTTATGACTACCTCAGGGAGGCAGCCGTAATTAATCAAGGCACAATTGAGGTACTTACATCCCGCCTATCTGAAATCTCCCTCTAGTTTCAATTGAACAAGGCTTTCCTTTCCATTTCCTAGCCTAAATTGTTGCTCTGGAATGTTAAATATTTGCCACAGATCACTCCAAAGCTGGCTGTACTTCAGCAG
>NW_008824723.1:1974697-2001602 GCF_000699105.1 Pygoscelis adeliae | reverse complement strand
GGGAACTATTTGTGACATTTTCAAAAGGTTCTGAAATCCTACAAGGAGGGAAAAAAAGGATCTATATACAGAATAAGATTTTTTTTTCATGAGTAATTAATTAGCATTATATTCATTTTGCAAACAGAAAAACTGGATCAGAAAACCCTCAACCTTATCTGCACACCTAAACTAGAGCCAAGTGGAACTGAAAAACACTTTCAAAAATTTGACACTAACACCGTGATTCCCAATAAAAGGGCTCAAAAGCACAACTGGAGTGTCTGCAACCACAAGTGGGGTCATGAGTCTGACAGAAACTCACTGTAATCCAGGATTTATCCTAGTCCTGGGATTGTGCTGAATAACCAGCACAGCAGGAAAGAGTTTGAGGAATGCAGTCCCCAAGTAACCAGGCTGATCAAGAGAGAACATGTTAAATCACATCAAATTGCATTTGAAATCTTCCTTGCTATTAATCTAATGTGAATTAAAGAGCAGTAAGTAATGTAGCTGAAGAAATATGAAAAAATTGCTAATAGAAAAAAATCCTATTATGATCCTCAGTGAAAAAAAAGTTTTTTGTTATAGCACTAATTAACACCATTTAAATAATCAGTTTAAATCACCTGCTGCCATGATTCTAGTGCTGTGGAACAGGTATCCAGCAGCCAGAGCTCATGATGCTCGAATAGCCCCAGGCCTCCATTTTTAACCATTCCTGTTCTTTTTCCCTGCTGGACTCTCAAGGATTCCACTTTCTAGCTTGCCATTTTTCTCTGAAAAATGTTGAGTAGCCAATTTTCTTTACTCTCACAACCATCTGGTCAGCCACAATAAGCCACAAATTTCAGAAACTGCAATAAAGATAAAACAAACAAACAAAAACCTCAACTCAAACCACCATGGAAATAGCAAAGTCAACTACTCCTGTTGAATTCTGCCAGCCTTACACAGACCCATGGGGCCAGGTTTTCAAGTGTTTATTATGCACAATTACTGCTTCTTTTTTTTTTAAAAAAGTGCGTATTGGGTGCTGAGCACCCACCCTCTTTTAAAGATCTGGCACACAAAATTAATCCAAGCAACAATTGTGCAATCCTAATTACCTGTTTACACACACTTAAATAAGTGGTCACAACCAAAGGCTATGTCTATACTGGTAAAATAAATGTGCTTGGGACCATGTCTGGCCCTGAGGCCAACTGGCACGGAAGAGCATGTCCGTACAGTTAAATTCCCTTACCCATCAAAACAGGGTAGCCATATCCAACCTGCCCATTGAGAGCTGAATAGCCTGTGTTGACTCCCAAACAATGGTGCCTGGGAATTGCTTGGAAGCCTGCTAGTTAACACCGGCCAGCACTGCACAATGGAACATTTTAACCATTCAATAGCATGGATGATTGTGTATCAGGGCCCAGGAATGTGTGCTGCTTAATATACTAATATGGACATAGCCTGAGAGTCAACTATGACCTGAAAACTTTTTGTTAGATGGTAATTATTTATTTTATTCAGAACAAAAATAAATGTCCCACTAGTAAAACTAGTGAAGGCTGTCTATGCCTCTCTATGGACTTCATTCAATTTTGGCTCAGCTGCTAGAAAATATATATTTATAGTGCATATTGTGAGTATTTATGTTGCAGTACTGCCAAGGAATGCCAGTCAAGGACAGGGACCCTTGTACGAGCTGCAAACACAAAACAAGATGTGTCTACTTCAAAGGTTTTGGGAAATAAGTGTTCTAGCAAATCCAGGATATATTATCAACATCTACGGGACTGAATGCATTGGCTGTTGCAGATAGATGGGAGCTTTCTCTGCCCATGCTAATCCCGGGGTTGGATGTGTGGGAAGCACGGTGTTGAGAGATTCATTCGAGCTGGCCAGGAGCCAGGTCGAGTCCAGATGTAGTCTAGACAAATCAGGCTGTAGCAGCCAAGAGCCAGGGCTTGGGAGCTCGTAGGCAGCGCCCTCTAAATACAGCCTGGCTTCTCCAACCTGGAGCTAGCTAGGCCCTCGCTGTGCCCCGTGGGTGTGCCAGTTGGGTCTCGGCTACCTCCGGCAGCCCCATGCTGAACCCTGTTTCATGGCGTAGATGGGCTCTTGATCTGCACTGATCTCCTGGCACAGCTCCTGGCCGCTGCGGTCTGGACATGTCCACATTAGAACAACTGGGTCAGTGTGAGACTGCCTGCCTTTAGCCAGAGCTCGGCGCAGGCTGCAAAACTCACCTGTGGAGCTCCCCCAGCTATTTCCCTGCTATGGACAGCACCCACAGGACTGGCCACAGCGTGAAGACGTGTCACTGTTGGGGAGAACCCGTGGTTAATGCATGTGGCTAAGGCAGTGACAAGTTTGCAGCCGCACAAACCTAAATTGATCTTAACGCTTGGGCATAAATGAGGATGAATTGTGCCTGACCCATGAATGAATGAGAATATTTTGCCATAAGCATTAGATTTTTTTTAATATTGCAAAATATATATTTTATACAAAAAAGGGAGGGTCTTTGCCCTTTTTCATGCCCGTTGAAAATTATTGATTTTTTTTTTTTTCTCTCTGTGATAAACAAAAAAACCAGCACCAAACAATCTGGAAAAATTACACAGCCTGGTTTGTAGCAGAAACAGTCTCCTGTGTTCAGCATCGCAGCCTTAGCTGCTGCTGGCCTATTCGCAGCCTCGCAAGGCACTGATTACATCCTCCGTACCGATTCATGGATTTCATCCATGTACTGCTCCTGAGAAACTCCTGATCTCATAGCTCAGCTGTGGAGCTCACATCCACACGAGCCCCTTCCTATAGCTGCAATGTTGGGGCTGCTGTCAGCCCCAGGGCAGCTCATCCCGCAGCCTCCCCCGGAGCCTCCACTTCCCACTGCTTCTTCACAAAAAAAAGCCTTTTCAACTTAACTCCTCAGCTGAGCTCAGAACTGAGCCTTTTGATGTCTTCCTCTACTGCTGAGGAGTTTTAGGGAGGTCTGAGCCCAGGTGAGGGCTGCCAGCTCTGCCCCACCGGCACGGCTGCGTTTCGTCTTTGGGTCTTTGCAGCACCGCTACAGCTGTTGAGTTTTCTCCGCTCAGTAACGCCGTCTGATTAACCCAGGCTTGCAGCACCTCAGAAGGACAGCTTTGGAGTTTGCTCATTATTCCCTCTAATCCCAGTGCTTCTGAAGGAGCTCAGAGTAATTAGTATTATTTACAAATATGGCAGGAGATGTCTTAGCATGCAGCATACTGGGGTGTCTGTGCACCAGATGGAGACAGAGAAATGCCGCCACTCCGGGAGTCTCCCATGAATCTGGTACTCTTGAAATTTGTGTTAAGCTCTGCCTAGAGGAAAAATATTGGAGTCAGAACCCCCTACCCAATCTCACAGTGAATTATCTCAATCAGCAGCCAGCACTGAGACACACATTGATTGTGTTTAAATTTAATTTCAGGTACAGTAACGTGCCAGGGGCTGTAGGGCACTACTTCTAGGAAAGGGCGATTCCCACTCAAACAGGTACCTGAGAGGAGGAAGGAGGATTGGCTATCGGTTTGTGAAGGACAGTATGTGAGCGCTTATCCGACAGCGGCAGAGCTGAGCCCCAAGGAGGTGAGGAAGAGCTTAATTCAACCAAGAGCTATCAGCCCATCCCCAGAAAAAGGAAGAAATCAAGTAGTTTCTGGGAAAACAGGTAAATGCTGCCAGGCCCTCTTAGTGGATGTCCAGGGGCAGGCAGGCTCTGAAACTACCCCAATCCACTGGGAAGGCAGATGGTCTTTCCAGGATGCCCCAGGGGTGTAAGAGCCGTGGAAGAATGGCAGCCCCTGCACCTCCACATCAGGAGAGGTAGCGCATGTTAGCAATGTGCAGGGGAACTTCTGCAGCTTCATCCTGGTGTAAGCAGATAAGGAAGGGGGGGTCTCCACCTCCACCCTTTAGAAATGAGTCCTGGCTATTTTTTTCCACTATGCATCAGTGCTTTTGTCTGCGTCTCATGTCAGGCTGGCTGGCGTTGTGGGTGATTTTGAGATAACCATGAACAATAAGGCTTTCCTCACCCAAGGGTGTGGCAAGTGAACAAACGGGGGTATTGGGACACCTCAGCAAGTACCCTGGTCCCCGGCACGCTGCCTGCAAGGCCTCCTTGCCCAGTCACCCCACCTCCACGGAGGTGTCTCCAAAGACCAGGGGAAGAGTCTCACTCTGCGTCGTGATGCTGCAGCTGTGCCCAAGCCCTGAGGGTCCCCAGGAGGCTCTCCCAGGCCCACCACATCTCTTTTGGTTGTTACCCTGACCATGCTCTCAGCATTTGCTGACAGGACCTAGGTGGGTGCATGTTGGGGTCTCCAGAAAAAGCCAGCCATTGCCACTATAGCGAGATGGCTGGGGGTTCAGTCCTGTGCTGGGACCTCAGGAGGCTGCAGCGGGGTGTGCCGGCTCCATACCTCGTTTTTGTTGCAATCGTACAGCTGGAGGGGTTAGAGTTTCTGCTGATTTTCCCGGGCGATTGGCTGTAATTACAGCATGGAGAGTGTCGTTACTGATGAAATAAATGCCAGCACATATTGTTACAGGGCTGCAGCCAGGTGGGACTTCCAGGCTGCCCTCCAAGCTCAGCACCTCGGCTGCTGTGCAGGCAAGTGCTGAGTTTCAGCTCCCTGCCCCTGGAGACCCCTGAGCTCAGAGGGGATTTCTAACCACATCTTCGTTGTCACTGCTCCTGCCGCTGTCCTCAATGCCACCATGGGGTGATCACCCCAGCTTCGGGGGGACCTGCCTTCCTCAGGCGTGGGAAATGGCCTGTTCGGGGGGCAGGCGCAGGAGCCCAGCGCTAGACCCTGCCCTTCCCGGACCATCCCCGGTATGACACTTTCTGCCCTGTGTTTTGTTTATTAATCATAGTATTTTTTTTCATGAAAGGCCCAAGTGGGTCCAGCTGTCGGTTATTCCTGCTTTCTGGGTTGTCGGTCCTAGGGGAGATGTCATAGCTGGCAGCAATCCCATGTCAAGCAGAGGCACTGCAGAGGAAATAAAATTAATCTTGCTGGTTTCCAACAGATAATAAAATATTTGCAAACCAGTTATTTGCTTCATTTCCCTCTTCTTTTTTTGATAAAGACTATCTCACCCTCACCTTCAGAACAGCTACTGCTTCTCTCCCTGCCATGCACAAGCCTGGCAGGGAGCAGCACTACAAGGGAGGGCGCAGGGCAGCGCTGCCGTAAGCGCTGCCTCCCCGAGGGGTTTCTCATTTCTTCTCCAGCCTTCCCAGGACAGAACTGGGCTCTACTTGCAGCCTTGCAGACAGCCCCCAGCATTAAACCAGGTACCAGCTGCTGCTGAAGGGGTACTGAAAAACTTTGAGACACAAGCTTTTTGCTGTGCCAGCTGTGGAAACAAAAAAATTAATGCACATATTAAAGTTTATCTTACCTGGCTTCTTCCTACAACTGTGTTTAACAGTCACATCAGCCTGAGCAGTACCCTGCAAGCTGATACTTCCTGTGAAGAGTCAGGTTGTCAGGAGAGACAACAAAACAAGTGAAATGATAAATTAGGAGCAAATACTTGATGAGCACATTAGCATACAAGAACTTGTTTTGTTAATCTTCTATCAAACATTTAGTAACGGAAGAGGGTGGGGTTTTCTTTAAATGAAGTGCTGCTCCAGTTATTTGATGGTGGAAGTTGATGCATGTGCTGGGAAGAGAGCAGTCAGTCAGTGCTGGCCAGCGGGAGAAGTTCTTTTGGGCTCTGCTGATGTCAATGCCTGCTCCTTGCATGGAAAAGATGTAACATGTGTAAGATAAGTGAGTCATTCCAGGTCAGGCCCAGAGCCAGTGACTGCTGAGCTTTCTTCCCAGCCCTGCTACTGATTTGCTTGATGGCCTTTGTGGGTTTGTCAGGCCAGAAATTTGATATTGCCTGCCCAAACTGCCCCTTAAGAAATCGGCTGGTTTCTCAGCATCCACTGTTTCTCACAGCTTCCTAAAATAGCAGCCCATCTCTGGTACCTCCTTGTTACCTTATTATCCACTATCCTACCTGGATAATGGAGGTAATTGCTCACATGTATCCTAGTGCTGTGCAAACAGACAAGACTTTGCCCAGACAAATGTGCAACGTTAGGGTCTCTAACCCTTTACTGTAGGATGGAGATGTTTGATTTACCCAGACTGAAGCTACAGAAACACTGAACTTCATGTGGCTGACTTTACCCCCTCGAACATCCCTGGCCTGCTGCTATTTCCCCATTAATAACTACTTTTTTACATCTGTCACTCAGCCAACTTTTAATCCAGGTAGTGTGTGCCCTATTCATCCCGTATAATGCGAGCTCATTAATCAAACTGTCATATGGTGGAGAAAGCCAAAGGATACTGTGTCAACCAGATCTCTAATCTTGTCTGAAGAAAAAGACAACAGGTTTCTTTGACAAGACTTACCTTCCACAAAACCCTGCTGATTAGCATTGGTTTTCTTTTTAGCCTCTAATGCCTTCTTGTTGGAGGCCTGAATTAACTTTTGGTGATTTATGTTGAGGGATGCTGTCCTGCTAACCAGCCTGTTGCTCCCCAGAGTGTCCCTTTTACACCTATTAAGTCCTGGAGCTACCCTGGCAGTCTCCCATGTCTTTGGAATTTCCCCAGATTTGTAAATATAAAAATTCACTAAGAATTTTAGCTGGCTCCTTTAAGACACAAAGATAGCCAGGCCAGACGATGTGAAAAATGTTTAATTTTAGCAGATGCTGCCTCACATCCTCTGTTGCTCCAGATGGTAAATGCTGTATTCCATCCACAACATCATATGGGATGAATATCCCGCTCCTTTCCAAACGCAGAGCAGGAATAGCTATTGAACATTTCTGCCTTTTTTTGCACCACTGTTTATGATTTTACCATCTGCATTTAGCAATTGATCTATACTGCCATGGGGATGGGTTTGGAGAGGAGGCAGCATTGTTCCTGACATGATTTTTTCAATGTTTTCTGCATTTCTTTCACTCTGCTGGCTGTTGATAGTCTATTAATCCTTTTGTTTCCTTTTATCAATCACTTACATTGTTTTAACTTGTAATTTATAATCATCATAATTCTATTTCTTGGGGGTTTTTGCCTGCTTTATACATCGTTTCTTGATGTCATATTGTTCTTTCTACATCTCTTTTTAAACAGGCTGTTTCTTACCCCACGTATCTATTTTGCATTTCCATGATATCATTGATTTTTGAACAGCCAGTAGAATAGTCGGATAATTTCCAGTTTTCATTAACACTTCACATTTTACATTTATCTTCCCAGTCAACTATGCCAGCAACTGCTTTAAATGTGTGCACGCGCGTACATGCCCGCACACATAAACACAGCGCAACCTTGGAAACTCAGACACAAGGGGACCACAAAAAAAATGGTCGTGTTAGCAATAATTTGTATTAAGTGGGAACACCAAAGAACAGACTTGGCAATGTGTTGTAATGACACCGAAGTGAGAGAGTGCGTTTAACCCACCCTCGATATGGTGAGCAGGCCTTCAGTCATGTCATTACTAAAAAAAGTCAGTGATCTTTGTCTCCAGGATGGTGCTCTCTGCTGCTCCGCAGAGGTCTCAGTTCCATCAGTCACAGTGAAGTAATGATGTGATGTACCAGCCTGTGTCTCCAAGAAGTGACGAAGTTTGTCAGTGTGTGCTTGGGCTTCTGACAATGATACATGTTCTTCAGGTCTGCTGACTTCAGCAAGGGCACCAGCATCACTTGGATTTTCTCCTGAAGAGGCTACAGCTAGAAATTTGACCACCAAGTCACAAGGGCTTAACTTGCCCCATGGCTACTAATGTTTCATTGGCAGAAACCCAATCTTCGATGCAATCTCTTCGAGTCCTACCAGGCCATACACTTGTCTATGGCTTAACTGTTGTTCCACCACCATCACAAGCTTTGCCAGATCCTCCACCTCCAAGATACCATCTTTATGAACAAGCCCAGATGTCTGAAGCATCAAAAGCCATTGATGAGTGGAGATTGTCCAGCACCACAGATTTGGAGATCCTCCTTCCCACACTGGGCAGCAATAACCTCCACTTGGGTTTTGGGTTCAACCTTGTGTATATTTCTGAATATAGAAACATATGGTTGTTTACGTTCACAGATGTGTATGTGCACACTGCATACATAGGCTGATAATTAGTGCTCTAATCTACTTGCATGAGATGATAAATCTAATTTGATTACGATCTGTGGTACAGAAACAACTTCTGATTTTTAGATTGAGTGATTAGTCCTTCCATTTTCATCAGAAGAAGGCTCTCTTTTGAGTTAGCCAGAGCTGTCTGAAGTTTAAAGAATGAATCCCTATTTTTTTAAACTCCAGAGAACTGCTGTTGGCTGGATGAAGTAACCCAGCTAATGGTGAATTAAAATCCTGGTGGGGTTTCCTCCTCTGAGCTGTGAATAGGTGATTGGAGGATTGAATGCCCTGTTCTCTTGCGCAGTGAGGTGGTCTTTTCACAGCCACCCATCAGTATCTCATTTCCAGTTTTATTAAGTAGAACTTCACTCCATAAATCACATCTTGTTACTTGCAGCACCAGAAAGAAGACATTCCCTGCTGGTACTGGGCACAAATGCTGTGCAGGCTTTTAGAGCTTGGCAGCTGTACAGAGCCCAGTCCTGGTGCAGAAGCACAGAGGTCCTGGGTTTCCCAGAGCGTCAGAAGTGGTCTGACTCTGCACCTCTACAACTGATCTGAATAGAAAGCATGAGTTGATGTGGATGCTGTTCAATTGGTTCAAATCAAGAAGGTAGGACGAGCCAATACCAGTATGAGAGGAGGACAGCAGACAAGCTTCCCCGACGTGCCTCAGCTATGCGCTTGCCTCAGTGCCCAGAACTTCTGTGTACAGTTCGGGGTTGAGTTTCTGTATGCTTTTCAGGTTGAACATTTACCTGTGCTTAATGACCGTGTGACAGTAGCTGCTGCATCCCCTAGTACAGTGTCCCAAACAGCCCCCTCAATAGTACAGTAAACAGTTGCTTTGTCTTTTGTCTTTATTAGTCCCACAGGAGACAATATTGCCTTTGCTTATGACCCTGTGCTCTTGCTGGTACAGCTGTCTTCCTGCCAGAGCACGTATTAGTTCCTGAGCTCAGGGTGCATACAATGTGTTTTGTTATGTGTTGACACAGACACACACATGCTGGTTTACCCTAATGACGTGGGTCTCTCTGAAAACTGAGAGCTAAATTCCAGGCGGCCATGGGGGCTACGCAGGATCCAAAATATTACAGGATGTCTCCCTACATGTCAGAGCCGATTTCAGAGGGACAGGGAGGCCAGAGCGGGGCGGGGGAAAGAAAGAAAAAGAAAAGATGGTTTACAGGCCTAAACAGTCTTCTGGCATTGGTGGTCATGATCGAGCTTTCCCTTGCCAGAGGATGGACTTTGCCTAATTGAGCTGCCCATCCTGAGAGCACAAGGGCATCTGAGCTGCTCTCGGGTCCTGCTCCAAATCCTGGGGTTGAGGCGACATGGCCCCTGCACTCCGCTAGCTTCAGTTTCGTCATTCCACGCATCTCCTGGCGCAGGCAGGCATGGGCAAGCAATTCTTGGCAGCCACTTCCGGAACCACTTTAGTACTGTACTATAGGAGCTACTGCCACCGAGATGTCCTCGTCTTCATCCGGCCCCGCCAAAGCGCACCGCTGCCCCTCCTCCAGGAGGGACTGCGGTGATCAGCAGCACAGCAGGTACAGAAAGCGAAGCCTAGCATCCGGAGGGGATTGACATCTGCTTCAGCTGGGAAGCCTGGCTGTCTACAAAGCAGCTTAAAAGGTTATCCTAGGTAAAAGAAGGCAAACAAAGCAAACTTGTGGGCTTGTTTCCGTGGATACTTGCCTGGAAGTGGAGGCATCCTTTAGAAGTCTTCATAGCCTCAGTGCCACAGATTGTTATGAATCACTTGGGACAAATACATCCTCAAAGCAACAATGACTTTTTAGTCCATTGTAAGTAGCTCATGTGTTGATGTTTTAGAGAATAACATTGCTTAATGTGTTTATACTTTCTTAAGGATGACGCAACAACGTCTCTTTATAAGGTAACCAGCTCTTGTGGAAAGACCCATATGGCAGGTACAGCATCCACGGCACTATTATCCAGAGCATCCTGTTGTCTCTTGCACAGGGTTTTTCTTTGGGGTGTTCAGACATATGCTTTTCTCCCTGTTACTTTTTTTACTGCAGCAGATATGTGCGTGGCACCCGTTTATAGCCCATTCCAATTTTGCTTGCCGCAGGGGCAAAACTTTTTTCAGAACCTCCAAAAAAATTTAGTAAATTCCCTTATGTGTGTTTATGTAGCCTTTCATCAAAGACTATAGAAAGAGGCCATGTGGTCTTGTGGCTAGATCAAAGCTAGAAAGCTCCTGAGATCTAATCTGGGCTGAGCCAATGACTCACTGGGTGGTTTTGGCAAGTCACATGATCTCAGTTTGCTTAAGTCTATCCAGCTGAAAAAAGCAGGAGAGAAATACATGCTGAATCCAATCTGAGCTTTCCAGCACAGATGTATTTACAGGAAAGAATCTAAATTGATATACCACACATGCAGGCTAGAGTTAATACTCCGTAACAAAGATGCCAGGCTCTCAGTAATATGTATTGACTTTGGACCTGTGGCTCTTTCTTTGCAGCTGCCGTTCTCAAACAACCTCAACATATGCAGGATTACCTGAACAAAAGGCTGTATATATACATGAATCCTTAGGATCTTGTGCTGCAGCCACGCTTTTCACTCCATTCTTTAACCCACCTCCAATAGCAGGTATTTTACATTGTCCACTTTGCCGGCAAAGGAGTGTGTTCTGTTCTTTTTTCCATTGTTTTATTACCATTTTACCAGATTCTCTTGGAACGCAGCGTGTGAGTGCACAGGCAATTACCGTCATGCATGCATGCAACAGCATTTCTGCTGCGCACGGGCCTGCAGCCCATAACGCTGCTCCCAGGCTACCTCCGAGTGGGAAGAGCCCAGCTCAGCAGCTGCCTGATCCAAATCTCCAGTTAGTCTTTATCCAACAATTCCTCCTGGAAAGATTCTCCACTGGCAAATAATTTCCTTCACGTGTTTTCCCCTTACACCTGTTTTGAGGCTGAGAACATTAGGAAGGCAGTCCTGATCCTAATCTATATTGTAATCCTTTCAGCCGAGCATGGGATGGAGTGAGCAATCGCTTTGCCTGGCAGTCGTAATATCTGGAGGACGATTGTGTGCCTGGAGTTATGCTGCCGTGTGGCGACAGCGTTGAGTCACAGGCGGGGCGGCAGGTGGGAAGGTAAAAGGCTAAAAGTAAAAAGTTCCTACACAAATCAGATTTTCACTATTACTGAAACCCTCCCGTTCTCTGCTTACGCTGGCAAGCCCAGGGAGTGGGTTGAAGGGTGCTTCTTGGCTTTCAGTAGGCTGGGTGCAACCTCAGAGTCATCCGAACATGTGCCCCGCCACCCCCTTTTCTCCCCTCCCCAGTCTGAATAAGCCCGGAAGATGAGCTGCCTTGGCTTATTGAGGCAAGGGCCAGCGGGAGCAAAGTGGCTGGTGGCCTGGCATCAACCACACAATTATAAAACTTGACCAGCATCCCAGGCAACCCTGGCACCACCTGCAAAATTCCCACCCTCAGTTGCTCCAGTCCCAGATCACCCCTCCACATCCACACTCTTCCTCCCCTGCCGAAGCACTGGTGGGTTCCTGAGCATCTCTCGTGCCAACACACACACCATCACAGTGCAACATTTCCATCTCATGGTGCTGGGGCTGGGTGTTCCCATGCTTCTTAAACCTCCATGGGCTGGTTTTACTTCCAAAAATTGCCTTTTTTCTTTTATTTTCAGTCATTTACAAGTGAAGCTCCAGCTGAAGAGCCCAGAGGCATGTCTCATAGCTGGAAGCGTTAAAAAACTGGAGTCAACCTTTGAAGATGTTTTGGGGGGCAAAAAGAAATTCAGACCCTAAGTCTGAATCTCAAAAACTGTTTCAAAGCACTAAGAAACTACCCAGATTCATCTGCAGTGGAAGGGAAGGGAGTTTTGAACGAAAACTAAGCAAAGTACTTAAACATATATTAAAACCCACTCCTAGTTAACATCCTGCAACTGGCCATCCTGCCAATTTTATTCTAAACCCAAAAGAAATGATGCATGTATTTGCCCCAGGGGAAATAAAACCAGTTTTCCCTGAAAATACATTTGGTTTTGCCTAATGGGCACAACGGGGCTGCGAATGACTTCTCAGTGCCGGGCTCGTCCTTCCCACCGCAGCAGCTGCCACCGCCGCGAGACACTCATCCCTGGCAGCTGCTGGCCGGGTCGGATCCAGAGCCGCGGGACTGCCTGGTGCAGGGATCTGAAGTGAAACAAAATGTCAGCAGGCTCCAATGGTGTTGGCGTCCCTTGGGCTCTATTATATATTAACAAGTAATGGCATAGTGAACTCCAAGATGCAGTGGAGTAATTAAAACAATAAAATCTTTAAGGTTGAAATGATGCCTTTTGTTGTGGGTGGAAGGTGAGCAAAAAAAAAGAGCTTTATATCTGCATCAGCTCTTTGAAAGAGATTCCTGAAAACAGCCTGGGAAGTGGTACCCTTTCCCTGCACAGAAACAAGGAGGGACAGAGAGGGTGTGAGTCCCCAAGGTAAAGTTCACCCCTCTGCAAGGGTGTAAACATCTCCTGCTTCTTCCCATCTTCCTATCCGGTGAGCCGGTCCCCCCCATAGCCTCTCCAATAAACCTTCGACACTGGGACTCATCGGATGTGAGCAATGAGCAGTCCTTGCATTTTGCACGTGGCTGAATTTCATTCCAGTGAGTTAAAAAAAAAAAAAGATAGTTGAATTTGGTAAAAGGAACTTCCGCGCCTGTGTGTCGAATATGGTAAGAGTCACAACTTCTGCCCCAGGCTCATACAGCTCTGCCCTGGATGGAGAGCCCAGAGCAGCGCTTTACTTTGCACAAAGTGCTGACGCCAACAAATACCATAATAGTGGAAGTAGCTTTAACAAAACACTGCTGGCTAGCACAGCACTTCTGAACCCCAGCCGCTTTTTTTTTTTTTTTTTAAAAGCTGTTTTGAAAGTTAATTGTTGAGCCTCACAAAAAAATATTTGGAGTTGGGCAACTATTTATGCCAAGGTTAAATTGGGTCAAATCCTGAAATCCTGACTTCAGGCCAGACTCTACAGTTCCCATTGATTTACACAGGAATGTTGCATGCACTGGAGAATTTCTCCCTGGGTTGCTCCTTAGGCTCCGCTGGTTGAACACTGAGTTAGGATCTTTAGGTTTGACCCAGCGCACAGCAAGCAGGATGGCAATGCAGTGGGCTGCTGGGGAGGCCAAGCCTGACTTTGCTCCAAATTACAGTGGTTGCATTATAATTTATGCCAGAGTAAAACTCCTGAGTATATCCTGAATATAGTTGCATTACAGTTCACGTCAGAGCAACACTTCTGGATGTACCCTTATGATCCGACTGGGGATTTTCTGCATGTGGGATCTGTGGGACCAGATACCCCGTGCACAGGAACTGGCTCATCCCTGCAGAAAAGGTGATGGGGCTGCCAGGGTTCCATTGCAGCTCTCTGCTTTCTCAGAGGCATCTGGTTTGAGTGAAGCCTTTCTCACTTGCACCAATGGGGTAGGACCCACAAGGGCTCACAGCAGACAACTCAGTGACGTGCTGGTCATTCCCATCCCTGGTTGTCTTTGCCTCTGTAACTCCCTAGCATTTTTTGACACTTTGCTAGCAAAGGAGGAGCAACTGGGATATGAGATGGCTCTGTTGGAATCATCCTGTGTGTCCTTGTCACCAGGAGCATCCTCAGCTGGCCCATAAAGGAAAACTCCAGCTCCCTTAGGCTGCCCAGCATAGCAAGCAGATATGAGGTGAGAAGCTGTTCTTGTGTGTTTTCAGAGCACGCATTTTCTGTACACACAGAGAGTGATTTATTTCTCATTACTTTGAACTGCTGCAGCAGCCTGGATCATGGCTGTATCATTATCCTTGTACTTTTTTTATTTTGGTTGATTGCTTCCCAACTTAACTCCTCCCTATTAGGTCTTTAACTGAAGAATTTCTCCCTTTGCTTTTGAGAGCTAAACACGTCCTTCGGCGGCTGCAAACATACCTAAGGAAAGTGCATTATCAAGCACTGGTGCATTATCCTGTTGGGTGTTTTATATGATGGTCACTGGAAGAATCTCAGGGCTGAACCGTACTTTGTCTATGTTTGGCATGCGGTGAGACTAAATAATCCTGTCTGTTACAAAGTCACTCCTGCTAGTTGTTTCCGAATGAATCAATAACCCTTTTTAAAGCCACAGCTGCAGGACCACGGTCCATCTACTGCTGGCTTTTGAACTGCCTACAGTCACACCCGGCATTTGTTACTCTATGCAAGTCATCCCATTGACTCCGAGAAGCGCTGGGGATGTTCAGGGCCTTGTGTTTAAGTGCCAAACCATGGACACGCTTCCACTCACGTGGTGCTGGGAGTCCATTGCAGCTGGAGTGCTTTCCAAAATGATTCATCCTGCCCTTTGCTTGAGACATGCAACAGCTTCCTAGCAAAGATGAACCCGATTTCTGGAAGAATCACTCTAAGACTGTAGTGGAAAATTTCCAGAACTAATTAAATAAAATCATTTGCAGGGGTCAAGAGATCTGGACACCTGTTTCCTGGCAAGGTGGCGGGGGGCCGGCTGGACCATTGCTCAGCTGTCTCAGTGCCCAAGTAAGATTAGCACCTGGGTAAAGAGCAGCTGACGGTTGCTGAAGATAGCAAGACCGAGGTCAAGCCGACGGGAAGAAGAGAGGTAAAGACTGCATTGCTTTTCCAGAGGCCTCTGCCCAGCATAAAATCATAGAATGGTTTGGGTTGGAAGGGACCTTAAAGATCATCTAGTTCCAACCCCCCTGCCATGGGCAGGGATACCTTCCGCTAGATCGGGTTGCTCAAAACCTCATCCAACCTGGCCTTGAACACTTCCAGGGATGGGGCATCCACAACTTCTCTGGGCAACCTGTTCCACTCTCACCACCCTCACAGTAAAGAATTTCTTCCTAATATCCACTCTTTCAGTTTGAAACCGTTACCCCTCATCCTATCACTACACTCCCTGATAAAGAGTCCCTCCCCATCTTTCCTGTAAGGCCCCCTCTAAGTACTGGAAGGCTGCTATAAGGTTTCCCTGGAACTTTCTCTTCTCTAGGCTAAACAACCTCAACTCTCTCAGCTTGCCCTCATATGGGAGGTGCTTCAGACCCCTGGTCATCTCCATGGCCCTCCTCTGAACCCACTCCAACAGGTCCAGAGCTGAACACAGTACTCCAGGTGGGGTCTCACAAGAGCAGAGTAGAGGGGGATGGACATGGATCTGCTCAGCCTTGCTGTGCCTTCTCGCCGTGGGAGATGGGCAGCGGCTTGGGATGTGTGTGCTGGGAACCCCCAGCGATTCCTTCAGCTCTAAGGTATGCAGATGCCGAAAGGCAGGCTCTGAGCCGCCTCTACAAACCCATGCCGCAGCGTTTGCATTGAACCTCTGACAACGCGGTGGGAGACCTGGTTAGCTCCAAACCCCCTTCCCCGCACCACGGGTGCGGGGATTTTGCCGAGGGAGGCTGTCAGCAGTAATAAGCAATCTCCTCCATCAGCACACAGCCCGAGCTCCCTGCACCGCTCTGCCTGCCGCTGGGTGAGGCCTCTTCCTCTCGGGCTCTGACTCATGCCCACATGCGTGAGCAGGATGTGCATCACGGGCCAGTCCCAGGTCACCAGCTCGGCCCCCAGTGCCCTGCGGGAGCAGCCTGGACCGCATCCCGCAGCCAAAGACCTGCCGGCAACCCCGAGCCATACCCAGTGCCAGGGACTGAAGCTAGATGCAACTCCAGCATCTTCCCTCCAGCACAGAAAGACATCTCAGGATGGACCATCTCCTGGCTGTGGCTATTAAAGGCGGCACTGTCTCCAGCAAGCATGGCTTGCCCGACGAGCCTGCAGGCAGGGGGCCCCTCATGGCTGGACTCCAGGTCCCATCCTGATGTGTCAAAAGCACTCTCCCTGCAAAACCATCCTTGCCCCTGAAGAGAGATGCTCTCTGAATGCTGAAGAGAGATTTTTCAGGGCTTTCGCTGCGGTTGACGCATGCACATGAAGCGCTCGGGCCACAGCACAGCACGAAAAGGTGCTCCCCCTCCAGCCGAACCACAAATCCTGCTTTTCCCTATGCGCCTGAAGAAAAAGAAGAAGAGGAGATTGAGAAAAATGTTACCAAGTCAGGAAATCATTCTGGAGGAGGGGGAGTAGTTCCTCTAACCTCGCGCATGTGGAAAGAAAACTATTTGCTGACTTTGCCTTATTTTTTAATTTATTGTTTTGCCAGCTGCTCAGATAAAAGGACAAAGCTCTGCCTGCTGTAATGAGGCAGCCAGTCAAGCATGCCTTTGCAGCATGGAGCATCTGGCTGGGACACTGGTGACGAGTGGGGAATAGTCCAAAGAGTTCACAGGACACATCCTTTCAAATCCCTCTTTGCAACAGCAAGGACCGGACACTTGCTTGTTCTTCCGCACATGAAAGTTTGAAATCTCCTGGAGATCATTAACTTCAGCAGACAAGGCTCTTACATATTAAGGATCACAAGACCCGTGATAAAAAATCCCATGAGTTAGCTGATTAAGCCTTTCTGCCCACTGGGCTCAAGTCCCTGTAGCCCCGTTCACCATGGCCGCCTCCGAAGGCTGCTGCCCCGCACAGAGCATGGCCATTCTGCATCACCTCCGCTCCCCACAGGGAGTGAGGGCAGCACGAAGTCCCTCCAAAACTGGGCCAGTCAGTTCTCTTCAGTGGTTCCAGTTGTATTCTTGTGTTTTGGAGCATATCCCCTTTCCAAGTAAGGTAATTTAATGGAACAGTGCCAAGCTCTGCTCTGGAATTCACTGCCGCAGGATTTCGAGACCCCAAAGTACAGGTAGGGTCAAAGGCAGCCAAGCAACTGTTCGATAGGAAGGTCCTCAGAGGATGGTTAAACACCAAGGAGAGCATCAGTGGGCCACGGCATCATAGAATCATAGAATGGTTTGGGTTGGAAGGGACCTTAAAGGTCATTTAGTCCAACCCCCCTGCCGTGGGCAGGGACATCTTCAACTAGATCAGGTTGCTCAGAGCCCCATCCAACCTGGCCTTGAACACTTCCAGGGATGGGGCATCCACAACCTCTCTGGGCAACCTGTTCCGCTGTCTCACCACCCTCACAGTAAAGAATTTCTTCCTAATATCTACTCTAAATCTACCCTCTTTCAGTTTAAAACCATTACCCCTCATCCTATCACCACACTCCCTGTTAAAGAGTCCCTCCCCATCTTTCCTGTAGGCCCCCTTTAAGTACTCTGTCCCTGTGCTGCAGGGGGGGACCTCACAGGGGGAGCCCAACATGCACCTGCCCTGCTCCCATGCACATCTATAGGCACCTGACGGTGCTTCTCCTGGGGCCGGGTGGACCTGTTGGCCTGAGAGCATCCTGCCTTCGCCCAGATCCAGGCAGCTTGAGCACGGGCACAAGGGTGGGGAAGAGCAGGGTTCACCACCACGCTTGTCAGCCGAAAATTTCACACAAGCACCAGGGTTGGTTTTACCCTTTTGCCTGGTGTTTGAGGGCCATTGCCCCCCTGCTTTGCAATGAAGGCTGCTGGCTGACCTTTGTGAGCCTTATTCTGCCGCCTTTACTCACTGGAGGAAACACTTACTCACACCAGGCATCCCACTGCCCATCTGCAAAGTCATTGTCATTGGGCATGAGAGTCTTGCACAGCCTTTTGCCCCAAATTATGTTGATACTTTGCCCCCAGTTGCTAGCACGGCAAAGAAAACTTGCAGTATTTGAACCTCAGCGAGACTACGAATCTGACAAGTCGAGACTTGACAGGGATGTTATCACAAGGCCCAACAATGGCTTTACACTCAATTACATTTATGGTTTCCGTGATTCATCTAAATATTTATGGCTTTGTCACTACCTGGAAGTTAAGAAAAGAAAAAAAAAAGAAAAGGGAAAAAAAAAGCCCTGTAATGAACAATTTGCTGGTGCAAGACACTGGGTGACACAGGAGAAACTGAGCAACTACCTTAGGTGGTGGGGAAGAGTCATTTTCTGCGGTGACTGGAGCTATATTTGATTTCTTAGGCAATGTCAGCTTTTGCATGCTACATTCTTTGGCTAATCGCCAGTGCGATGTGTAATACTTTAGCCACACTGTTGTTACTTAATCCTTTCCTAATCTGCAATTTGCGCAAGAAGAGTAAAATCTAAGCAAAGCCACTGAGAATATCTCCACTAATAATTTATCAAACTTGACTTTTGTTGTTGGCAGGAGACGGTAGTCGGTGGAGGTGAATGTTTTCCCACAACAACGCCGTATGATAAACACGGGGCAGCTGATTCATGCTGCACTTATTTTCTGTCATCCACCCTTCGTGTCACCCTCATATTTCGTTGAATGATAAGCCCGCATGTGTGCTCACAACACACCGCCGAGGTCCCAGTTTCATCTCTTTCTGCAAATTACACATTAATTAACCATTAATAACAGTGGGAGTTGCATGCAGAAATCCACACCCGCTGTGATGAGACCGTGCCCTCGGTGAGCAAGTGCCTTATTAATCACCTGCATTTCAGTGCCGGAGCTGCCTCCGCAGCCCTGCAAGACAAACGTCCCTTGAGAGAAAAGCGCACGGGCGCTCGCCAGCCCTAATCCTGCCGTAAAGAAAAGCGTTACCTCTTGCTCTATGAATTTTATTTATTTTGGTCCTCTGGGCAGTGCTTGCTGTTGTTAGAAACATGATTGCTTCATACAGTTATGTTAATGTTTGCGTTTGACAGAATGTAATTGATACTTCTGCTGCTCTGCCTTCAAAGCCAAATTAGGAAATGAAGTGCTGCACATTAGCTTGTTTAGCTGGTTAAATACCGTAAATAAATACATACAGTGCAATGAAAACTAATGAGTTTTCTTTAAGGCATTTTCTAAATAGCTGGCTTCATAAAAAAAATTTAAAAATGTTCCTGCTGTGAACTCATATCCTGAAGGATTTGTCGTTTTGCTGCAACAAAAATTGACCCTGGCTGAAATCTGAACTCTGGATTTCACCTGGAGACCAGGATGTTGCAAGTCATGGAGGATGATGGTAAGAACTGTTGCAAATTTCACGGTACTTTTACCAACAATAGTTCTCAGAGATGTTGCATTTAACAAAGCCATTTTTTGCAAGGGATTAATTCAAACTGTGGTTACATGTCAAGCTATTCTTCTCAATGCTCACTAGGAAAACATTATATTTGTATGAGCATTTGCATAGGATATTTCTTTGTGCTGCTAAATCTGTGCAGTGCCATAATGCTAACCGTTGGGTTTTTTCCCTGACAGAATGCAGTAGCATGAAAAAAAGTGGAAAAAAACCCTGCTTTTGTATAAGGAGATAATCTGAAGAGATTTGCTTGACAGAATGCACTCAGTACTGATTGAATAAAATGTGTTTTTCAAGTTATCTCTCAGGCCTACCCTCAGTGCATTAAAACAGCTAGAGAAGAGCATGCACAGGCTTTACAAGCGCAATGAATCTTCGTCTTGCACATCTTTATAAAAAATTGCTCTTTTCCCCCTTTTCTTTCATAAATAATACATTGATGAAGAAGTGCCTTTGACTGACTTGAAGGTGTTCTCCTAAAATCAGGGCACTTTTTAGCGTAGGTAGAACTGCACCTCTACCAGTCCTTCTTAATTAACTGCAAATAACCTCAGCAGTATCACCTGCTTGGCAAAGAGATGTTGACCTTAAACCTGAGCTTGCTGAGCTGGCTATTTTACCTGGTGCTTTAAGAGGAAGCTGGTTTATAAATTCTGCTGTGCTACTTTAAAAAGAAAATTATTGAACCGATGCCTAAAATACAGCTGAAGTATCAAGATTTGATAAAAATGTATATCTAGGATGTAAAATCTATCCTGACTGGGAGGCGGTTTGATGCCAGTTTAGGATGGAGCCCAGGATGTAGTGAAAAACCTCAAATTTTTTGTGTTTTCAGCAGCAAACAGAGGAGTGAAGGCTCCCAGCACTTTTCAGAGAGGCCAGCAATATCTTGCAACTTCAAGATGAAAATGGTGACCAGCTCTGAGAAATACATAAGAGATTCAGGCAGTCCTCATCCAAAAGGACCATTTAAAAATAGACAAATTATGACTCTCTCAAAAAGAAATGTATGCATTGCATAAATCAAAGTTCTCACACCCACCACCGAAGTTTAATCACTTAATATGCTGGTTCTTTCAACATGCTCTGAAACTTTGTATACAATAATACAAACAATGGGGTTACGAAGCAATAGCAATTTATTCTGCTGTACAAACGGATGTTGCATTATAATCCCTAAAGCAACACAGAGGCTGTTTGCAGATGTTACTACAATTTGGCGTTTATTTTAATTGCTCTACAGTGTAGCGCATGTGAAATAAAGTCATGGGATGACCTACACATTCACCTACTCAGGGTGACTTAACTGCAGGGGGGGAAAAAAAAGTGTTTTGAAAGTTTTCAAGGTTTCACCAAAGCACAAACCTCCTGCAGTTGTTTTAAGTTGTTTCAGGCTTCTGTCCAAGCCTGAAAGCATGGTAGGGCAGGGGGTAATTTAATCAGCCAGGCTATGTGGCGCATGTATTTTTACAAGTCTTGCAAGAATAACATCAGTAAAGTAACTTGAGATATTTTGGTGTCTGACATTCACTCAGCAAGTGCTAAGAAAATATGCTTACTGCACAGATTGCTGGTTTCTCAGAGTGGGAGTCAAGGTGCCTAATTAAAGTCAGTGCACTTGGCTTTACCATTGACCAGGTCCCTATTCCCTCCTTTTCTCTTTCCACTCTCCTTCTAAAAGCAGAGCGTATTTAAAAGTTGCTCCTGCTCAAAGAGCTGCCTGGAAGCAGTTGTTCTGGTGAACAGATTTCAAGCAAAAGGACAAAGTTAAACATGAGGCAAAGTATAAATAAAAATCAAGACTCTCTTCCTCCTCCTCCCTACTTGTGAGCGATGATCTCACCGCTCCGGGTGGATTACAAGGGTGGCTTGATCTCTTTCAGGAAAGCACATTCTCTAACCTTGATACTGCTGCTATTTATACTCCTCTCTTCTCACCACAAAGAAAAGCAGCTCTAATAATCTTTCCCTTCGTTTTTAAAGGGAGCACTGGGTGGCCTCTGCATTGCCTCCCGGCAGCGGGGTCAAGCCCCTGCCCACTGGCTCTGGCTCCCCGTTAAAGCCGATGCTCTCGACCACTGCCTCTGCTTCTGGCTGCTTACTTTCAGACACCTGAGATGTGATTTTCCACTGGCTTGAGCATCACATTGCCGCGCACACAGGTGCAGGATGACAGCCTTGCAGTGCCATAGCATTTTCTCCTCACGGGGCACAGATGGAAACGAATGCACGTGCTGAAAGGCAATAGGGTTTCTAAAGTTCAGAGGCAGAGCTGTAACTCCTCTCCCCCTCATTTATCAGATGAATAGGACACCCCATTTCACATAGCTCTGGGGACATCTCAGGCCCTTTCCACCCCCCGAGAGGCAGGAGCCATCCCCTGTCCCCACTCATCTCCATGGGGATTCAACCCCAGGCAGAGCTCGGGGAGTCAGGGCTCAGACCCCGGCAGCTCAGGCACGATGGAGCATGCCTAGGGACTGTAGAGGAACTGATCCTCTCTGAGGCCAAACCCCATTTTTTCAGATTAAACCAAACATACTCAAGCTGCATTCCCCTCGAGACACTGCAAGAAATGGAGACAAACATTATGAAACGAAGTTTATTAAAACTTTCTACAAGTCAGACTTTATCATCCAGGTTTCCACATACATATACATATTTACAAGTTGGACATAGTGTTTTTAGCTTTTCTGGCAGAGTTTTCCACCAATATATACAAATGTACTGTTTTTCATAGAAGGGTTAAACTGTATCACAGATACAAATGTCAAGCAATCATGAGAGGTTTAGTGCAACGGAGAGCTGTAGTGCCCTGCTCTTAATGCTCATGATTCTGTCAAGTTAGTATTGCCAACAATAATTCACATTAAATTGCTCTTCGACACCTCTTATTAGGACAAACAAAGTACAACAAAACAAGAAAACAAAACCCCAAACAGTAAGGTATGTACAAAGTACACAGTCCATGAGGTATACATGGTATTCTTGCAACGCGTGGTGGGACTGCAGCTTGCCGGGGGTTTACCCTTAAAATGACTTCACTCGAACTGTGCCGTGTCCGGGACGTACGTTACCCACCCCACAGCCATTTCAGAAGCCGCGCTCTCGCCTAAGGCGAATGGACATCTCTTTGCATAAGCCACTGGACACAAATGTGAAACGAAGCAGAAATTTTAGGCAGGACTAAGCTTTACTTACCCCCAACCCAGGAAGCTAATGATTTAGATATATTCATTATCCACGCACATTGGAAAGACTATGAATAATCATGCAAAAAAAAATTTAAGGGGGGGGGGGGAAATGTAGCCAGAGGCAAACAACATACCTGAATAATCAGCTAAGGGCGTCTGGAGATTTTACTCTTAAGACTAACTTTTTAGGGGGTGGCAGGAGAAGAGGAGAGGGGATGTGGTGTTTTTAAGAGTTGAGCCTGTAGGAAAACACAACCGTGTTTACATGTACTGTACAAGATACCCCTTATCGTTTTCCAAGGGAAGGCGCCCCAGCCGATAGTGTTACGGTTTGGTAAACGGATATGTTTTGGCACTCAGAGCTAACGAGACCTGCTACTTGACAAGCTCGCTGAGGGCATAAAGTTATATAGGCTACGCCATGGTAACACGAGGCTTAAGTCTATTTAAAATGCTTTCCTGGTCAGCGAATGGAATCGGAGGGGATCCAGCTGGGACATCCACCAGTTTCTGCTTCGGAAAGAGCCACAGCAGTGGTTTGTCTTATGGGTGGATCTAGGAGCTTCATGCCTCTGAAAGCAAGATCAGCCGGAGGAGCAGCAGCGAGCAGGCAGCTGGCCGTGGCAGGTGAAGACCTCCTTCCCTCATTAAAGTGCGCTTACAGTCAGAAAGCTACTTTGCAAGCCGGCCGGTGTGGCTCGCCGAGTCGATTCCCCTTTTTACGCATTTCTGTCAGATGTGCTCAGTTAGAGGCACGCCTTGTGCCCCCCACCCCCTAAGCATCGCGGCCAGGGCTCCGCACCCCCGTAGCCACCGTGGGAAAGCAGAAGGGGCTGCCTTTCTGTCTCACACCTCACCAGCCATAAGACTCTGCAGCCAAGATGCGGCCAGTTACACTGGTGGAGCATGCGGGAGGCAGGAGAAAAGCCAGGCGGCTCTCGCAAAGCTGCACGGGTCCTCCAGGGCCAGCGGGTCGGACCCACCAGCAGAGCAAGAGGATGAAACTCTGAGTACACTCAGGGAGCGGAGATCTATGGGTTGGCGTTTATTTTAAACAAGGTCACTTTTCTGACCATACTGGCATTTTAAGATGCTGTTGAGTTTGCAAACGTGGAAAAATGAAGCCCTATGAAGATGCCGGAGGTGAGAACCATGGAGGATTTTGAGATTTCGGGGTTAGCAGAAGAAGGAACTTATATCGTCATTGTCTCCGTGGTATTCTGGAACAATTTGATCTGAAGTTCCCGTCTCCTGGTCTGTATATCCAGGCTCCAAGACTGCTTCAAACCAAGGGTGAAGCAAGATCTCCGGAGCAGTGAGTCTTTCAGAGGGCTCCCGCCGCAGGAGGCTGCGGATGAGGCATCGGGCTTTGGGGGAGACGTGGTCAGGAATACAGAACTGTCCACGCCGGATTTTGGAAAACAGAGTGCTAGGGTCCGAGTCATGGAAGGGATAGCGTCCCACCAACAGGGTATAGAGCATCACTCCCAAACTCCACACGTCGGCCGATTTTCCAGAGTAAGTCCCTGTTGTGTTTAGGATCTCAGGGCTGACGTACGCTGGGCAGCCGTGCTTGTCTGAGAGCGCATCGTCTTCACCTTTGATGATGTGTGTGTCTTCCAGGCTCTCCAGCCGCAGCTGAGTCCTAGGGAGGGCAGGAGAGGAAGCCACAGGTTAGAAATAGCAACACCCAGGCACAAGCGAGCACGGCGAGCCCCCCCACCGCAGCAATCCTCACTCCCCTTCTCGCATAGGCATAAAAAGGAGAGGAAACACTTTTTAATTTGCAGCAGAGAAGTTGCCTGGACTCCTGGACCCGTGCAATGGAAGCACAGCTATGTGCATCGGGTAGGCACTCAGCAATGCCTGCTTGTTTTATTTACTGGGGATTTTAACAACACAGAAGGCTCTCGAGGAACACCAGCAAGTCACCTTCTATCCACGCAGGTTGCACTGCAACTGCAGGGGGTTAATCGGCTACAATGCATCGTACACGCTGCTATTTGCGGTTCAGGCTTTGAGCAAACAGCGTCCAGCTGCGTGATTTTGCAAACCACAAAGTCCAGCTCCCTTCCGTGCTTGCGGGAATCATCGGCTCTCCTGAGTTTTGTATTTTATTTTTTAATTTTATTTTTTAATTGTTACTCTTTTTGCCTTTCTGGAGGGTACCACCGCACCCGCCACCTCCCAGGTGGAGGTGGGTCCACCCTGACCTCCCATTTTGCGGGGAAAGGGGAGCTTCGCATCAGCGAGGAAGCCATCGGCTCACCCTGGAAGGACTCTACACTGCCTTGCAGCCCGCTGGGGTGCAGATGCATTGGCTGCAGCCTGTCCTCAGCGTGACCTCGCAAAATACCCATTGGTTCTGCAAACGGAAAATATGACTCAACACGAACCGTGGGCCCGGGATTGGCTGCAGGAGCCCTGAAACTGCACCTGTGCCGGAGAGCCCAAGTCCGCCTGCCATTGCTTAACCCTCTTCTTGCCAAATGGGATGCACATGACACTCGCCTGTGCAACGCGTTATTTCCAAATGAGCAAGACTGTGTGCAATGTAACATTTCAACAAATGTTTCATCTTCTTATGGGCGGGAAAAGCTGCAATAGTTTCCTTCAAAGGAATTACTTTCTTTGCATGTCAACATACGGTTGTTTCTGTTTAAGAGGGGCAGTGCTGGTTAATTTTCTTATCACGTTTATAAGTGATATCCTGAAGAAGCATTAGCCCAGTTAAACAGAAAAAACCAAAACCAAAACGTGTTTTCTTCTGCTTCTGTAACGTTACTTCCAGTTTCATCAGATTAAGCACAACTTCATTACAGCTTTTACTTATTTTTTTAGCTTTCCACAGGATAAGTAGCTAGTCAGCATCAGTTTTGCTGATTAATAATGTATTTCTGGCTCTGCCACATGTGGTGAGGCACTACAAGAGCAGCAAACACTCCAGGGAAATACTGAATTAATTCCCTAATCTAAATTTAACAACTAGATTCTGGATCTCCTTTCTATAAACCTAGGCTTTAGGCTAAGTTTTACCGAAGTGCTTTTCTTCAGTGCAGGATTCCCAAAGCAATATTTAACCGTGTCCCACCTTCCCTCCCGTGCATGCCCACATCCACGAGAACAGGGGACACGGAAAGCACCGCCACTGGTAGCGGAGGAGGGATAAAAGCCTTGAAGGACACAGCCGGTCTTTCAGCAGCAGCGTAACCCTGATCAGCAGGGGATTTCAGTGAGGAGACCCCTCACGAGCACCCCTGTCCCGACCGTGGCTCTGCCACAGCGCAGGTCCCGGGCACGAGGAGGGACCAGAGCTCAGGCTCCTCACAACTCCTGCTCCCTCAGACGGGCCATTCCCTCTCCCTGGCCCAAAGCCTCAGCCTCCCTCCTCTCCTTTTCTCTGCCTTTTATTCATTTTACACTGAATGAGTGGCACACATGACATCTTCTGGCGCTAACGAGCACCCGAACTATCGTCCCTTTGTCTACCAGCAGGTTTCACTGAACTTTTGCTGAATGAGAGGAAGCTCCCGGCGAGCTTCCTCCCTTTCATCAGTGGAGATCTAACTAAGAGTAAGTACATACCAGTTAGATCTGTGACCTACAACACACACGTGACGGGGACCTACTCGGATTGCTCGCAGGTGAAGCCTGGCTGACATGGCTGTTTCCACTCCCTGGGACGCTTTTTGCATCTCTGGATGTGGCATTCCTCCCTCCCCACTCACCCCAGGGCTGGCTGGTGACAACCGCTTACCTTTCTTCATTAGAGAAGACAAATTTCCTGAGCTTGAGGTCACCAAGTACGATGGCCGACTGGTGGCAGTGAGCTACAGCAGAGACGATCTGCTTGAACAGCCGGGCAGCCTCCTCTTCCCTCAGCCTCTTGCAGCTCCTCACGTAGGAGTGCATGTCCCCAAAGTCCTTTTCAAAGAACACATAGGCCTTGGTGTCCCCGAGGATGACTTCGACGACCCCGGTGATGTTTCTGTGTGACGGTAGCTGAATGTAAGGCCGGATCTTGTCCTGGTAGTGTTTGAGGGGGAACACCTGTAAAGAGGAAATTAAACCAAAAATCATTCTCAAGGGCGTTGAAAGCAGCTGCTCACGTAGCAACTCTCCCCAAACAATGACGAGGGAGCTGGAGGGGAGCCAGAGCTCGGCAGGAGCTCCGTTCAAAGCGGTTACCGAGACCCTTCCTGTTCATTTTATATTGAAAAGGGGGAAAAAATAAAACGAACCACCACCCCCAAAGCCTTTTGGGGAAGGTACTCCGAGGTAACCCGGAGTTACAGCTTACTTCAGCGCATGTAAAACCCCCACCGGCGGCAGGCCGGGCGTTTCTAACCGGGGAGCAGCGGGGGGATGTTTTGCAAGGCTCTCCCCGGGTCGAGCGGTTACGCGGCGCTCAGAAACACCGGCAGGATCCCCCCC
>NW_008824723.1:1973151-1974007 GCF_000699105.1 Pygoscelis adeliae | reverse complement strand
GACCCCCCTCCCGTGGTCCCCCAGCCGGTCTGGAGCAAGGACATCTCGTGTCCGACTCCGACTCCTGAGGATGGGGGAGCGCTCGGGGGTCACCCCTTGCTTTCGGGGTTCGCCCCTGGCAAGCCCAGCGTGCTTGCAAAACCCTCAAGCCTCCACCGCCCTCTTGTAAGCACAAAGACAAGAGGCAGGGAGCGTTTTCTAGCAAAGCTGAGCGGTAAGAAAGTCACCGGCTCCGAGGGATGAGCGTCTCTTCTGCAAAGGCAGCCCTGGAAATGGCAGCAGCGGGTTTATCCACGACCGGCGTGTGCCGCTGGGAAACGGTGCCAGAAATTTCGAATGCCGCTGTAGTGCTTTCGAGACAGCATCGCCTCGTGCCGTGTGTAAAAACAAAAAGTTAAGCCCGGCTACTTGTGGAGAGAAGGCGAGCCCAGCTCCATTCCCAGGAGCTTCTCCTTTACGCATTTGCCACGCTTCTCCCCAGCCCCGATTTTTGCTTTTCACTAATGGCTAAATATCGATCATTCATCCCAAGGTTTGCATCGCCAAGCTGTTATTTACCGCTGCTCGTTCGCGAGCGTGAACGTGCACCGTCAGAAATACTTTGCATTGGGCGTTTTCCATGTTAAAACCGTCTGCCCTCCGAAAAAGGAATAGCATCGAGAGCAAGCAGCAGCCAGCAGCCGAAGTGACCCGTGAGGAGCAGAGTCTCGAGCTCAACAGCCACCATCGGGCTCAGAAGTGCGGGTTTAAAGGAATAGTAAACAGATTTGCAGCCAGGGCTGTTAGTAAACGGAAGAAAAATGAGAGAAAACCAGACAACAAATCATCCCTAGAAAAAATGCAGACAGCTGTAGTT
>NW_008824723.1:1957939-1973123 GCF_000699105.1 Pygoscelis adeliae | reverse complement strand
ATCTCTCCATCTTTTCTGTTTACATATATGCAAATTTTCTGTAATTCAGTGCTGAGGCTTCCCTAATAACACAGGGAGCCTGCGTTTTGTTATTCTCTAGGATCAGTTCCTACCCTGTTTTGGCTTCCCCAACCCTGGTCTGTTAAAGCAGCAGAGAGGGACCAGGACGGGCCCCCCCCCAGCTCTGAAGCCCGTGATGCCACGCGTGCAGGTATTCGCTCAGATTCCTGATAGATAACTGCACGGCAAACCCCTGCGTGCCTTCAGCTACTTCTAGTGTATTTTAAGAAACACATGAAACTCTTGTGCGGGATGACTCATAGCATAGCAGTCCCATTAATGCATTTGAACATAAAATGCATATGCCATAAAGGGATATCCCAGGGCCTGCATTTTCCTTTTTTTGTTTTCCCCAGAAATACAATTCCGTTAATGTCTGCAGATTGTTTCTGAGCGATTCACCACAACTCTGAAAGCACGCTACTTTATTTCGTTCCTCTCATAGGTAAAACATGCGCGAGTATCCATCAGACCTTTGTTTTACTTTTCCGTTCCTGGAAGTTTCATGATTGGGATGCCGCTGCCGGGTGAATTTAGGTGAACTCTGCATGCGTGGGCTGCTTGCTACGTCTGACATAGTGCGAGGTGGGGGGGGGAGGGTGTCAGTGATTTTGTGGACAGGGCAAGGGTGTAGACACATCATAAAATTAGTAATGGACCTACATAAATGTACTCATGGGCATTACTGGTGTATAACGGCATCCCCTGTAGCTCTCTCAGGCTGAGAGAGTGCACCTGGGGTAAGCACGGATCTTTGGTCCTCACCCTCCTGAAGATGCTCCTCTCTCAGCTCCTGTGCCAGCTCACTGTCCCCGTGGAGAAGGCCCATACTGAGGATCCATTTGCATGCCTCGTTGGAAGCCGTATCCTTCACCTTCCCAGCCACCGACACATTTAAAGCCTCTTAGAGTCCACAGCTGGTCACCTCATGCTGGCCCTATGCCACCAGGACTAGCCCAGGTGCTTGGTTCAGGCTACTGGCAGCCAAATGGAGGATGGCACCCATTGGTCCTTAAGAAGGGCAAAAAGCCCCCCTTGTCATCCTGTCCCCCAAAAAAACCTATCATCTGGGGTGTGAGAGGAGAGCAGAGCACAGAGGTACACACAGCATTGCACCCCACAGTCCTGCCACAGGCTCCTGGTGTCTGGGCAGCCTCTTCTCACAGGGATTCCCCAGATTTCACACTCTGTGGGGGTGTCCCTGCTAACTGGAGCACAGAAACTGGGCTTGCAGTCCCCAAAGGCCAGGAAAAGATAATCCCTGGGCAATTCATGCCAGAAGTGCTGGTGGGTGCCTTCTCCCAGCTGACTGTACAGACCAAACATCAGTTGTCTATATGTGGCTGAGATGAACCCAAGCTTAAATCTCCCAGGTGTCAGGTCTTTGCAAAATGGGGGCAGTTCTTGACAGCAGGAAACCTTCATTGCTTCTTTAAAATGCCTGGCATGCTTTCAGGTACTCAAAGCATTAATGTCACGAATAAACATATAGTAGGAATTATTAACCAAACTAATAATGCTCACTACCTTATTCTCAGTCTTATGTTTTGGGTATGGATCATAAGAAAAGGTCCACATCCAGACTCCTCTCCGTCCCCACCAAATTCATTCCAACATGCAGAGCAGAGAAGTGATTCCCACTTTGGCTTTTCTGTTTTTTCTAATTTTGGCTGATCCCCAAAATGCAAGGAAAAAAGGGATGCCAAGGATCGTGTCTGATGCCCTGCACGGCATGGTCCTTCTCAAAGGGTTGAAACTTGTCCTCCTTACCCATCTCCACCAGTGCTTGCATGCAAGCCCGGTTTGGTTATGAATCAGTGGAGAGAACAGGAAGAAGTCCAGGGAGAGGTTTGTGAAGAACAGAACTGTTGCAGCATTTCAGTATTAGAAGATTTTTGCAGAATATGGGGCTACCACACTTGCCATAGCGGTCTCTTGTTCATTGTAGGTCACACCACAGGCTTTTAAGCATCCAGGCATATATCCTGCGTTAGTCTCCTCCTGAAATCAAAAGCCGTTGGGGGTCTTCCTTCTATTCCCTGCACAAGCCTTCATCATTCCATCTCCCCCTCCCCCAAAAAAGATTTTTTGGGGGCTACCTGCTTAGCATACATGAGGTGAATACTAGCATGGCAATTCTCAGCTGTGCCTGTGGTGAATTTGAGTCTGAATGGCTTTACAGCCCTTCCAAATGAACCAAGGCAGTGTTACGCATCTCCAATGGATAGCACTGTAAATCATTGTGGAGCACTGATCAGTGCAGAATTACACTTACAGACCTGACTCTGGGATAAAACATTGACTCAGTGGATGAGTCTTGCTACCCAAGTGCCAGAAAAATGAACCGCTGTGAGCCAGCAAACTACAAGGAACCAAACACACTCAGCCTTGGATGCTCCGACAGGGGCCCAGTACCAGTGAGGTGGGGCAGGGATGGCCTTTGGGAGTACAGATCAGTCGTCTTTGTGCTTGGCAAAGGAACAACAGTGTGCAACAGGCACCTTCCAAATGCTAAGGCAGTCTGAGGAGCTCCCAGTCAAAGGACATTACAAAACCGTCACAAAAGGTAGATCCTGCCTTGGAAAAGGATGGTCAAAGCAAGCAGGACTGCTCGCTGTCTCCTCTCTTCCTGGAGTCCCAGCTGCTAGGCAAGGAGCTGGGACTGGAGCAGAAACAAGATCCTGTGGGATGTGTATCACAGATCTGACACATCCCAGCAGAGGGAAGGGTCTTGCCCAGCACAGATTTGCCAGAGCTGTGGCAAGCTGAATGTTGCTCTTCATGTATTTTTTTCTCTTTTTTAAAACAGACAAACAGCACTATTGCATCTGCTAGATGAAGATTTAAGAATCCAGAATTTCTGGTGGTCAGGCATCGACATTCCCTTTTCCTGGCATGTTATGTTATTTAAGGGGATTTTTGTTACGTGGTATTCAAGCACCTACCTGTCTCTCCCTCAGCCAGTGCTTACACTCACCTGATCAGCTGCTTTTCCTTAGATGCTCACAAAATTATCTCCGCTGCTCCAGTTCTATGACCCTTTATCTTCGTAACTAGAACAGCCAGAGGCAATGAGAATTGTGTAACCATCTCCCCACTTCCCAAGTGCTTGGGACAAGTCTGGTAACTTTGATAGTATGTCTCACGGGATACACAGAGTAAATCTCTATTAGATTAGGCCACTTATAAATAAACTGGCTGCTTGCTATAGAAGAAAGTAAGAAGTCATTATTTTAGTTATCGGATGAGAGAGGCATGTCACACAAATACTTAAGCTAATATTAAACTATCAGGCAAATGATGAAAAATAAATATATTTACTTTACAAGTTATCTCAAGCAATGTAATGAAACTTAAACTAGTGCTAGATTGAAAGCCAGCAATTTAAAACCGGTAGGTCGTCCATAATCTACTAGTGTACAGAATCATCCTGCACAGACAGGGCTCAAAGAGTAGGTGTGTGGCCAGGTGATAAAGAACTTAAAAGTAATGTTTTTTATAGCAGGGATGGCATCTGTGATAAACCCACAACCATCCTTAGACACTGCGGAACTCAGCGGCAGATTCACTGTTAAGATATAAAACACATGACGAGCACATAGTGACATCAAAAGAAGTGCCATGTAATGGTGTTCAGATGTCTCCCCTCACGCCCACAAAGAAGCTGCTCTGAGGGTTGCTTTTGCTAGGAACTCTAAATAATTCCCTTTTGATAAGCCCGTTGTTATCAAATCCAAGGAGTCTCATGAGCAGCACCTCCTGACTTTTTTCCTTTGCGGACTAAAGGGCATGAAGGCTTCTTCTGTTGCTTGGAAGATGTGTGAAGGTTCAGGTTTTAAACCTCAAATCCTGTTTTTACTTCAGAAGTTGATTGCACAAGCGGACAATGAATGAGTGCCTCTCCATTTCCCTTGCGGTCAGAGAAGATCCTATTCATACTGAGTTTACAAGCAAGCACTTCCTTTGGTAAGCTTCCCATGCAATTCAATTTATGTGCATGCTTTCAAGCTCTGTCTTCGGGTCTGGACTAACATCAGAATAAGTGAGTGAGGCAGGCTCTCTTCTCAGCCCACCGCAGCATTTTCTGCAGCATTTTGAAATGATGAAACACGCTGTGTTTTCTGTACGTTGCTGCAGTCCTGTTAAGTCGCTGAGAGCTTAATGAGGCTAAGCACATACATGGGTATGTGCTCACATACATGAGCTTCAAGAGGCTAAGCACATACATGGGTATCATTTACTGTATGATGTGCATGTATCCCAGAATTTTACTTAACAATCAATTTGATGTTTTTACTTCCTATAGTTACTGGCTGGCAGCCTAGAATCCGCTGGCACCTACACATAGGATTCTCCTCTGAGTGTTGCTGTGACCACGTCGTGTGTTTGAAATAATATGTATTAACAGTAAGTACTTTATGACCAGAAAATAAATCATTATTTATGGAAGACTTGGAATTTGTAGTCAGTACTAGTCTTTACTTGTAGTGAGGAGCCATCAGCTTAAGGCTTTGGCTGTAGCAAGAGAAAGGAAGACCTGTCCTTGAGATATTCTAACATTTTCCACTCCAGGAAGCCCCTTTCCTATGTGCATCTTCTTCGCTGTATAACAGAGCACAATCCATTATGGAAATGTTCCGTTAATGGACCACACAGTACCTCAGGATCCTGATATGGAGATTTTTAGGGAAGGTGGAGATTAACACTCACTTGAAACAGCAGTGGAAGTTAATCAAGTTGCACAGTGAATTCTAAGCTAGTTTTGGCCACAATACTAGAGCTATTCTTGAGAAAAACGTCATGAGGTACTTGTGACCACAGGTAGGTAAGACCTTTGTCATCAGCCACTCATGAGGAAACATGAGTGTGTCCAAGAGGACATTGTCTAAAATAAGGCAGTGTGTTGGCCTTGGCTGTTGAGTCATTGGTATCACTTCCTGCAGCCCCTGCTTTTGCTCCGGGTGTTTCTCAAGGGAGCACTGACTTAGCCTAGTCTTTTTGATTCTTCTAGAGTGAATAAGATCACAGCTCCGGAGCAGTAATGATGAATATGTCCTTGATTCAGAGGAATGTGCGCTCCTTTTAGCACAAGTGTGCTAAATCTTCCATGAGATGCCTGCCTGATTAGTTTTTATCTTTACACGTCATGGCTCCACTGATTTGAAAACTTCAGAGTCTCTAGTTGTAAAATGGAGAATTCTGCTTCACGCGGAGAATCTGTTCAAGTGAGAGAGCTGTGTTAATGGCTCGTGCCTCGGGGTACCACTGAGAGCTGTTGCATATAGATCTCTCTTGCCTTTATTTTAATGTTTGATTAGACTTTTCTTTAATCACTGAAAATACTACGTGGAACTTCTGTTCTCTGGCAGAGACAGATTCTCACCAGGTTTCAGTGACAGACCCTTATCAGCTACATTGAGGTTTGCTGCATTTGTAAAGCACACCTTATGGAAAAGAAAAAAAAAACCTTCACCTCTGAGTTTCTTTCCTTAAATATTGTTGCAAAATTTCTGACGTCAAACAATGAGACACAAATTACCCTGTGAACTGTTAACATATGCCTGTTTACATATGATATCTTATAGCCAAAACAGATTAAGATTTGAAGGTCTAACTGCTGTTGAGTTTCCACTTCTGTGAATCATACAGATCAGCTTATTCATCACAGACACTTACTTTTATTCTTTAACTCTTTCAAGCTACTTCTATCCAGAGCAGAGTTTATGGGGGACATGGGACACATGGGAACAGAGAGGTCACAACTGCATAACAAACCCCAAACTTTGCAAATGAAAGAGCAAAGAGCTACCCGTAACTACAGCCACCCCAATGAATCAGTAGCGGTTTGTAACTTCCATCAGGTCAGTTGACAGGCACAGAAGCCTTCCCCGGTTGCCAAGGCTAGTCTATCCTTCTACCTAGTGAAGTGCCAGCTGCAATTTGCACTGATGACCAAGCCTGTAATCTTTCCATTTCAGAAGGAAAACTACTTGTAAAAACCAACAACAAGAGAGAACCAGCCATGAAAAATCAACAGGATGGCCCAAATTCCAGGTTCAGAGAAAAAGAAATTCACTCATCGTACTAGGATTCCTTGGATGATTTAAACTATATGATATAGTTTAAATTCAGAAATGCCAAACATTTTGGAGAGAACTTCATTGATTTCAGTAAATCAGTAAAACAGGCAGTTTTCTCTAGCAGTTGAATCTATGCGGTGCATCACTGATTTTGATGGGACCCAAGTACTCTCGTCAGCAATCCTGATGTAAGTGCACGAGTATTTGTCTTTTTCTGGATAATATGGCTGTGGCCATATGAAAAGAGGTACCTCTGATGATAAAAGAAAGAAACCTACCTCTGTTTAAATACACAAGCCTCTTCACGTCATATGTGATTGTTATTAAAGCTAAGCAGGTAAGTGCTGCCAAAAATCAGACCATTTCTTTCAGCTGAAGTCTGAGAAGGATTTCAGAATTTAGGCTGCCCCTGCACTTGCTGTTCAGGCTCTTTGATTCACTGACGTGGCCTGGCTCAGGCTAGCAAAGGAGAGAAGGAAGATCATGTATTTTGAGGCAGGAATGTGAACATTCAAAAATACCTTTCCACTTAGAGTGGCAATAAGTGAGTGCTTGACTATTTGTTCTCTTCATTTAAAGTGTTGCTTCAGATTTGTTTGTTTTTTCTCCCAGCTGCATCATCGTAAGCAGGCAGTTCACATTATTACCTGTGGATTAGCTAACACAGGGACAGATTGAGTGCAGCTTCCACTAGGGCCAACAGCGCTGCTATGGGTCAAGCCTTTCTCTTTAACGTATGACAACAAGGTGTAACCAAGACAGCAATCTCCCTTATAGCATTACTCATTGGAACATGAGGGTAATGACCGTATCAGGAACTGTAGCTATCTAAGGTTATACCGGCACAAACACGTAGCAAACCAAACCTGCTGCCACCAGTTTGTCGGTACGAATTAATCTGGGTATAATTTACTATTTATAATATTATGTGTTATTGGAAGGCACACTCAAGCATCCAGACACCTACACTAACTAAATTTGAGGTGTGACACTGCGGCCATGTAAAATGTATGTACATCTTTGCATCCGAAAACTTGGGAGACTGATTACCACTAGGGATTGAATTAGATCTATGAGGACAACATTAATGCACCTCTGTCAGAAACTGCAGAGATTGTTTAACTACCACAAGTTTCTGAGTGTTCTGCTTATAAATGGCACTGGAGTAAATTTAACCACAAACTTAAAGATGAAACAAAAAGCTATGAACAGTTTAGGACATTCCCTCGCCCCCTCCCCCCCCCTTTTTTTTTTGACAAATGCTGTAGTTAACATCCTCCCTCGTGCTATTTAACTGAAAATCGGTGACCCATCTTAAAAACTATAGGTTTGAGACCTGAGAGGTCTTAAAAGGGACCTGATTTTTACACATAAAAATACAAACAAGTACGTACTGCTCAACTGCCCCCCAGTCTCAGCTATTTCAGCTGAGCTTCTACAGACAGAAACACCCATGATCACTGTTCAGTTTTGAAAAGATGGAACTTTGGGGTTAGACCACGTTATGAAAATTACCCAGCTAATTCCCATGAAGTGTTTTGAACACAAAAGCTCAGTGCTAACGGTTCAGTTCCCTTTTTTAGCTATGAAATCAGCTTGCAGATTAATATTCTTCAATTACAAAATAACAATTTCAGTTTGAAGTGGTTTGCACTCTTAAGTGCAATTGGGGTTAATAATGGTCTACGAAAGGAAAGCTGTTAGCAAACAGTAACCCAGGGTGAAAAGCTTAGCATTTAGGTACCTTAGCTACATTTGACACATGTCAGATTTTAAATTCAGAAAAATGACCTAGGAAAATACCATCTAACCCACTAAGGATCCCAAAGCTCAAAGAAACCTATATTTTCTGCTTCACATATGCCAAGAGATAATTGCCACCTGACCACCAAGGCAGCTCCTTTTACCTATGGCTATTTCTAATTCATATATGTAGTGCCTTGTCTGCTAGACGTGTTCAGATCAATTTAGGTAATAAATATGGAGTGTCACAAAGTTTAAGTCCTTTTTTGGATCTGTGCCCAAATGCATAGATATCTGAAGCTTATATAAAATGAGATTAACTGCTTTTCAGTTCAAGGCATGTGGTTACAATGTATTTGTATTATCTAGAAATTAGTTATTGGAATAGATTTGTAAATGATTGTAGTCTTCTAACCTACAGTATCAAGGTAAAGCCCCCTGGGACTTCCAAACGCAAAAAGCCTGAAATAAAAGCTTCTGAATCTCAAAAGAAAAGCATAAGTTAGGGCAGAGTGTTCAATGATTATAAGAACAAGGCCAAGATCCTCAAAGGTGAGTGGTAATTTTGTGTGTCCACACACAAGGTACAGATGTGCAGCCCTTCCTGCAAATTAAGCTCTATTAAAGCTTCTTGAGGTTTGTATTAAAACACAGACGTGCTCCCAAGCAGGGTATATGACTTGGGTAAATCCTTGGTCAGAGTACCCTACTCCGAGTATTCCCAGCAGTTACAGAGACAGTAACAGCACTATCTGCAATATTGAGCAAAGCACTCGCTATTACATGCCGGCAGAATCTGCATCTCTAATACACTGAAAAAATTAGCACACTGACAAGGAAGGTTAAATGCTGCAAAACACGTTTTATTTATCAAATGCAAGCTTTCAGAATTTCAGGAAGGTTAAAAAAAACAAGTTAAACTGGAATTCCTCATATTCGGCAGTTTAAAAAATGCTTTCAGTTACAGCTGAGACCTTCAACTTTGCCTATAAATGAAACACTTTAAATAACAATCAGTTACACAACCTACTTACAATCAGCAGCTTATCTCACAAGACCTCTAATAACAGATTTTCTTTGTGGCAGCAGCGTATCCAGCTGACTTCTCCAGTGTTGACCAGCTTTGTTTATTCTGACTGTCAATCGCTCTTTTAAGTGCTTCATCTGGCACAAGATCTGATCCTTTTACATCAGCATGGCTACAGCCAATTTTAGGGCATCTGTTAAAAAGAAGAGAGAGACTCCATTAAATTGGAAGAATTGTATTTGCCAGATATAGGCTTTTACATAACATCTGCTGGTTTATTGTATTTATCTGGGATTCACTCTCTCTGTCAGTTCGTTACCTCTTTTCCACTTCACCAGCTCTCTGGGGGGAAAAATAAATCCATTTATCTAAACTGGTGGGAATCAACAGCTGAAGGAAGGAAGGAACACAGCAAGAGACGGAGCCTCTCACCTGTAGATCACTCTCTTGCTTCACGTACACAAGCTGCCTGCATCAGTAATTATACTAGCATTGCATAGACATCTTTCTGTGTTGCTTTCTCTCTTTGCAGTCCTCTACAAACTGCATGTAACTATCTCTTACCTTATTAATCTGCAGTGGAGAAGTATAATCTTCACTGATAGATAAATAGGGAAATTAATTTCTAGGGAAATAGATAAAAGAGAATGAGACCTGCAAAGGCTGACTGGTGAATCAGATTACCTAGTTGGTGTAAAAATTTACCTGGCCTTTTATCAACTGAGAAAGCACAGAAAGGAGAGATGGGGTCAAATTAACAGCCTCTAAATGATAATCAAATACAAAATGTCTTACAACTACTTGAAACGGCCAGATAAAGACAGCAGGGTGAAAGATATTCAGGGACCAAAGGTCATTTTCCTTTGGCAGTGGCCCAAACATGCACAGATGGTACCTGTATTTAGAAACAACACTTTTCCTGAATTTTTCCTCTGTTAGGAGTGACTTTTGTCTGAGGTGCTGAAGTTTTTCATGCTCAGTACTCATAGCTTTTATTGTCAACAGCTTACTGTGTTTGTCATGGATAAGTCATTTAATTGCTCCGTGCCTCAGTTTTCCCATTTATCACCGTATTAGAGCAATAGGTTGCCAGATTAATGAATAACAAGTGCTCAGAAAGCTTCCCACATTTCCTGTAAGCATAAAGTATTAGTATATCCTTCCAGGCAGTGGAAAATAGTGAGCAAATCAAGACACATTAAGAGTTGCCTAAAGGAGTCTATGGTGAGTCTATCAGCACAAAACTGGTGGCTGTGCATACATCAGCTGAAGAGCTGCCATTCAGCCCGTGCACTGCCAAGTGCATCGAAGGGATCCCGTGGATTCAAAGTGGAAAGTACATGTGAGGAAACAGCCACTTCTGTAACTCTGGCGTGAGCAACAGCTTTGATTTCAGAGTCAGGATAGAAAGGATCTCCCTAACCATGACTCCGCTCTATCAAGATACCTGCTTCCACTTGAATATTGCTGGCAGGAGCGCAGTCAAGTAGCAACACCACGAGAATGGGGTACTCAAATGGGGAACTTGGTGCATCAACTGGCCTGTCTTCCCACCACAGCAGACTATGGTTTTTCAAAACTGACTGCATTTTCATGAGAAAGGTTAAAATTACAGCAGGTCAGTGAGACTGGGCACAGAAAACCAAGAAGTCTTTCTTAACTTAGTTACAGAGAAGCCGAGTTATTGCTGTGCTTGTGCTTTTTTAGCATACTGGAAAAACTACTGTAAAAATGGTAAGGTTGCAAGCTAAAAGCTCAAAATTAAGAACTGCCAGGGTTCAGACTGCACAAATAACTTCAGTTTGGGTGTAAGGTAGCTTCTAAAGCTAAATGTTGTACAGCTTACATGATTTTTTTTTTATTCTATATTTTCTCTAAGTCTCTAATTTCTTAAAAGGTAAAATAAAAATTCAATCATGTGACCCTATTAGTTTTTCAGCAGTGCTGAAACTTTTGATTCACCACAACAGTCTCTACTACCATGACATTTTCCTGATGGATTTAACAACACAGAGAATTATTTAGATATGAACATCCTAAATTCAGTTCCATATTGCAGAAGGTGTTTCTGTTGTGGTTTTGGGCTGTTGAGCACGTTTTCTAGCCTGTCCCTATCCTCCAGGACACTCACTTTCTTCACTCCAACTTGTGAGCGATTTCCCAACTCCTGTTCATTTTTCCAGCCAAGTTTCTGTCCATCCATGCTGCTGGTTTTGTTGTTATTCCCAGTATATTGCACCCACTCCACTTTTTCTCCCTGGACCTCTTAACACAGACAAGGTACTTCTGTCTTGTTCTTCAAGCTATCTTGACACTAAGGTAGTGGCTGAACATCCCAATCGATGCTTGATTTCATAGCAATGCTTTCCTGTAGCCAGGAAGGAGCGTGGAATAAAAAGTCCCTCTCCACCTTTGTATCCCCATGGCGGAGTATGTAGAGGCTATCAGAAATGCAAGAGCAACAGATGGAGGAAGTAAGCCGCCCGTGGCATCATCTCTGGGGAAATTAGGTTGCTAGTCTCTGACAGACCTTCCTGAGCATGTGCAAACTGCACATTTATTAAAAAGTCCACAACTGGTAAGTTTCCATGAGGTCATCAACCCCAAAGCATGAGGCTCTAGCGTATATGGTGTGAAAACAAATGTGAAATTAATGATGAAATGATACGTCCTCTAAATTTGCTCTAAAAAGTGTTTGAGTCCCTTTTCTTCTCTTTTTTTTTTTGTTTTTAAATCGAAACCATCCTAAATTTGAAACTTACCGGGGAGAATTTCAGGTTTAAAAATTAAACTGTTACATCTTTTCATTCAAAGAAATATGTCCTGTGTGGAAAGTGGCAGGCTGCTTTGATATAAAGTAAGAATTATTTAATTGCATCATAGTAGGAACTGCACGATCCTGTCTGATCATTCTTAAACTCTGTACTACCTAAAAAGTTGTGTTTTAATATTTCTCACTTTAACACTCATTTAAGTGTTTTAATATTTCTCAGTTGTATTGGAATATAACTGCAAAAGAGGGTGCACAGAGGAGACTTTTTTTTTCCATTAACTTCAGGGCTTGCTAAATAAGCAGCGGGAACAAAATGAGCAACTAAATTTTAGGAAGATGAAGTTTCTCTTTGTTGTTCATGGCTATACGAAATCTCTTAGCTCCTGTTGTGCAGGTACCATGAGTAGCTGTAACTTCCCCACAGACTTCCTGAATATTTCCTTACATATTGTTTTCATTAAAAATAAGAGCTCCTTCACGTGTACAGTACTAATGAGGAGACTGTGACTTGGGCAGACACTGAGGTATTACTTCCTGCAGCCTTGCCAATCCAAATACATTTCCTAGAACAAGTGGAGTAAAATTCCACTTACACAGCAAAGCAAATAGCTTTTCCACACATTCTTGTTAGCTTACCGGACTTTTTTCTTTTGCTGCTTTCGAGTCTGGATAATTTTTAGAATGGCGTCTTCTTCATAAGTATGACCACAGACTTTGTTTCGAACTGGCCTCTTCATTTCCATCTGTAATCAATAAGGTTTGATTTAAAGGAACTGATAATGCCCATGAAAATGCTTCTTATGAGATTCTATGTAAAACAGCAGGAAGCGTGCTTGCCATTCATACATGGCATTCCACTCAGATTACAGGGTCAGGTCCTGCATGGTAAACTGCATTCCTACTTACATGGGTTTTTTTCCCAAGCAATGTTGCTCTTCTCTGGTAATGCTTGTAATTTATACTGCCCGATTTTTAACAAGTATTGCAGATTTGTAATAATCCAATGAAGAATATGAAATAACTATTTCCCAATCGATTCCAGTAGCAGTGATAGCATACCTGTGTAATAGGACAAATAAAGTTCATCTGACTCTGAGTCACAGCTATATCTTCATCGATTTGTTCAATGGCCTCATTATCATTATCTGACTGACGACAAACTGTAATGGGAAGCAAGACAATTTTCATTTAATATTTAATATAGATAGCCAATACTTAAAATAAGCAAATAAAATCCAGCATTTGCCAAGCATCTCACAGTGATATCTAAGATGCCACAACACATTTCTGTACCACTCCCTGAACAAGATACTGCAAAAAATACCATACTATAGTCTGTTAGAAAATGTGGATTTTTAAATGGTAACCACTTTTTTTGTGTGTGTGTGTGGCTATTTATAGCTATATATAGCTAGAAAGGAGGGCTGGGAAGGAAAGCAAGCCGGCCTGAATATATGCAAAGCCTTTGGTATTCTCTGTTCAAGTTCACCAAAAACCAGTAACATGCAGGTGAGTCCCCAAAATCTAACAAAGGATGAGGTGGAGCTTTTGCAGATTTGGCAGTCCTACCCTGAAGATCAATTTGTGTTTGAATGTCATAAACGGGCTTGCTATATAGCCTCTATACATAGTATATACTTTCAAAGGAATTTGTACTATTTATCATAATGCATCATTTGTAAAGTGATGCCGCTGTATTTTAACAAGACTACAATTAGTGAAAAACAAAAGCCAAGAAAGTGCTATTTGAGATGGACAATAGAAACGTTATTGAAGTAACCTCAAGGAGGAGGGGCAGAATGAAATACTGAAATGTCCCAGAAAGCACCTGGTAGCCCAATCCCAGGGAATGAGGGGCAGACAAGCAAGAAGAAATCCACCTTGAGCTAGAGAAGATGGAGGTCCCCACCTTTACCAGAAGGAGGCAAGGTGTAAGCAACTCTCCATACCCAGGGGCACGCCAGCCCAGGGTTCCACGCAGAAACTAATTAGCCAGAGTCAAAAGCTGAGACACAGGAGCAGCTAAGGAGGATATATATTGCTAAGTATAACCTTAATAAATGTATACGTGTTGTTTTATCTTTTCTGAACTTTGGTCTGTTATTGTGAATCTAGGCTTTTAGTTGAATGCAATTGTTTAACTTTAAATCTTATCTGGTAATAATAGCAAACTTAACACCTGCCACAACTTTCCATTGCTTTGGGGTAGTTCTGCAATGTTTTTGCAGCAGTGCCCTGGGGTGTAGTCCTCAAGGTGTCCCAAGATGAACAGAACATTTTTCTCTCTAGCTGCACAAGCTAGTTTGCAATGTAGCAGCACAGGGTTCGGAGAGGATGAAATCCTTCAGTGGTCTGTGTTGGCTTTGAGTGCCAAGGGGGCAGTGAGAAACACAAGTGAACACAGAGGGTTTAGCGTTAATTCATGATTTGCCTTCTACAAAGTCTCAGCCCTGGTTCCCGTTGCTGCTGTTGCACACTAGCCGATCTTTGCATCTTTGCACCCCTGGTATTCAGTCTTCCGTATCTGTTAAGGCCCAGTGTTTCCTAACTTATGGTCAGTCCTGCATGCCTGTATAATACCATCACCTTCCGGATGATAACAGCAGACATCACCCTTGGAGCAATCACAATCTCTCACACCCAGTCTAGACTGAGCACACTGCCATGTGAGCCAGCACATCTCTGGTTGAGGTACTCTTGGCATCGGTATTGCAGCCATCGCTCTACCACAGCACCTCTCGGTATGCCGGTTTTATTTGCATGTTTTTCCTTCCTCCTTAACAGAGCTTGCCCTTCTCTCCATCCCAATATACCAAGAGTTTTCCAAGCATTCAGGAATGTTTCTGACCCAGGTACTCCTGCAAATACCTAGGCAATACTCAGACAAGCATCAAGGGTATTTCTGTTTCTGTTACTAAGGCCTCATTCAATCAATAGGGTGTGGATGCAGGGGGAAAAGGAGCTCAGATGTCCAATGTCAATAATAATTTTAAGGCTTTCATCTCCAAGAATATTAATATACCTTTACCAGATACTGACCCCGTAACAGAAGTAAACACTTGCAAATTAGAAGGAAAAAGTGGACACAATTTAACGGTAAATACTGAAACTGCAATGGTATAGACATCAGAAAAAGACTTGCATCAGTTACCAGTTTTCAGAAAAGAAAACCTGTCACATATTATTCTTAGATTGCTCATATGTAAGGTTTATTCTATCATAAACACATGGTATTTTGAAGAAAATACAACTTTTTGGGGAAAAAAAGTGGTTTTTTTTAATGAATCTTTTGAAATAAAAAGCAATGGGTGAAATCCCTCCGAGACAGCAAGGCTAAACGATATTGCAAATATTGGTAGGTGCCAGCTTTGGCATGGGCTGCTTTATTTAAATACCATACTGATTTTTTTCCTATGAGTAATGCCAACAAAGAACAAGAGATTCAGAATTTCCTTAAAATCATGTATCTTCAAACTTTGACATACTGCAGCTCTAATCTTT
>NW_008824723.1:1942879-1957924 GCF_000699105.1 Pygoscelis adeliae | reverse complement strand
ATCTAGAAACTCACATTTTTCTATGTTGTACTCTGTTTCAACTCATGAACTTGGCACGTAGTTCCAGTGTACCAGCGCATCATGTCGGTCAATGAAGTTAGAACGCAGCAGTACTAGCAAGATCTAGGACAGGTGGTTGTTTACACAGGATGATTTTTTTTATCAATATGTAGATGCCAAGGAAGGTGGGTGAAGTTTTAAAATGTGGGGCTTGTGCCTGTGATTTTACTTTTAAAGCTCAGCACTCCAAGTTAGGCATGTAAGTGGCCTCTTCTGGAAGAGTGTGCACCTCGTGCAGCACCTTCTGACTTTGCTAAGGAGTCACCACTTCACTCATCCCTTCTGTGTGCGCTTACTTAGGTACCAACACAAGAATTTAGGAGACTATGTTGAAGCATCCAAGTTTGAAAATATGAGCTCAAGCTTGAGTACTGGTGCTTGAGTCTCCACCCTGAAGGCCTCAGGTCTCTAAATTATGTGAGCTAAATCACAAGCTGGATTTACCTCTTTCTCATACTGGCTTTGGAGGTGATTTAGATGCCTCATGTTTAATGGTTGAAATTCCATGAGTTGAGACCCACTCCTTGTAGGTGGGATATATTAATCTTCCTGGATTCAAATCATCCTCTTGCCGCAAGCTTATCTTAAACATTTCAGGTTGCACTTCATTTGCAATGATTTTGTATACAGTCTACCAGAGTGGGGCCCTGGTTGCAAGAGGTTATCACAGAACAAATGAATAATTATTTAAAATATTTCCTTTTCATAAGCAGCTAATATTTTAAATAATAAATATGCAAGACTGGGATGATGCAAGTGATACCTCAAATATGTCAATTGCAAATTAGCATAAATCAGATAAACCACCCACAGATTTGTTGTTATTGCTTGATGTTCTAGATTACAGGAGGAGAGAGGAAAATAACTTTTTTCAATTACAGTAAATTTTGCAGAGATTATGCAACACACACATACATCCCAAACTGGTCAGTAAGGTGCTCTAAACCATAGATCTGTTCCTGTAAACTCATATTGGAAGATGTTTTTATTAAGGTCAAAGGGATTTTTTATCAAATGAAATGTATAAAAGTTTGGAGGATCTAAATTGCAAGTCTGACTATTATATAGAAAGAAGAAATAAAAACACTGGGTCGTACATGTTTCAGCTAAGTCAGGTTACATTTTTGTAAAGTTGAGTTTTCCTTGCAAATTAAAACCAAATGCAGAAAACACTAAGTTATTGTTCCTGAAATTCAGATGTTGCCTTAAGTAACAGAAGTTACATCTATTTTGGTAGTCTGAGAGATTACATTTTAAGAGCCTTAAGAGTTTCTAGTTTTCCATTCCAGCCAACTGAAACTTGTTATGAGTATTAGTAACACATTTGCTATCTGGCTATCTCAGCAATGATGTTTACAGCTAATTAGTGCCCACTTTTCTAATAAAACTGCATTCTCATAAAGGTATCTATTTTTGGTAACACATCATAATGAATTTTGCAACTGCCAACTGTTTCTTACTTATTCAATTTTAATTAAAAGCTGGTAGTACTTTATATCTCTATCACTTTCATCTCTTGATAAAAATGTGATTAATATGCCTTAGCTCAGTTTTTACCTACTCTGCTGAGAGAGACTGAGAACTTTTAAGCCAACTTTTAAAAATAAGAAAACCATAGTGCAGAGATATTAACTGCTATATTGTGAATTATATTAAGCATGGATAGTATATATATTAAAAAAGCATTAGAGGAAAGATCCTCTCCATTGTCATTGTCACTTCTGTGACAGACAGACTGCTGCCTGCTCACTGCTTCCAGTGCCAACAACGTCCTCTACCCAATTCCTGTTTCTCTAACCTGGCCCTGAGTGAGTACGTGTTGCAATGTAAACTTAATTGATTTCTTTCCTTTTGCGCTGCGCTGTTCTGCCTTCTCACCTGCCATCAGTCAGACACTAATCCCGGAAATCAAAGGGAACGTTAAGCATGCAGGATTGAGTCTCTGTAAGCCTGAGCCACTAGACAGACAAGGTCTTGGCTCACAAGAGGGTCTATTGTACTGCTGACCCTATAGAAACAACAGCAACTCATCCAGGCTGGGAAAAATGCTATCTCTGAGAGCTCCAAGAAATACACGAATGTTATGAGGGCAAGCCAAGTGTTCCTGCCAGCAGGACACAGAAAATAATGAAAGGTGGGGGAGGTGAAGGACATCATCACATCCAAGAGTTGTATTCTAATAAGTCAGAAGGAGTCTGGGGCACTGCTAGCACAGGGTGAGGAAGGTCCAAGGACAAGTCTAAAGGAGGGAATGAGCCCAAACACTGCTTTCCATGAAACACACTGCTGAGACGAGACCACCATGGGCAATGCTTAAGAGTGTGTCAGCCTGCCCATTAGTGCTCTGAATTTGGGTTAGAATTCTGATCCGGAGAAGCAGACCAGAACAACTGTCCAGTGTCCTGCCCCCGGGACAGATCCGCAGTAAATGCTGTAGGAGGAGTGAAAGAAGAGGGGAAGCACAGAGTAATACCTTCCTGGCAAACTTTCCCAGTCTCTAGCAATTTGTGGCCAAGGACTTCCTGAGTCAGAGGTAATATCTTTGTACTTAATAAGCCCTGGAGTTTTCCTCCAATGAATTTGTCCAAACTTGGAGAGGGGAATTTGGGCCTGGACTTTTCAGCTTGATTAGAGACAGTTATCTTTGCTAGAAAGGTTAGCAACAGTTTAATTTTCCTTGAAACTTACCGCAGAGGCTGCAGGTTACAGTTTAATTTGATTTTTAAGAGGGAAAATAAGGTGTGCAAGCTACAGCTGCAGTCAAACAGTTCAAAGGCTTTCTGCTTTTGCCAGAGGCATGCGATAGTTTAATTTGCCAACCAAGCCAAACTAGGCTTTGCATTAAAGTACATTACAATTTGATTACTTGCTGGTGTTGCAATACACAAGTTGATCTAAGGAAGGTGGCCTCTAACATGTTGCTCCAGATTGCAATTGCAGATCTACTTGCTCCTGCCCAGGCCAAGCAATTTGCTGATGATTTACCGACAAGTCCCTTGTATATGCCCTGTTTTAAACATACTTGTCTAAGAAGTACATAGACATGCATTTGGTCAATCCAAAATAAAATTACAATCCTGTAAATATAAGCCATTCTGATTTTCCTGGAGTGTGAAAGACAAATTAGATGAACAAATTAGCAAATTGTTAGTTCCTTTACATAATAAGATTGGGGAAGGAAAGGACAGTATCCTGCACTAAGCAACAATCCTCTAAAAACTCCTGTAATGCCATCAAATTCACAGCACTTGCATATTTTAGAGCATTTTATCCCACTAAGCTACAGGCCTTTTAAAATACACTATTCCAAATGGAAAGACCGTTCCCATTTTATCCTTTCACTACAGAGTAGAGCTGGTTGATGCCAGTTTTCCAGAATGACCTTAAAATGAAGAGAGACTATGATTTGATGGAAATGTTATGCGACACTTCGTTACAGAAATGTAAGTGAAGCAGACGGAAAGACACCTGAAGCTAGATACAATTTGCTGTTTAATGTATTAATAAATAAAACGTCACTACAAATCCCACCTAGGAAAAAACCAAAACAAACTCCAGAGGTGCCCTGTGAAACTCATACACTATTTGACGTGAGAAGTAAGACATCATCTTTGCCTTTAGATTTTGGGAAATTCAGACTGTTGTGCAGTTGCAGCTGTGTCCCTAGAAATGTGAACAGAAAGGTTATCTTTGATTATAAACCACGCAACTCGAACAGTTTGGTAGGCAAACACACAGAGGCAGCTTCCTTGCTCCCTCTGTTATTGCAAACAAACATGAGAAATCCACACTTCAAAGTCCGTGGATGACATTTCAAACAGTAGTTTCCTCATCACTGCAGTCTGGGCTAGATCTGAAGAAACTCCTGGGGGAGATGAAGCTTACCTAAAAAGATGTCATGAAGGCTCATCAGTAAGCTCAGAGGAGCCACTATTTCTGGAAAATCTAAGCAGGCCATATTCTTCCATCTTAACTACCATCTCCCACAATGGCATGCAAACTTAAGAAGCAAGTTAAACAGCAAAGGCTTGCTGAAAATAAACCTAACTGATAAACAGATTACTTAAATGACCAGGAAACTCTAGGTCTACATGAAAGTGTGCCAGGCATGCGACAATAGTGCAAAAGTGTCAGGGATGCCACAGTACAAGCAAAGCAAGACAAAAACTGGAATATCTTACGAGGAAAAAATGTATCAGACACAAGCTACTAAATTGCAAATATATGTAAACATTTTTATTACTTGGATTTTCTCCTGCTTTTCAGAAGAAAAAAGGTTGAACAATCGCTGCTTCATACAGTATACTGTATAAAGGCAACTTCCATGCTTAGAGAGCATCATTTCATATATAAGAGATTAGAAGAATATCACACACATTGAAAAAGTGAAGAAATTCACTCTAGACACATGAAAGAAAAAGTTGCAAAAGATGCAACCAGAAGAAAAAAAAAAAGGCCTACCATTTCATTAGAAGATGAACCACTTTCCATTACTAACATTGTGGTCAGAATCTGGAATGTCACTGATGCAATGCTAACCATCAAATGACATGAACATGTAGGGCTTGCCTACACAGGGAAGCTGTTGCAAAATAAGCGAGGGTGTGAATGTAGAATGCATTAGCTACTTGGCATTAACTCACTGTGTGGCCTCTCTTACTCTGCACTAGGAGTGCCTTTTGGCTGTTTAGCCTAATCCACTTCCACAGTGGACTTGAGAAAGGCACTGTTAATGTTGGACAGGAGCAGTGAGAGGAAAGCCATCAGTACTGACAGCAGTTTGGAGCCACGTCCATTTATGCATGAGTCTTTAGCAGTCCTTGGATGGTCTGTTCTGTAAATTTAACTCAAATTCTCTCAGAGCAATCCATGCCAAATATTCTCTACATATTAGCTCACAAGCAGAAACAACATCTACGACATCTCTGAACAAAAAGTAACATCATGTATCTTGTAACCTATATGGTTGGAGGTCACTTTGCCCATTTCAGTATGTCATTTGTGCATTCTTGTAGTCATTCGCTTCTGAAAAGCTGAACTGGTGACAGACTTTCAGGTGGAACAAGCTTCTGCTAGAAAACACGCCTGGACAGAACTGTTCCAGGGTAACAGAGGGGCAGGAAACAAAAAGAGCAGTGATCAGGCAAGCGGACCAGGCAGCATAGCTTCCTAGCAGTCCATCCAACAGGGTGCTCTGGAACCAGTGAGCAGAAAAGCCCCTAGCTAGCCCAAATGACCACACTCCTAGAAGATTATCATTCTGATTATCATTTCAGTCCGTCTCTTCACGTTCTCCTCAAAAGACTTTTTGCCAAAGACTTCACTGTGTTTCTTTCCTCAGCAGCTCTGTCGAAAAACATCTTTAAAAAGTCACCAAAATAATGCCCCCGGCCCCAGTGTCAGACGCATGTAGTTTGCCATGTGTTGGGGCATCAGTAGGAATTTTTATGAAGCATAGGGTGAGAGGGCATGAAGTTATAATCCTTGAATATTAACCTGTTGATTTTGTGATTGGTGAGGACAGCACCGACTCAGCAGCTGTCTGAAACTGCAGAGAGAACACAGGAAAGGGCAATCTCTCACCTTTGGGAATCGGCAGGTTTGTAGTACAGGAAACCAGCTCCACTGCCTCCTTCACCCAAGGAAGCTGGAGAGACAGATCTGTCTCTCTTTACCAAGAAAAAACAGATGTACTATATTGCTCTTGAATAAAGACATGAGTACAAATAAGAAAAGGTGAAACTGAAATGGTGGGGACAAAATATTCTTTTCTCCACCCCCTAAAGCCCAGTGTTGAAACACTTGAAAGAAACTTTTAGGTGAGATATTTTATTTCAAAATTAATATTAATGAAGAGAGCAACAGCTGCAATTCTGTTCTTAGTGATGCATTTCAATCCTTCAGTGCTTTGTAAAACTCTTTACTACTTCAGAAATTAATTTACTTCATTTAGAAATATATAACATCAAGTGATTACAACTCAATGTGCAGTGAAGCACTATATATGTCCGCACAACTTACTGTAGTTATATTAAGTTATATTAAGTTATTACACTTAAGATGTATAAAGAGAGAAGTTGTGTTCACTTCCCAAGCTTTTTCTATAGAAATGAATTTCTTCTGTATTTTACATATAAACTTAACCACTCCAGTTATTCTGAATTCTGCAGCTTTGCACTGCCTGAAATGCCTCTGCTGAAATGGCCTCTGGGATGGGCAAGAAGACTCAGCTGTCTGCATGTCATGGTCATTACTCCAGCACCATCTCGGAGCTTGTCCCTGCTGCAGTCACTGCTCTGGGCACTGGCTGGGTAGCTGCTCAGGGCTGCATCTCCCCTCTGATCCTGCCTTTGGTCACCAGCCTGTGGCCCCAACAACCTCCTCAGAAGAGGAGTTTTCCTAAAGCAATGAATCGTTTGTAGAAGTAATAACACCAAATTCCTTCTTCTCTTGAACACAAAGCACTATAAAAATGTCAGTTTTACTACCATGACCGTTTCACTGGTGGAAAACTGAGGCACAGGGCAGGAATACGTCCAGAGCCACTAGCACATTTTGTATGCTAGACTTTTGTCTTTCTCAATAGACCACACTGCCTTCCCCCTGAATAACTAAGGCTATGAGCAGTTTCCAAATACATTCTTAGTGAATGCATCAGTTCCATGCTAAAAGCAAAAAATACAATACAGAAACCAGTATCTTCTAGTAATCGCACGATATCTTCTTGTTTATTTTGAGAAAACTAACACTTGCACTGAAGAACACATCATCATTTTCTGGTAAGTCATATTTATAAAATAGTGCTTCTTTGCTAAACTACATAAGAAAAGGAAAAAAATCAACATTTAATATCATATCGAAACAAGAAATAAAACTCACAGGTGTTTTTTTTAAAGAGGAACTTACAGATCTGCCATTGCTCAATCGTAAAACTGCAAGGTTTTCATTTAGGTTAAGGCAGAGTGACATATTACATGTGTGTGTGCTAAGACATTCTGCATAAACTATGCTGTGCACACTGAGCAGATCTTCACTATAATAATCCTCGATAAGCTGTTCCCTAAAAGAAATGTTGCTAATCCCAATTTATACAGCATCCTCCAAAACAATGTCATGGGGGGCTTGTGCAGCTAAACACAACACTATCATCAGTTAGGAACAGCTGAACGGTTATTTTTCTCAACCTGTCCTGTGATATAAGATTAGGCTTCATGAATGGCAGTCAGTAGAAAAAATCTAATGCTAAAGCCCTGAGCTATAAATACTCATGGATTGTAACTGCAGCAGCCTAGTAGCTTCTGATGGCAATTAGTAGTTAATTTTAAATCTGATCGATACTTATTTTAAATCTCTTTCTGCAGATTCTCATTTGCTGGGAGTATAACTGGCAGAGTGCATCTTCATTAATGCTACATGCATCAGAAAATCATTACCATTCTATAGGTGTCATTTATGTAGCAACACATGCATTTCAGACTTCACCTTGACATTTTTGCATGGTGCAGGTAATAGACAATCTGGAAACGACTGTGCTTTATGGCAAATGTGCTGGGAAGATTGTGAGGGGCTTAACTAAGGTCAAGCGCAAGACAAAGTCTTTTAAACCCTCAAGGTCTCTCTATGTCTACACCTTCCTCTCCAGATGAGGTTTAATAGGGTAGTGAAGTGGGACAGAGAAAGGACTTGAACACCCTCAGCACAGATGCACACAGCAGCAGAAACAAGAATGGCTAAGCAGGACAAGCAGAGCAAAGGAAGCTAATGTCAAATCGATGGGACAGCAGTTGCAGTGTCACTTCTGCTTCATAATAAGGATAACGAGCACATATCTAAATCACATGGCATTCTGCACAGTCTTCATCCTTCTAGCAAAGCAGTTCATGTTATGCTCGCTATTTCAATCTTGTAGTTATTACCAGGATGGAGTAACATTATAGTTGTCCTCTTAAGAACTATTCACTTCCCTTGCACTCTTTGGCACATCAGCTCTTGCAGAAACACATACAATCCCTACATGTATACTGAGAAAGATCAAGATTTTATATCTCGAAATACACAGCTTAATATAAGTGAAACAATCAAACTGCACTAATTAAGGAAGGAAAACAAAACTGCATACAACAGAGCTACACTAAAGAATCACCATTTCAAAACAATGAAGGCACAGCCTGTTTTTGTCAATGCTCCTTTCACATCAGAAATCAAGCACAGCCCTGCAACCCAGAATTTAGGTTAGGTCAGTGTTACTGAGACTCTCTGGTTTGTACAGGTAATTAAGATTCCTCCTTTTCTACACATTTGGCTACAGCTAGCAAAAATATGTGGGAATTGGGTTCAGTGACTGGAAGGAATGGAAAACCTTTAAGGAGAGAATCAATATATAAAGGGGGATCATAAGAAAGATGGAGAGAGGCTTTTTACCAGGGCCTGTGGTGACAGGACAAGGGGAAATGGTTTTAAACTGAAAGAGGGTAGATTTAGATTGGGTGTGAGGAAGACATTCTTTACTATGAGGGTGGTGAGACACACTGGAACGGAGAAGCTGTGGATGCCCCATCCCTGGAAGTGTCGGACGGGGCTTTGAGCAACCTGATCTAGTGGAAGATGTCCCTGCCACGGCAGGGGGGGTTGGACTAGATGATCTTTGAAGGTCCCTTCCAACCCAAACCATTCTATAATATTTCCCTGATTCCAAGCTTTTATTTGCAGATACCAGCACTGGCAGTTACAGCTCCTTGGGATCAAATACTACCTTGATATGGCATGCGTGCCAATACTAGAAAATGTAACACGATTCAGGAAATTATTTGTTAGATTAAGAAGCTGAAAAGCACTTTTAGTGAAGACCATAAAGGGATTATATCCTTAAAAAAATGCAACAATAGAAAATGCTAGTCACAGACAAATGACACAGTTAAGCTCTCCCCATGACAAAACACACTCAGCCTTAACCGAAAAACTGCTGCAACCATACACTTCCTAGAGGTGTCCTGCTAGTTTTTTCATTGCAAAGCTGGTCATGGTACAGCATCCTATTTCATATCAAGGAAAACATATAAAGTATCAAAAGGGCTCTTCAGGGGCACATACTTGAATAACAAATAATTCTAGCCAGGGAGTATAGGGGAATCTGGAAAACAGCAGAGTTGCATGCTGATTTTGTAAACATAAGAAATGATCGCTTCAAAACTTTCAGCTGCTTGAGGTGCTGTCCACCCATATATGACAAACCTAACAGGGAAGAGTCACCGTGTCAGTGACACCCACAGGTATGTGGAAAGGGCAGTCATTTAGCAGTAAGCAGAGTTCCTTGGGAAGTGACAGTCTTTGCAATCACGCATTCCTGGGTTACTACATTTGGCCTCTGGCTTGTACAGCACAGAGCTTGAAACCAGGAGCTCCATTATCACTGACAGTGCTGATCTGGAATTTCAGGAATGGGTTGTAGTGAGTCCCGGGAAGCAAACAGCATCTATGAAGCGAAGAAGCACTCTATACCTTTGCCAACAGAGAATGTTATGTTGCTCTGAGATGTTGCAAGAGCATGCAAGCAGTGTGGGAAAAGTGCAAACAGAGCTGGTGCAGTAGGAACTACAAACGGCATCACATTATTTACCATGGGGAGCAGGAAGGCATATGGAATTCCACACCACTCAGCGCCTGAAAATATTCTTCAGAAAATTATTAAACAATTTGACTGCATGCAGCTAAAGGATAACAAGGCAGTCAATATGTTTCTTGCCAGATCAAATCATGCGAAACTGATCTAACCTGTTTCTCTCATAGATTAACTGTCCCTACTGGACAGGAGAAGTCAGCTAACATATATATGTTGATTTTAAATGCAGCTTTTGATGTTCTCCAGATAACATTCTCCCTAGCAAACTAAAGAAATTAGTATAGATCTTCACCCAGATCTGAGAAACAACACAATAATTAAGCCTTCTTCTGATTACAGTTTCTTTTTTTCTAAAACAGATCACTGGTGTAACAATCATTACAGTAATGCCTAAAAACCATAATAGAGATCAAGCAAGATTGTACAAGGCACTATACACATTCATGAAAAGACAATTTCTAGCATTGCAGAGCTACAGTCTAAACAATCAGGACAGACAAGGAAAATAGCTTACCAGCACTGTCAGAGATGGGAAACTGAGGCAGAAAAAGATTAAGAGCCCGATTTTCAAAGGAGCTCAGCATATTTGTTGCTGAGCTCGCTTGAAATTCTGGCCATAATCAACATCATGGAAATCACTAGATATTGAGCTCCTTTGAAAATCAAACTTCAATATGAAAATTTGGCCCAGAGGTCTTTTGAAAATCTACATCAAGAGGCTTACCCAAGGTCACCCAGGAAGTCGGTGGCAGGGCTGGGAACTGAACTTACATCTTCTGACTCCCACTCTGGTGCATAACTAATGTCGCTCTGTGTTCTGTTTTAATTAGCTACGGGGAGATCTCAAACCAGAGAACACTTTTGAAATGAAAGAAAAGAAAACCCTCGCAAGTACATTCAGTTTCCTTTCAGAAGCATCAGCACAATGGGCTACCAGCAACTCACAAGCAGTAGGGATTTCTAGCTTCTTTAACAAGCTTCTGTTTTCCTTGGAGAAGATAAATTGTTTGCTGTTTACTTCTCATATATAAAGGGATTCATTGGAGAATTGTTCATTTTTCCTCTAATAATATTTTTTTTGACTTGCACTGTGCATCTGACCCATACAAATATTTTTCCAGTGACAGATGAGGATAGAAAAAGGAAGCCTGCAGAGTGCAAAGGCTCCTAAGGATTAGTAGACAACCTCTGGGGCAAGGAGTGGAGACTTATGCTATTGCTTATTATTACTACATTTTCCCCTAGGTAGAGAGAGTTGTTTGAAGTGGTTTCCTTGCTAATGCAGTGGCAGAGCAAACTATTTACTTTGCATGTATATGTGGTTGCTTCAGTACCTCTCTTGCTGTTCCTGTGGAACACCTAAGATGCACTATTTTCAGCAGTCCACAAGTTCTTTCTGGAACATCTAGATTCTCCAAATTTTCCCTGGCTTTGGCAGCATCCGTAGGTCTCTAAGCATCTTCCCTGACAAGTCTTTGTTGGAGAACTACTGCAGCCATCTCAAGAACAACAAAATACAGAAAATTATAACAAAGGTGGAAAACAAGCCAAAGCTATAGTAGGCATCCGTAGCAGCTTCTTTTAGCCCAACGCACTTTGCTAAAACCTAGATGTGGCATTATTTTGTTAAAGACAGAATAATAGGTTAGTATTTCTATTCATATTTTTGCCATCAAAAGCTTTAGCCTACTTTCCTGTAAAAGACTAAGCAGGTTGATATGTCAGAATAGCTCTTCAAAAGGAGGAGCAGGTCATTTCCTCAGCTCTCTGACCCCTCATGCTGTCTGTGATCACAGGGGACTTCTGAATTCGCTTTGTTGTACACTGGGAATCTCATTGATAAAAGCCGATGAGAATTTTGCCCCGTTTTCCTCAGACAGAAAGCTAGTTGGTAGATAGAAATGGAAATTCTGGCTCATGCTGATGACTGGAGATTTCATAAAAGAGGAGCTGCTGGGTTCATTATTCCCAGGTTTCTGTCAAAAGTAGAAAAATGGCTTTCTTTCCTCTTTCCAACTTTCAGTCTCCTTGTACCTCTTTAGTGCTATTTTCAAATCTGCTGCCTACTTTGGGGTATGTTTCTCTTGGGCTCAGAACAGTATCTTACTTCTTTGTCAAAAGCACCTTCCACTTTTCTTCTTCATAGTTTTCACTGCTACAAGTTCATGTGTCCAGCTGCAAAGCTGTGTAAGTTTAAAAACAACTTTATCTAGAAAAGCCAAGAAACACTTCACTGAAGACAAAACATAATAGGTATGTGAAGCAAACAGCTGGTGGAGTGAGAGAGATGGTGTACAAGCAGCATGTTTGTTTCTACAGATTAGCTGGGCATACAGTTTCTACTTATAGAGCATTCTTAGTTTCTTTTAATCAGTAAGAAGATATTACTAGCTTTAGTTTAGCACTGGTTCAGGGATTACTAGTGTTTCTACAATGGAAGTCATTAAAGCGGGGGGTTTGAGGGAAGGCAAATTTCTTTTACAGGGCTCCCTTCCTTCTGGAGGATGTTTCTCATGTAAGGGATGGTACAAAAAAAAGCAAAGGGACGCTTGGGGGAAAATAAGTGAAGCTGACAATTGAGGTCGGCAGCGCTGCCCAAGCAGAGGGGAAGTGGGTGACTCCATCAAGTCGCACAGCGCGCAGCTGGGTGCGGCAGCAGTCTGAAGGTCCTCACGGGTAAAGTATTCCCAGAGCCTACTCCTGCAAGAGTCCTATCTGTCGGGTTCTTTTTTTCCATCTTATCTGTCTCTTGTTTCACTCCACACCCTCCTTTTCTTGTATGGCTTCTTCATTGTCTTGTCTCACTTATCTTGGATCGCAAGCATTCTGGGGCAGGGAACGCATCTTTATATAGTAAAGAGGCAGTGTTTTTATGGTACTATATGCATAATTAATAATAATTCATTCAGTATATAAAGTGAAACTTCTCAAATAAGCATTAAAAATCAGTTGTCTGGAAGAGGGGATCTCTTCAGTTAATGAAAAACATTACTGAAAATCTTGGGGTTAACCTTAAAGTGTATGCTTAAAACAAACCACGACCACTGTTAAACATGCAGGTTGCACATGTTCTGGAATGCTGATTGGGCAGGCTTATGTGGGATCATCCAACACCTTTGCAAGCTGATGAATCTGAGTAATTAAGCTCTCCCTCATTACAGGTCTCCAAAGCACGTTAATCAGGTCTCCACAAGAGTAAAGTTCACTCTGGAGGCAAGAATACATCTTTGACTAATTTGGTGTTTTGATCAGCTGGATTTGGTAAACTGAGGCTGCATTTGAGATATCAGTATTGACCGTATACAATATTATACGCTGCCATATGTTACACATTCTGCAATAAGTTATTGCATACTGACCACAGATCTACTGCAATAGATCTTACAATGTACATTATTTTACTCTATCTCTTTTCATTTTTGACAAGTGTGCATTTCTAAGGACCTTATGAAATACTTTCTCCTCTTCCAATAAAATCACAAGTGGAGTGGTTTGGTTTTGGTTTTTTTTTTAGCTAGGGAATTTGACTCTATATTATGATCCTGACCACGAAATGAGCTCCACAAGGGCAGTACCAGCAGTCTTGTCAATTGTGTTGAACAGCCATCTTGTAGTCCCTAAGCTCACTGAAGGATGGAAATCCCTCTTTACATATGCTGCTGTCATGGCTAACATCTTGAGAAGAATTTTGTCTAGTCTGTTGATCACACAAAATTTAGAATTTAAGTAACACTTAGACAAAGCATATCCATGCATGAAAAGTCAAATACAATTACAAGTATCAAATAATACAAAAATGCTTTTTAAGATGCAGGGAAAATTTTATTTGGAAGACCATAATCAGAATCCTGCTCACACTGATCTAAAACCCTGAAAAAGGTACAGAAATCAGGCAGTGTTAACATACTAAAACCGGTATAAACCAGTAGCATTAGCACCACCCCACTACACTCTTGCTTTAATCCTGCAAACTTGTCTGGCATAGGTAGCCACAGGCATCTTTTCTAATATGCAACATCGTAAAGATCTAGTTATTGGATGCTTGAACATTTAAAGTGGGTTGAGCATTATAATATTGTTAAAACAAGTTTCTAACTGAAATCTTAGTTAGCAGTAAAACATCACACATTTCTTTCCAAAAGGAATTAACTATCTTGAGATAATGCACAGCTCTAATGCTATATGTAAAATTTTTTGAGGCAGAGCACTTAACCAATATCAGCAACTTATACTCAAATGTGATTTGAAATGATGAAAACTTCCTTATCAGAGGCCAACATCAGATTTAATCCATTGAGCAATACTTGTGATTAATACACAAATAGATGGGTGGAAATGCAGAGTTATTAACATTTGAGAAATTAGGAAACCTTATAATCAAAACAGTATTTTACAAATTTATTTAAATACAGAAGAGGAATATGTTCAGGCAGGTCTTCTATTTCAGACATTTTATTTCCCTTTGAAACTTAAAAAAAAGAAGAAGCAAAAGAAGACGACAGACATGCCAATGGCTGAATGGGAGGGTGGGTCTTCCTGTGAGTGAATCATACTTTTCATTCAGTTTTATGAAAGTCTTGCTTCAAGCATGCTTATAATTACTATTTGTTGCAATGGCACACCAGTCTGCCATGCAGTACATTTTACAAGGATTTGCTAGTTTTCTGAGGGTGCAAATCTCTTTTGGGGACACAAACTGCAATGTGGGTCCTTTCCTCAGCACGCACTTGTGGGCTGGGAGAGCTGATAAAGAAATTTCAGTATAGGATGGTCAGGAAGGTTCTGTTGTAATAGCCCGAATTGCTAATTGCAGATGTATAGCAGTCATCAGTATAGACTGAGATAACTATCTAAATCCTGTGGCCAAAGTTAGCTCTGCATCAGAAGCTGTTACTACAAGGACACGCAAAACAAGCCAGATTATGGCCTGTCTTTGTCAGTCTTGACGTTTGACTATTAATCAAGACTTTCTATTAATGCCTTGCTTAGGTACCTGCTATGTTAAATTAAAAGTGATTCTTTTATGGGTGATTCCACCAAAGGTGCCCAGCCACTGCATTGGCAGAGAGAGCACCAAGTTAGGTGTTGAAGAGTTTTATATAGTGCTTCAGGAAAGTCAGCTAACCAGCAAAGGGATCTACAACTACCACCGACCTTGAAACTGCTAAAGATACCACACAGCACATGCTGATGACGGCACTTCAGATCTCTCATATTTGGGAGTTTGGTGCTTTATTTCACAAAAGCCTCCTACCACCAGAGATTTAGAGTTCTAAGGCTTCTCTGAAGTTCAAAGCTCTTTCTTTCAAAATGATAGCAGATAATATTGTTTCTTTCAAAATATGTCAGGAAGAGAAAGCAGTAGC
>NW_008824723.1:1937316-1942727 GCF_000699105.1 Pygoscelis adeliae | reverse complement strand
TTCTTCCAGTAACTAAGAGAAAAAAAGTTCAGTTATTCTTGGGTAGCTTGCATTCCTACTAAGGAAAATGTAGGGGGCCACTCTGACGTCTTCTGCTGAAGCTGGATCACTGTGCAGCTGGAGCAACGGGCTGCAAACGAAAGCCAAAAATCCAGAGCATGATTTTGCAGCTCCAACAGCAGGGCATTCAACTGGGAGGGGAAAAAGTTTTGAGCTTCTCCCTTAGCTCCCTGGGTTATTTCTAGTATCTGCTCCCATGCTGCCTAATGTAAAATGCAGTCCTCAGTATCTTGAGAGCAGTACCACTGCCAACACCTAGCTGCATGCCCCAGCCACCAAAAAGCAAAAATGTTACTTTTTGCTTGGTTTCCTCCTGCCACCCCTACTCTTTTTGAAGAGAAGAGGAAGACAAGGGTCTACACCCAAATAAACAAATGCAGTGTCTCAGTTCAGGCTCTTGGACTGCTCACTGGAGACATGGAAGTGACACTCACAGGAACTGCATATAGCACAACATACTAGCTCCTGCCCTGAACAAGGTACCTGTGTCTAAAGGAGAGACGCTTTCATCTCCATGTAGCCATCCAGATCACTTAGGTGTTCTAAGTATTCTGCTGCTTAAGCTTGTTATGTGTTGTAAATCCTGTCCTTAAAGGTCTGTTTTCATTCATTGTACAGAACGTGTAGGCGCCTAACAGCGTTAGGCATTCTACTACATCACTTGGTCTTCTGATGTTTTTAAGAAACATGTATCTAAATCTACAAATGTCTCCCCAACCACTCTTACTTTTTCATCTGACTCTTTCAGGATCTAAATCCTTAATGGACTTCATGGAGTCTATGGCACATCTCTCTTTTAGCATAGATTTGTGCATTGTATGGCAATCTCATTTAAAGTACATATTTTGTGCTCATTACAATAAAAAAAAGAACGAGGGGAAAAATAATAACAAAAAAGCTTATAATCCAAAACTACACTTGCTTAGAAACTAATTGTGGAAAATATCGAACAGCTGAGCTACAGTGAACATTTTTTACTGTGTTGACCGATTCATTCAATTATCCTTTTTTCCTTTCTGCAACTACAAATACTGGAACATACTTATTAAAAAAGATTTTTTCCTTTTTCAGGTTATCTGTGTTTTATATATTCAAAATATATAAGCCATTTAATGTAAAGCTTTAATCACTGTCTCCTTTTAGGCTGCTTCATTAGTATGCAAACAATGATAGATCCTTTCGAGGTAGCCTGGAAAACCCCCCAAACCTTTCACGGACTATATTTATGGAACTCTACTAATTTATCATTTCTGTGTCATACAGACAATTCATATCTTTTATTTTGTCACTATACTTTTATCAGTGAGTGACCTCAACCACTCGCATAGCTTCAACTACTATCTACAGTTCATACATGTGTCTTTCCTTTTCTAACCTCACTCTTTTCAGCTGGTCCTGTATCTCAACCCATCTCTCTCCCATCTCATTTCACATACCTCAACAATGAGATCAACATAGAAAGGGCTGAAATACACATACACACAGCATACACATACTCACTTTGACAAAGCCAACATCTGTGTGTCTCAACTTTTTCTCTCAACTGATGACAAAACTCATGAAAAGGGAAAAGGGAAATAAAGACGAGAGATACTGTTCAGCAAGCAAATATGGAATATAAACTCATTAGGTCAGAAGATAAAAAAAGTGTATAAATAGAAAACCTGTAAGAAAAAGAAAAGTATCTGTAAAAACAGAAAACCTATAGAAGACCAACACCTTGAAATTTGTCTCACATATTATTTGCAAACTGATTTTTAGGCACCTGAACAAAAATATCCTGATTCTCAAGGTGCTCATTATGCATAACTCCTTTCACTTGGGCCTCAGTGTTTCTAAGAAATCAGGACACCTACTCACATGTCTAAACACCGGTCAGTTTATGCCAGTAAATGCCATAACAGTGAATCGGCATCTCTTCTAAGAAATGGTATTGCTAGTTACCTCATGCACTGAATGAAACCTTATGTTAAAATTGGCCTTCAGATTAGAACATTAGTTATCTACAAGCTCAAAAGTATCTATCCATACATTATTTTTCTGTCTTCATACAAAATGTTCCAACAAAAGTAATTCTTTATCCACACATGAATGCAATATTTACTCAGGAGGAACACAAAGTCTGCTACCAAAAGACCTTCTTTACTTTCCAGAAGTACACATTTTCTCTAGCACAAAACAAATCCCTTTGTGCTTATTTTTTTGGGCAACAAATAAACACAAAGACTATAAAATAGCACTATTCTCCAAAGACATAATGAAGTCATACATGTCATTAAAGTTTAGTCAATCTGCTTGAAATCCTCTAAGGCAAATACATCCAAGGTTAACGCAGTCAGTTCTGCTCTTCTACTGATTAGATGACTTGATCTCCTCTGAGAAATGTAGATTTGACCTTCAAATTCTGCAAGTAACTAGGAATTTCAAATTAAGCATACGTAGCTAGTTTTTGACACCAAGAAATCTCTTCCACCTTTTCAGTAAGGTAGCTGAGCAGAATGAAACAGACCCCCAATCCTGCTTTTGTATTTTCCCAATAGCAATTTTCAGTTATTTAAGTAGCTTTTAAAGCACCTTACCTCAGTGTTTACCCATCTTTCTCCCAGAAGTCTGGACCTGCTGACATAATAAATCTGGCTTTTTAATTTTTCTGGGCTAGAAATATACTATACTGTATCATACATTTTACTCCTTACACTGACCCTAATTTGTCTCAACCTTAATAATTAGACTGCAACAACTGTGCAAAAAAAAAAAAAAAAAAAGAGATTAACTTACACAGTTCAATTTTGAAAATGAACACAAAAAAAAGGATGAAATATAAAAGCTGTAAAGCTACTGGAAATGTGTGAACTGTAACAATGTACACAACTGTTACAGAGTCCTGGTTTCACTGAATCATTGTAAACACACTTCATGTTTTCAAGAAAGGCTTTTGGTTCAATAGCGGACTTTGAGACTCAGGGAATTCTGGCTTTAGCTCCTAATCCTACTATAGAATGCTTTTGTCTTATTGAATAAATAATCAGTTTTTCTGAGACATTTTTTCCCCTAAGTAAAACTGGGAGCATAAAAATTTCCTTCCTCACAGAAGTGTTCGCCCGTTGGAGAGAAGTTTTGGGCATGAATGTGCTAGGTGTTTAGATGAAAAGCAGAAAGATTAGTTGTCCTTGGTTACAGAGAGAGGTATAGAATAAGTTTTAACAACCAGATCTTTAATATCTTACCAATTCTAGTGTTACTGAGAATAAAACAAAATCTTTAAAAGTAAACAGTTACAGTTACCTAAGTATTTTTGCAGTGCAAGAGCAGATTAACAGAAACTACTGATCTCAGAAGGCTCAAGATCATTCCTAAAGTTGAAGGGAGAACGGCAAAGAAAGTTAAGTATCCCTGCCGTATTTCTAAAAGCACAGTTAAAAATTTTTTAACTTCTTCCTAGCTTTTAAATATTTTTGTTCGCAACACAAATTACCATTGTTTGCTCTTAATCATTTTCTCTCAGAGGATCTGCTCTCTGCATCCTGCCAATTGCTTCTGGCGAAGCTCAGCAAGGCCACAGAGCAATCTTTCTTTGCCATTTGTGGAGGCCTGCCAGAAGAGGCCAAACAGGAGTTAAGACTTGATTTAAACAAGTCTCAGTTTCCGTACAGCCCCCTGATTAGCTCCTTTGGCTAGTTACCACCATAAACTATATCAGAGAATTATGCTCTGGGGTGGGCAAAGTCGGGGAATGGGAAGGGGGAAGGTTCCCTATGTATTTTACCTGGTAGATACATGAAGAAGGATTTTACGTGCCGGACTAAAAGTGAATTAATTTGTCCTGCTCAGATTGTGAAAGGCCATTTTTCTACAATTCCAGCAAATACAAAGACCCTCTAAAACTCTCTGCCCCTCTAAACTCTCTGCCCTTCTAAAACTATTCAAGTAGCAGATGACTTTGTAAGGATTCCTGGACCTCCCTTAGACCAGAATAATTTTCAAGAATGATGCTTTATCTGAATTAATTAAACCTCACACTATCACTGTAAATTAGCTACCTTTCTTCCCAAATTATGTTTTCAAAATTTCATACCTTTAATCCTTTGCATCACTTCCCAGCAGAAGGCAGGCTTTCTCATAACGTGAACTTACTAACAGAAATTATGGGCAGAATGATAGCAATTTTCAGCAGACATAATGTTGTTAAATTGTGAGGGTTCAGACAGAAATTTTCTGAGCCAGTCTCTGGCTGATATGTATGTTTTGATACGAAATCCAGCAAATGCGGTACAAGTCTGTTCTGAGATTAAGTTAGGCCAAGACACACAGTAAGAATTACAAAGATTAACAAAATTGTGTTGTAAATGATGATCTCAAGAATCTCCAGTATCAGATATTTGGCAATGAAAGGGACACCATCATGTCATGGATTTGACACTTGGCATCCCCACACAAAACTGGGCATGTTAAAAGCTTAGCAAAAACCAAATAATTTTGCGCATATCTTATTAAATTATTATTACTTAGGAAGTAAAAATTTCTTACAAGCAGGAGCTGAGGTGTAGAAAGTTCCACTTCAAAGATTATTAAAGAAATTATGTTTCTGCAGGACTAAGGAAAGATGCTTTTACGCACTGAAAGTTGGAGAAGAGTCAGCACTAGGATCAGTGATCCTTTCTAGGGATCCCTGCTGGAACCAAATTTATTCAAAATTTTCACTAATGACCCAGAGAAATGAGAAGGTGGTGAAATCTCCAAGTGCGAGGATGTTATTAAGCTCTTTCAGGTAAAGTGCTGCCCTGATAATGAGGAACTACATTAAGACTTTACAGAAGTGTGTACTCAAAAAGTTGACAGAAGAGCTTCAATGTAGACAAATGTAAGGTGATTTATCTAGGGAAAAATAATCTAAACCATGCCTGCACAGTGCTGAACTCAGACCCTGTAGTTACAAATCAGGAAAGAGATCTTGGAGTTCCACAATCAGTCCTGAAGCAGCTCAATGCGCAGGGCAAGTCAAGGAAGCCAAGAAGCTGCTGGGCATCACCAGGAATGGCAGTAAGAACATGACACTGAGTGCCTTCCTGCCTGTACATAAAACACTGGTGCACCCACATTTAGGGTACTGTGTGCAGTTCTGGTTTTTTGCAACTCAAGGACAAAGTGGAGTTACAAAAGGTACAGAAAAGGGCAACTAGAATGATCAAGGAGAGGGACAAACTGCTTTACATGGAGACACTAAAAATGCTGAAACTCTTCGGTAGCCTAGAATCTGAGTCTGCAGAGACTATGAGTGAATGAAAACAGGAAGCTAGGAATAGGAGAAGGAAGGGGAAGGGAGGCAGATTTGTGTAACAAGAAGATAAGTG
>NW_008824723.1:1916430-1937298 GCF_000699105.1 Pygoscelis adeliae | reverse complement strand
AATTGGGCAGGAATTAGGATGGTAAGATGAAAAATGTAGTAGCAGTTGGGTTGAAGGAGAAGAGGTGGGAGTGACAGACACAAGCAGGGGCTGGGTTGAAGAACATCAGGAAAATCTGGAAAGGGTAGCAAGAAAAAATATCCAAGCCTGCAATAGGAGTGTTTCTACAAATACAATACTTTTTCCTTGAGTCTGAAATTAAACTTGAAATTCCAGAACCTCAGCACTGGGAAGATCTCTCACTAGGGGCTGCTCAGAAAACAGAACCATAAACTGTTGCTTCTGCTGGTATTTCTTTGCCTTAGTGGCCGGGGACACCATACACCCAGATGTTCCAAATCAGATGATAACATGCAGGCTCAATACAATTTTATCTTTTCAATCTTTTCTGTGTGGTTCCATGTGAATTAAATTGCCTGTAGCAACACATTGAAAGGGAATTTCTTCAACGGTTCTTGATCCCCCCTACAGCAGGTTTGGGGGCATCTTCTCAAGAGGTGAGGACAAGCCAGCTGCACCATTCTGCTTTATTGCTTATAATGGAACACAACTATTCAAACATTTCTGGCTTTTCTTTTCACCACCACCCCCCCACCCCCCCATGAAAATAAGTCAAATTTACTCATTTTCATTCTGAGTCAGAATAAAAAGTTGGATTTTTTTTCTCAACCAATTCTAATCTTACTATATATGACATGAGATCAAAACCAATACAAAAAAAAACCACCAAACCAAAACCCAGATAAAAACCAATGCCAGTTCTTGTATTTCCTAAGTTTAAGTGCTAAAATTTTCATCTTGCAAGTTTTGTAAGAGTTTTGTCGTGTTCCGGCATGACAATACATATGAAGTGGGGTAGTGGGCTAGCAGAAGGTTGGTAGGTGGAAAAGAAGGGAGGAGTAAGGCATAACAATGAGACATATTTCAGTTTTATAAGGCTATTTCTGTGACATTTCAATGAATCATTTTCTAACATCAATAAAACTTACAAAATACTCAAGCCTGTTTATAAGCTGTTGCAATAATGGATAATAAACTAACAAGGGATTCCTTACATCCCTAAGAGGGAGTTGTCTAACTCCACATATGCTACTCAGTATAGTGTCTTCATGGAAATACAATAGCTTTTGTTCCATTAAAAAAAATTCAAATATTAAGACTTAAAAAACCCCCCTCTTTCTGAAAGTATCGCCTTTTTCCAATTGAAATATTAGTTCCATTTGCAGTAAGCACTCCTTAACCCCTGTAGAAAAGTGGGAAGCTCTGTATAATTCTGATAAGATCAGTTTTACAAAAGAGTATGTCTAAATGCTGCCTTCATGAAAGATTTCAGTTTACAGGAAAGAAAGGGAAGTCCCCGCAGAAGGAATTGCACAAGATGTACCAATTACAAGGTATAACGTTATGACATAAGGATATGTTTTTATTTTGGTTTCTGATGACCATATGAACCGCAAAGACAAGACTTCAACAGGTTGCACTCTGCACACGTGACCTGTGTCAGGAGGCCATAAATTCACTACAGCCACCTTATACGGACAGATGTTTTTAGCATTGGTATGAAAAAAATGGGTATTGAAAAAGAGAAGTAACACTTGTAAATATAAAATACAAAACACCAGGCATAACATTACAGAATCGATCACTTTTTTTCTCATCAGAAAAAAAGAAAACAGATTTACTGTGATGAAAACTGACAAATCTAGTTCTATGACCTGCTTACGTACTCTTTAATAAAAAATATTCTTAAATAGAAAATAACACTTTTACTATAACATATATGGCTGAGAATTTTACTGAAAGCAAAACCAAAAAAGCATGGAAATTAAAAATGTTGAGCTATGTACATATATTTGTGGTTTCTCTACGCATTTAGAATTTACCCTTTTGACCGCATGTCTAAGTAAATAAATGTCTTTATTCAAGATATTACCAAACTAAAAATCTTTTAAGTTGATTAGCCACATCCAAATATAATTCCATTCATATTTATTCATATCTATAGTTTTGACTTGAATAATAAAATATTTCGTAACAGCAAGTGTGATTAAATACTTCCACCTTGAAGTGCTGGAATTGTGCAATATTCTCCTGAAACATCTTGCTAGAATACTCCTTGACACCACTTGTGTCTTGTCCTTCATTTTAAAAAAGCAATTAAAAAGATATTCATATAAATCTTCTTCCAGTCTTAAATGCCCCTGTAAGTTCACTTAGAAAGACATTATCCATCTCAAGTAGCCAACATAAACTCCTTTCTGTGTATATTTCTCCCGAAATTATGATTCATTATACTGCCTATCTTTCTATTTTGTATTATATTTTTTTAAGTCTTGGAAACCAAAGAAGAGAGTAGGAAATACCATATTTTATCAAGAATATTCGTTAACAGGATAACTGTCTAGAGTATTCCACTTCTCTGTTAACAGTATTTCTACATAACATAAAACTCTAAGGCAGCAAGAGAAATCTATTCTGTTGCTACAAAGAGAACTACAAAGTCAATTAACAACTTCTTCCTGTGTCTTTAATGACTACTCATCTAAAGTTCAGTGATGTAAAACATCAAATAAGTCTTAATAATAGCTGCACTGTATTCACTACATGAGAGCCCTCCAGCCCTCTGTTCCCATTACCGTCCAAGTATTTCACAATCATTTTGAATAGATGAATGTGAAGAACTATCTAACTTTGACAAGGCTATCATCTCCTACAAGGATAGTTTAAGATCTGTTTAATAGTTTTGATGTTCTAAATGCCTTAGACATAACTTCATGCATCAGTTGTTTCACAACTATCCTCTCAGGTTTTGTTTTGGCTTTTTCATATTAGAAGCTTCTACATAAGTGTTTGGGGGTTTTTATTAAGTCAATAATTTAACTTTTAGCCTTATTTTCTGTCTTATTTTAGCTTATTTTGCTTATTTTATCCTTATTTTACACTTCTTACTTATCTTTGCAGAAAAAAAATATTTGGGTTGTTCTTCCTGTAATGCATATTTTTTGTCTCTCTCTTTCCTGCACTGAGTTTTTTTTAAAAATAAAGGACAACAACATTAGACTACTTTAACACGATGAAGAAGAAACTCACTGATTTTACCATTTTACTTGCAGAATCTAAATTTGGGAGATTAGTACTTGTTCACAAATTCTCAAGGAAGTTATGAAAAGAGAGAAAGTTAAAGAATCTCTACTACAAATTTATGGTTTTGCTCTTAAAAACCAAATGCATTTGACCTTTGAACTTGAAGCTAAATTAATTTTTTATGTTTGTTTTACGAATTTTGAATTTTTTTACTTGCATCTTCTGAAGGATCATAGTGGAGCACATCAAGAGTTACATGTCCACTTTTTAAAAATATTTTAAAAACATCACTCTGAAGACAAGCTGTCACGTGCATTACAAAATACTCCTTTAATTATACAGTTTCATACTTTAAAAAAAAAGAAATACCTGGGTCGCCTGTGTTACTGGTAGCACAAGATAGCTACAGAGCAATAAATAGATCAGTCTTTAACATGTCATTCTATCATCATGACTCAGTGTGTGGTTCAATGTCTCATTCACTAGAGCCATCAAAACCAGAATTACAGAAAGATCCATTTCCTCCTAGGCTTTTCCATGCCATCAGCCTGTATTCCTGACACTGCACTGACTGGTGGGGTGACCTTCAGAAAATCACTTTCCCTTTTGGTGTCTGAATTTCCTCATTTGAGATGTCTTTGTGGGTAAAACCCATCAAGATCTAGTGATTAAAAACAAGGCATATGTGCAGTAGTAATTAAGTAAAAGCCAGTTATCTTGTACTTACGGTGCACAGGCCTGTAAAGTCATCAGCACACCCACCAGTCTTGACACAATGGTACCCATGATAATGACTATCGTTACTGTTAATACATGAATATCAAAGAAGCTATTTTCTGTATAGATGCTGACAAATACTAGATTAAAGTGAGGAAATTCAGCATCAGGTAAAGAAGGATACTAAAAGCAATGGACTTCTGCAAGTTCATTCAGCATCTGTTACGTGCTCTCAGTGAATCTGCTGACATGGAACTAATTTTTCTAGCTTTTCTCCAGTTTCCAGCCTTTTAAAGAAACTCCAAAATACATTCAATATGTTTAATGGAGTTGTATGTATAATCAAGAGAAAAAAATACAAACAGTAGCAGTGAAAGAAAATAACCAAGTAATGGGGTTCATTGCTGGTTCTCATCCTAAAAAGCCCATCAGTGCATGGAATCTCATAGTGGCAATAGTGATGGACAAAGGTGCAAGAAAGAATAGAAGAGCAGTAACTTGCCCTGTTGCCACCCAGGGAAGACTTTACAGATGCCCTCCATTACACCCCTAGAGAAGATCTTTTTGCATTAAAATATATTCTGTAGTGCTAATACTTTCTGTACAGTAAAATGACAAAATTGGTGCTAGAAAAAGGGACTGCTAGATATTTAAGCATATCAAAGAGACCTCGTATTACAAAAGACTCAGAAAGGATGTGAAACCTCACTTCCAAGTACTTATGAAATAAAGCATGCTTAATGAAACTTCTGCTGAAAATGAGTAAATAGCACATGATTACGCTTTGCTTCTCTATTTTAATATAAACTCTTCAATCTAACGAGTTGACTTCAATTGAGAAATTATTTCTGTGACCCTTAGTGTTCTGCCTTACAATTTCGTACAGGATACTTTTGCTTGGTTAATTTAGATTGGGACTTTCCACTCACCATTTTCCACCTTGTCTTCAGAAGATTACTTCAAAATAGGACTCAAAGTGTGTAATACTAATTACTTACAAAACCAAACAAAACCCCTTTTCATTGCCCTCTCCTCCTCCAACCATTACAAAGTAATAATAATGAAAAAAAAACCAAACAAAAAATCAGTAGAGGCCGTCAATATTTTTCCCAAGGAGCACCCCAAAGCAGGCATCAGTCTTGTTGCAAAGGAATAGTTCGGAACTCAGATCTGGGCATTATCACATGAAATCTTTGGGATTTTGCTTTACAGAAATTAGGAACAGTACTGAATTTCTCACTATCCATTCTGCATCTAGACTATTATCTATTCTGAGCAGGGATTATTTCTTCTTATGCATATGTGTAGCATCCAGTCTGATGGGATATACATCTTAATTGAGATGAACAGAATTTATTCCTGTGAAACTCATGAATGCATACATAAATATGAATAGTACAGCTATAGGAACAGATTGGTGGGTGGGGAGGAACTTGAAAATAGACGCAATAGGAACAACAAAGCAATCACTCAAGAAAACCCTCCAAACAATACTGAAAATTTGCCTAATAACTATGCAGACTGCAAAATACAGGTAGGTGGCCTTAATTTCTACAAAGTGGAAATGCAAATACACACACGAACAGTGCAGTACACAGTGCCATTGACATGGCTCACAGTATTTCTACAGCACAAATGTATGCAGTATTTGCAGATTTCACAGTAGAAATCAAGATATTGAATTATTTTCCCTTGTTTTTAATTTCTAAGTTACATCCAATTTTTTAAAAGTACAATGTTTTTCTCTCTGTAAACCTCCAACAGTTCTCTCATTGCAGCAAACATCTACAAATGTCAGTTACAGGTTCATTTATTTCCTTGCTGATTTCCTGTAAACCTTGTGACTCAGCATGTCATCTGAACCTGTTACTCTGTGTACTGAGAGGACATCGAACAATTTGCAACTGTGCTCCAGCTGCCCACTTTCTACCTCCTTTTCTGCGAGCAATGTAGAAGTCATCACTGAACTTGGGGTGATCATTACCCTGTTACCAAATTCAGCCCTGCGTGTATGATTGCATGCACACACACCTTGCCAACTGTGCCAGAACTATCGGTCATCTTTATTCACTATAGATGAAAATACTTTTTTCTCTATTCCCTATAGAAGAATGCTTTTTTTTTTCCTCTCAGGAGTTCTGATGTTAGTGATAGTCTTGAGTAATTCCCTTGCATCACTGTCCTCTAATAATTCTTTTTGAATGAAACCTACTTTTAAAAATGTAGCTATCTTTTCAAATGCAACCCAGAATCATTCATGTGTTAATTTTTGAGTGTTTACTGGAAATATTTGTAAGACTCTCCTTTTCACATATTTATGACGAACTCTTTCAGTCTTAATAGCTGGCTATTTAGCATCACAGACTTAGGACTAAAATCATTACGCCCTTAAAAAAACCCTTCTCACATGACTTCTTCCTATTTGGTCTTTGAATTTCTGTAAAGGTTTGACTTCTGGATTTTCAGAATATCTCTTGTTTCCTAATGTAACTACACTGGTTTCTGGAAGCTACTTATAAAGTTTTTTGGTTTTATTTGAGGAGATATTCAAAATACATACTTTAATTTTTGTTTTTAATATTTAATTACTCTAAGCTTTTGCATTTAAAATGAAGAGAATGCTTCACTCTGCAGGTTTAAACAGAACCTACTTGAATACTGTAGAGCATATCTCTATCTGAAATAAGTAGTAAATTGTACTCTCTAATTTGTTTTCTTGGCATGATTAATCACTTTACGGGCCTCTCCTCTGTCATTTCATTTTCAGTCTAGATGTCTTCATACAAGAAAGTTTTTTTGTGCCTTTAATAGTTTTTCCTGCCTCTCTCTCTGAACTTTACTTTAACTGCCTTCTCTTTGAAGATAAGATCCCTGCAGATGAATACAGCACTCACGGTGAGGATACATAATTTGTATATAATCTCTCAGCTTTCTCTATTCATTTTTAATATGATCCTTTTCCTTTTGCTGTACTGTGATGGGCCTGATTTTGGGGACCCAGAAAAGAAAGCACTCATTGTTTTGGGCCCTTCTTGTCCATTTGTTAGTAACAAAACAAGGCAACATCTAGCTGGAGAGGTTTAGGCTGAAATTATTTCTGCTTCTAAAGAGCTTGGGAGGAAAAGCCTGTGATCAAGAAGGCTTTATACAAGGAAGCTAGTGTGTTGCTGGGATCAGTTCTTGGGAAAGTCAGAGTTCTCCTCCACAGAGTTATTCTAAAGAACACAAGTGCAGAACAACAAAGCCATCCAACTGTAACATCTACTTGACCTCATGAGCCAAGTCTGTGTTTTGAAGTGTATTTTATACTGACTTAAGTAAGAAAAATCTCTTACAGGAAAGACCTTCATTTCTCCTTCCGAAATGCCTCGATTTTCTGTACCAAGTCCTTTGGAAGAGGAGCGTGCTGGCTGCCAAGCAGAAGCACCTCGTTCCACTCCCTGTGCTTGTGCCAGGCTGTGGGACCCAGGCCGACACTTCCCAGCTGTCCTTCAGGCAGACAGAAGATTTTGAGTCTAATCACACGTAGGCAGACTTGAAGTTCTCTTTTCTGTAGGCATTACCCCTAAACTTATCTGTGCTAGCTTGAATTAATCTAAGGTAAAGCTTACCACAGTTCACACAGTTTTTCTACTCTGGTCTAAGTTAATTTTTTTTAAAATTACTCAATAAAATAAGATATTGTGTTATGACCTTTTTTCTGAATGGGCCCCAAAGTCACCTCAAATTGACTCTCCTTCATGACAAAATGGATTACTTATTCCTGTTCTTTATTTTATCCTCTCCTGGTCCATATTTAATTGCTTTTTGAAATAAAAGGCTTCTCATATGCCATAGAAAGGGACTTAATTTTTCCAAATCTGATAAAGACTTTATTATCCACAACAATTTCAGATTTTGTGCCACGGGTCAGGAGACCAGACTAATTCCGTAGTTCAATAGTACTCTATTGAAATGATTCTTATGCTTAGAAAATTCAACAATGTTAACTTGTTCACCACCTGAACAGAAATACTTTAAAGGCTTTCTGAAAGCTTTACGGGTTCTGGCACTCTAATTCTGAAAATTATGCCTCTGTTCATTAGGGGTAAGTTTCATTTGCACAGCTTTACTCCTGGTGAGCAGGCATTTTACTAGGGCTCCTTGTGGCTAAAGACACCGTACAGCAAGTACTCTCCAGGTATATGTTCTGCACTGAGGTGTGTATAGAGACAGACTGACAGGGAAAATAAGGAAAGATATGGTTGAGAAAGGATGATTTGGAAGAAAAAGTATTAGCTTGTGACAGAAGAGAAGTGGATTCAATTCTCTGTTCTGAAACACTTTCTGAAAGCTCCTGTACAAATCACTTCCAACCCAGATCCACAAGGAGAATGATATGCCTAATTTCCACTGAAACCCCTGAGAGCTAAGTCCCCGAAAATATTTTTGTGGAAGTAAGTCTTGTTTTTCTGGGTCTCCAGTATCCATCTGCAAAATAGGTATTACTACAAAACAGCATTTCTTCCGAAGCAGCTCACATATTCCCCATTAGTATGCACAGTATAAAAGAATTTAAAGACAGTACGGACTGTGTGGGATATTACACAAATAGACAGGAGAAAAAGAGACCTAGAAAAATACATTTCGGTCCCAAAGCTGTACTTGTCTTTAAAATAAACAGTCCCAGTGTCTCAGCAGTCATGGTTTCTCTGACACACACTGCTGCACTAGAAGATTCCAGAATAGCAAAAACCTTAGTGGCTCTACTAGCATGGGAAAAAGAAAGATAACCAGCAAGGGTATAGCAACCTACCCTTCCTTTCAAAAATTAATAGAAAGAGGAAACATTTCTACATTTGAAACAGAATCATCAGAATGAAATATTGCTGTCATTAAGTTTCATGCATTTGATTTATTGCCACTTCCTGCTGTTCCTATTTAAGCTCTCCTTTCCAGCAGGCATGTAATCAAAATCATATGAAGTGTTCCAACAGCTTGCTTGTCGTGGCTATTTATAGTAAATATTTACTGATAGATACTTTAAGAGAAAAATTAACTCCTACACATGACAATTATTTGGAAAATACTGATCAAATTCAGCTGGATCAACACTTCAGTATAGGATCTAAGGTTTAAGGCAGAATTAAATTAAGTCACGTTTTGCTTATTTCTAGCACCTATTTCATATTGCCTCACTATGAATCTACAGTGCCGTTGCATCCTGGAATATCACAGAGATGTGAAGCAAAGAGAGACATTTTTGCTGCATCGAGTTATTAAGTATGAAAAAAGTTTTCTCTATATGAACTCTCACATTGGTGAGAGCAGTTGTCATTTGCTCAACTTACTTACAATCTATTCTAATAGGCAGTGTAAAATGGGTCTCAGGTTCAACGACAGCAAAAGTTTTTGAAAAGCCATACTTTGGAGTTTGGAGACTTTGGAAATTCCATGTCCTGCTAGAAAATAAAATCTGTGCGTTATTCAAAAGTTCAGTAACATACAACGGAAATTACCGTATACGGTGTTCAATAGTCTGCTGAACAGCTGGAATTTTAAGGCTGCAAGATTGTAAATTAAAGAGAGCCCAAGCAATTTTTCAAAGAAACACATTAATACAGCAAGCTTGTGACAGTGCCAAAGCCCCTTATCTTAGGGCTTTTCAGGACTTATGCCTCTCATTTCCTGATTAAATTGTCAACTGAATGTATTTCATGCTAACTGTCTCAATGCACTAGACTTGTGATCAAGCTGATGATTTAAGAAGACATCACAACAGACTGCCTAAGTGGCAGGCACCATGAGTACACAGATGAGTACACAGATGAAGTTAACGAAGGATGCATGTATTAGATACACTAATGTGAGGGTAGTGGATACCGGTATGAAGAGCTCAAAAGAAACAGATACGCTGCCAGAATCCGCTTCATTAAAAAGACATGGTGCAACTCTGTGGTTAACCTGTTACTCTGGTAACAGTATAAAGAATCCAAAAACAAGTCATATATGTAAAGGTGCGTGCAAACTGATGAGCAGCTGTTGGTGAATCAACAAATTACAGGCAACAGAAAAGCCCATCTGTGAGCACTGATGCATAAGGTATATGCTGCTATTCTGATACAATTACAAGCAAAATAAACCACAGACAGCACAAACTGTGAGAAAAAATACATCCTAATAATCCAACACAGAAGATTTTCTGTGAAAAGGGCACGGTCCTAAGAGATTCGGAGAACTTTAGCTTGGCGTTGTTACTTGTGAACACATAGCCTGGATAAACAGGGAGACAAAGGCAGAATAAAGCTCCTTATATCAATGACCTTTACTCAGCAGCAGCACTTTAGTTTTCCCAGGGTTGAATATAAGGTAGCTTTAACAGAGCCAGCTGGCAATATCATCCAAGCATTACTTCACGGGAGATGCTGAACTTTCAGGTTCTTCTGAGTAGAGAGAGACACGTCTGTATTTCACCAGCATACTGATGAGTCTCCTTTCTAAATTCTGAAGTGGTGGCTCTACAAGGCATCACATTAAACTACCTGGGAGACAGAATATGGCCTTAAGGGCTGCTGCATTTCAAAACAGTTGATGATGACATACACTTGTCTGCCAGTACCTGTTAAGCCCTTTCTCAGAAGTGCAGTGAAGAGCAAGAAGAATAGCCTCCAACGTATCAGCAATGTCCCTCATTCACCAAAGCAATAAACCACAATCAAACATTCTTTTAGACATTCAGCAGAAATGTGATGATGAGGCAACCTAGATCTGAGAGTGAAGAAATTAATGCATAACCAACGCACCTAGTACAAAACACAGAGGAAAGCCAGACTTGGCCCAGAACCTTTCCACATGCCATTGACAGGCAAATTCAAACTATTCTCTACTCGGTTTTTGCAAGTGGATGAAATCTTGGTATTACTGAAGTCAAAAGCAAAACTCTCCATTTAACAGTGCCTGTAATTCATCTGCAGGAAATTAACTGTCAGGCTTTCAAGCATTTTTCCTCTTGGGTAATACTTGAAACATTCATCAACTGTGAAGCAGGATCCCAGCATCTCTGTTTAGTCTTCCTCTTGGTAGATAAAGATTGCAGCAGCTTCCATGTTGCTGTTTTTATCTGCATTTTGAATAATAGAATAATAATCTTTCTACTTCCCCTATGAGGATGGCCTTTTTCCAGTCTGAGCTCTTCATGTTTTCTCATCTGCAGCTGTTCGTAAGCGAGAAGCTGCTTTGGATCGTTTGAGTATTCTACCACTTTCTGCTTAAGAAACATGATTCTAGGAACAGACAAGTCAGCTGTCAAGAGATTATTTCACAGATGCACTTGGCATCATGTGAAGCCATTTTCAGCTGGCAATAGCTTGAATAAACATGTAATTCCACCACAGAAAAAAGCAGGCTTAGGAAAAAGCGATGATGAAATCAAGAGTAAGCAACGAGCACTGCTGAACTGTTTTTTGATGTTCAGCATGCCTTTCCAGAACTCAATGCATATCTCACTTTCTGTTTAGCCCTAGAAGTCCGCACTCCTTTTATGAGACACCAAGCACAGAGGGAAAAGGAGACTTAACAGACCAAGGCAGGGCATTACGTAAGGGTATCAACAACCTAGGCAAGTGGCACAGCGAACGAAGTATGTGGATTTAGTGCTTTGTTTCACCTACCAAACTCCGTATTTTATAGGGCAATACAAATATTTCCTTGATTACACAGTTGGACATTCAGCTTTGCTGCTTATGTCAGGAATATGCTTATGCTCCAATTTCTGTTGTGTTAAAAAGTATGAGACTCACAAGCCTCGTAAGTGTAGAGAACACTGAGTATTTGATGTGGAACAGTCTGTTATCTTGCCAACCACAGTCTACACTACAGATCAAGTTTGATTACAGACAGGTAACGTTTGTCACAAGGATGTTTTATGAGCTGAAATATTTTCTGATCGCTCTGTATAGCTGGAAGAGAATAAGCGAGTTTATTATTTGTTACTTTCCAGGTTTATTTGTATTCAAGCAGCACCCAAACTGTGCAAGGTGTTTTACCTGGAATTTTTACTTGTGTTCTCCCAGAAGAGTTCCCAATCAAAGGAAACACAGTAGAAGAAAGATCCAGCTAATAGAACATTCAATTAACCACTTCTGCTTCAAATAAGAGGCTTATTCACAGTTCTGTAAGAAAAGACTGAAAATGCACGCTACACTGTGTGGATACCGAATCCATAGCTAATCCTATATAAATGCACCAAAGCAAATATTCCAGAATTAACAATGTGCATTTTCTCTTGCACATCACATTCCATCAAGTATTTGTACTGTAAGCTGCTTGGAGCAGGGATCTGTCATTGTGAATTAGTCCATAAGAACTATGTACATTAGGGACCACATTTAAGACTTTTTCTTCTTTTCAAAGTTCCAAAGAGTAGATTTGATTTTACAGTTCTCCTATGATTTAGAGGCTAAGGAAAAGAAAGCAAAATCCCATTTTAAATAATGTAACTGATTACTTGGGTTTTATTCTGACTATTTATTTACTTATTTATTTGTGATTTACATTAATGTAAATGATAGGACAGTAAGTTTTGGTGTTTGGGTTTAATTTTTAAACAGGTGTTCACATCAAAATATACATACATTCACAATTTCTACAGTCAGTAAGGGGTAAAAACATCTCTTACATCAAAAAATTTTGATGAAGCAAATACTTGGTTGGGGACTACAGAAACAATAATAACTGGAAGGCCGCATTTTGGTGAACCTTGGGCTAGATTTTTCTTTTTCTTAGAAAGTGAAGACAACATAAGTATAAACTTCCTTAAAACTCAAGAAGAGGAAGTTAAAATCTTCCAGATGCCCAAATTCATAACTAACTGATCTTTGAGCACAAATAATAAAAGTCATTAAAACATCAACAAAATCTTTTATGCTCTTACTGTTCCTCCCATACTGCTGACCACAATGACTCTTTCAATATGCAACTCTGAAGAAGCCAATCCAAAAGGAAAATATTTCTGAAATGCAACTTAAAAAAATGAAAGAGGAACCAGACTGGGCACACACGTTTCAAAAAAATCTGACCTTGCATGTAAGTTTTTGAATCAAAGTCTGTTGTTTAATACCTTTCACTTTAGTTACTTCCATATCCAGAGCATAAAACCCAACTGAAATGGTCAAACTACAATGTGCCTTTGCCCTGATATTTTCTTCTGAGACTGCTAAGAGGATAAAATAGCATGTACCAAATGCAAAGTTCTCTGATGTACAGGTAAATCCATGATTGCTTATCTTGTGAAATCAGCCTCTCGTGTAAATTCGAGTCTCCATACAGACATAGTTGCAGCAAATCAGACTCTTCTAATTTATGCAGAGAAAGGGTTCCCACTCCTGCAGCTTTAACTACACTCCCTTTACACTTTCCAATCCATTCGTTCTCAAGCAGCTCCAGCATTCATATCTCCTCTGATACCGTTTGTTTGCCAGAATTGCAGCTTTTAAGTTAAGATTCAAACCCAAACACTCCCCAACGGAGCTGAATACTCTTAATTCCTATGCATATATATAGTTATGAATCCTTTACCTGAAAAGTTTTGGACCAATACTATCATGAACAAAAGCATTTTTTAAGAAAGAGCTCAACTTTGAGTGTATTTTGCTACACCTAGAGCTATTGCAGAAGCAAATATTTTGAACTATAGGTGTCTGCGCACCTGGGAAGTTGACAGCCAAACCTTAGGCAATTAGCAAGGATGGAATTTTAAAAATTGGATTTAAAAATCTCAAAATCCTAATTTGGACAATTAATCTTAAATATAATGCTCTTTTTATATATATCTGGTTATGCTGTGTAAAGCACTTGTGAATTTTTAAATTCTGAAAGTTCCCTCTGTAGTTTAGTACCATTTATAATACAAGTCCTGAAATGCTATTTACTATTGTGGTGCTTTATGCATCCATGCCATTTAAAAATATTTTTAAATTAATGTTTCTGTCTTCAAGGAATTGCAAGGTAAGGCCCCATTCATTAATGGGCTGTAGGTCAATGGTTTTCAGTCTGTGGTCTGTGAGACTGTAGGGTTTAAGAGAAGCAAACCAATCTTCATGAGACTTAGGCTTGTTTTCTAAGGGCAACACCTTCATTGTGTGAAGCCTGCATTTGAAATTGGTAACTACTGCATTAGCAATAGACAAATCACACCAATATTAGTAGGGCCAGGATCTGTAGACCAGCCCTCCCACAAACAAGAAGCTGTTTATGAGATTCCAAGTGTCCTGGATTTCCCCTAATACTCTCTTCATTATTTAGTCCATACTGTCTACTGGATTTACTAGCTCATGAAGCTGTCTTTGGAGATGGGTCTAGACTTCTGCTTGTCAAAAAATTTCACTACCTTCTCTTTTTCTGCTTCCAAAAATGGGAAAAGTTCTCTGTTCTTACAGCTATCAGTCACTACTCTGAATTTGTCTTAAACCTACATGTGCATCTCTCTTCAGTCTGACTGCAGTTAGAAAAGTTGAAAACCATTTTTCTAATAGACCCTGTTGATCTTGTTATCTTTCTCATCCAGCACAAACAAAACCCGTGATAGCAATTCAGCCCACAAATTCAGAAGCTATGAATCGCTACACGATAAGATTTCCATTCACAGTACTTTCAAATAAACAAGCCAGTTGTTACAGATTAAACTTGCTTTCTCTTTCTGGCCTCACCAGACCTGACTTCTGCCACTTAGTATATGTTCTGTTAAGGTATGAGGGCATCAAGCAGAATTCTCCAGTATTTCTGCAGTCCTGCCAATACTGTCGGTGCTAATATCTGGATGGAATAGCTGCGTAGATGAACAAATTGTCTGAGACAGGACTAAATATAACATCCTTTACTGTTAAAATATGGATAAACTCTGGCCTGCAATCTTTCCAAAGTTTGCTGCTAGACTCTTGCAAGTGCTACAAGAGGATCAACCCTAGAACACGCCATCACAGAGGATAACTGTATTCTGTATCAGCCCCAAGACTTTGCCTCTCCTGTGGATACTCAGGTTTTTCTGCCACTTTTCTGCTGTATCTGTGAAGAAGAAGCTAACACACTCTATTGTATATAGTGCAATAATATAGCAGCAATTTAATCAAAGAAGATTAATTACTAAAGAAAAAGAGATCTATACATTTCTTTCATGTCCCAATTAAAGCCATCTGATAAAGCTAGTATCAAGTAAGTTAATGATATTTTGTTCTCAAACATACACACAAACAGATCACATTCAGCAGTTTTATTAGAAATAGCAGTGTTCGTAATACAGCAATATACAGCTTATAATTTTGCTAAATGGTAGCAACTGGACTGAAACTGACTGACTGAATTTCAGTCAAAAAAGTGCACCCAGAGCACCAAAATCACAAAGCTAAGGAAAATTATGCAGTTTTACCTCCATAATTCTGACAGTTTGTTCTTTGGACAGCTCCAATGTCCCTTTGCGCTGAAGCAGGGACCTGAAGTTAAGCTCAAGTCATCTCTGTGTTGGGAATAAATTTTTGTCTTTCCTGTAAGAGTCTGTCCATTTTACCCAACAATAACTTTCTGAAAAGCTGAAATCTGCACATTCTCTTCCGGGCTTCTGGGCTTAGTAATATTGAGATTTCATCTAGACTGGGCATGAGTCCAGAAGGAAGAAAGTAAGATGATCATTCCCTTGACTAAACTAAGTGGACTAAGTGAGTGAAGAGGCTTTCTGATCAAAACGGGGTAAGACGCAAGCCTTGGGGAGGAAAGAGGAAGATTGGGAAAAGCAGCCTGAGGGGGATTTTAGGGAAAGGAAAAAGGAAGTTAGGAAGGGAGTTTCCTTATTCCAAATTTAGAAAAGGAGTGATTTGAGATGACCTATGAAACCTGACGTAAGACTGCAGTCTGCTTTGCATAAATGCTGAAGTCAGTGGGAACTGCGTGCCGTATAACTCTGATAAACCAAGTCCTAGGCTTCTCAAAAGCTACCGAAAACATTTCTGTTAATCTCTCTGAATTTCAGTTTCCCATCTGTCAAGTAGGAATAATAACAATCCTCTCATATGGGTAATGTAAAAACAAATTCATTAATGCTTGCAGATACTGTAGTAATGAGTATCATTAAAAAAGCACAACAGAAGTACTAACTCTGCATTAAGAACAGGGTTTGATTAGTCTGCAGTAAACAACGAATGGGCCTTTTGTCCTCTGTCTATGTTTATAACTTAAAAGAATGAAGTCTTGGTATTTAATAACTCATAGACTATAAGCAATACCTGTAACAACAGTAAGAAAAAGGCACTGACCATATAGCCAACAAGGCAGAGAATACAAAGTACTGGATCAGGATTGAGAGGAAGAAGTAAACTGTGACTGTGTAACTTAAAGGCTATCTGATTGCTTATGTGTGGGGGAAGGAGGAGGGGATAAAACAGTAATTTTAATTCAGACACAGTTTGTAAGGTTGCCTTTGCAGCCTTCATAAATTCCTTTTAACTCCACATTATGTGTGTGCACATACTGATGTTCATGCAGGCACTCACAAATCTTCCACACTGACACTGTGTGTACACCTATATCTAGACATTAAGTAATTTTCAGTTAAACCAATAAAATACATCTAGAACTAATATATTCAGTGTTACTGCATAATGACATTAACAAATTCACTTATAGCATAAATTATTCACGTACAATAGCAGCTTGAAAATATATTTTTCAATTCTTTTGAACTTAGACTAATCTTAAAACAACAAATGATGAAAGTTCAAACAAAAGCTAATTTTGTTTAATGAACTAACCAAGGAGGTATTGTGAAAGTATTGTGTAACCAAATGCTAAGCTAATTATTGTGAGATCAAATAACTGTTGCCATAGTTACTGGACAGTGTTTTCCATAACTACTTTTATCTCTTCAATAAATCTTTGTGACGCAACAAATATAAAAAGTTCACTGTAAAATGACTATTATGTTTTGAACAGCATTTAGTTATGACTGACCTGTCATTGCGCTTGTGTTCCCATGTTTGTCAGAGGATAATAAAAGACAAGTATCTGCCCAAGTTAACAGAGAAACAGTTATAGCTATAGTTTGGCTTGGGGACTGCAAGTTCAGGTTGTTGATTTTAGTATAAGACATTTTCTTTTGTGTATCAAACACACTTGGGTTGATTTGTTTGTCTTTAGACTGTAAAGTATCAAGAAGGCTAGCGTTGTCTCTTTTCCCCCCACTAGTGTATTGTTCTTTTATATTAGTTCACATTAGATGATGCAGTGAACTCTACAGTAACTGAAAGCTAAACCCAAAATTTGGGTCATAAACAACTGAATATGAAAGTCAACATCAAAAGCATATACCACTTCATAATGAAACAAACCCTGCTGCTCTGATTGAATGCCCCTGTAAGGGAGTCTAGTCTGTATCACGTCATAGACTCAATAGCTGGCTTCTGCAAAAATTGTCCTGAATGAATAAATATTTTACATTATCTACATTTTTATGTACACATTTATACCATGGGATTCCTGACTAAATCTAATGCTTGGAATTAATCTAAATTGGAAAGGTCTTGAGAAAATACTGGTTTTGACTGGTGAACTCCAGAAAATAAAGACAAAGATTGATACTGGAGAATAGGCTATTTCAGGCTCTCAGTGGAATTTTCTAAACTCAGCATCTGAGTATAGATGTTGAAATGAAATCCCCAATAGCAGAAATTAAATGTCTTCTAGACATTTAATTTAAATGACAGTTCTCTGCTTTTTTTATATCCTGCAATTTCATGTAACTCCTGCCAGCTTACACAGGATGCTCCAGAAAGTCCCACAAACCAGATATGGCTCCAAATATGCTTCTGTCTTAAATTCATGAGCAACTGATTATCAGCTAAAGCTAGCCACAAATCCTACAATGAAAAAGGTAAAGTTGACCAATTTCATATGTTTCAAGAAAACATTGTGGATTTATACACCTTTTTTCATGACACCAGCACGTTTCTGATTTTCTCATGAGTTCCTGGGGGAAAAGGAACTTCTCCAAACAGAAAACAGTCTCATTGTACTAGATGTCCCAAATTTCCTGCTGCATACTCAGGAATCTGGCCATTGCAAGACCCACAAGATCCTACTCTTGCCAGACTTTGCGGCAGTAAGAGGCAAGGAGGCCCAAAGGTCTAATTCAAAGCCATGTTGCATGGGAGAGGCTCCATTGCCATCATAGTTTCTCTGACTGCCCTAACAAGGGACTGGAGGCATTCAAGACTTGGAATATGGCAGGCCAGAGAAGCAGGAGGTAGGTCTTGCAAGGAGAAGTTGCGTTAGAGCAGTCTTAGGGTTCTTGAAGCTGGAAGTGCCATTCCTGCCAGTTTCATAGTAGTTACACAAACAAGAACACCACAGTTCAAGTCAACGCTGATACAGTGTGTATCATTTCAGAGCAACAACTTGTCCATTTTTTCCCAGCAAGTATTTTCACAATTTTCAATAGGAAATTTTCTATTTTAATCAGTTCAACAAACGAAAATCCTACTTTGGGCTATTTTCACCATATCTGTCAAGCACAAGGACAAAAGAAATGAGATGGAATTTACAACCCAAAGAAATTCCAGTTCTAAAAGAAGCTCTAAATAAAAAAGGTACATGGATTTCTATCAAACTTAGATTTGTGCAGACCCCACAATGTTTTTTAAACTTTGCAGCTCAGCTAATAAAGCTCAAAACACTACCATTCCTCTCTGAGGCACTTGCATGGCTCACAGAGGAGACAAGTGGCATGGGCCATCTTTGCATTCCACTGATTTTTGCTGCTCCTATGGACCCTCAACAGCCTCACGGCATCTGGGCAGTTCAGATCTGAGCCTAGAACCGGGAATCAAAACCCTGTGCCATTTATATTCCTGCTTCTCAGCTGAATCAGAATCTAATGTATTGTGTTAAACAAGAAAATGGGTGCATAAAAAAGCATCTGATCAGATGGTTAAGAGAGGAATGAGGTAACTGAGAAGGCACAGCATAGAAAATAATAGCTTATAAAATAAGATTTGAAAACAGCAAAGAATGAAGAGGAAATCAGTTCTTCAGAACTACAGAAAAGAAGATTTTCATAGTGCTACAAGGGACTCTAACGCTGAATTTTGGATCACAAGTCAATGATTCATGCATTGCTGGGTATTTTTTTCCTCCTTTCTCATTTTCCAAGCCTAGTAAGAAGCTTCATTATTAATTTACCTAAGTTTGAATGCTCAACTTAAGCTAACCTTTAGCATGCTTTTCAATGTTTCTGTAATGATATCACATGCCTGCAATACAGAATCATAGAATCATAGAATAGCTTGGGTTGAAAGGGACCTCTAAAGGTCATCTAGCCCACCCCCCCCTGCCGTGGGCAGGGACAGCTTCAACTAGATCAGGCTGCTCAGAGCCCCCTCCAACCTGACCTTGAATGTTTCCAGGCATGGGGCATCCACCACCTCTTTGGGCAACCTGTTCCACTGTCTCACCACCCTCAGCGTAAAAAATTTCTTCCTTACACCTGCTCTAAAACTACCCCCCTTTTAGTTTAAAGCCATTCCCCCTTGTCCTGTTGCAACAGGCCCTGCCAAAAAGTTTGCCACCATCTTTTTTAGAAGCCCCCTTGAAGTACTGATAGGCTGCAAGAAGGTCTCCCCAAAGCCTCCTCTTCTCTAGGCTGAACAACCCCAACTCTCTCAGCCTTTCTTCATAGGAGAGCTGTTCCATCCCCCTGACCATTTTCATGGCCCTCTTCTGGACCCGCTCCAACAGGTCCGTGTCTTTCTTATGCTGAGGGCTCCAGAGCTGGACGCAGTACTCCAGGTGGGGTCTCACCAGAGCAGAGTAGAGGGGCAGAATCCCCTCCCTCGACCTGCTGGCCACGCTTCTTTTCATGCAGCCCAGGATACGCTTGGCCTTCTGGGCTGCGAGCGCACATTGCTGGCTCATGTCCAGCTTTTCGTCCACCAGTACCCCCAAGTCCTTCTCAGCAGGGCTGCTCTCAATCCTTTCATCCCCCAGCCTGTATTGATGCTGGGGGTTGCCCCGACCCATGTGCAGGACCTTGCACTTGGCCTTGTTAAACCTCATGTGCATATAAATTTTCACTTACTAAAACTTTTTCAGGTAGAAAATAAAACGCTACATGTGTTCCAAGGATAATTATTTAAAGAAAGAGACAAATTGGTCAGTTACATTCATGTCACCTCGAAATGATGGAGTTTTAGAAACCTAAAAAGCCTTGCACAAATAAACAATAATACACCCTGTCAGTAGCCTAAATCCCCACAGTCCTTACTCAGGGCAAATGTATGTTTTGTTAGAGAAAGGATAAGGCTGCAAGAATTGTATTCATAGGAATTACAATATCAGCTAATTTTACAGCAATTCTATATAGTGGTTGAGAATGTTCATTTTTTTAATCTGGGGTATGTTGGAGATAGAGATACTGTAGCAAATAAAACTTTTTTTTTTTTAATACTCGTCAACTGTTCATTTGACTAGAAGACTGTGCAGATCTAGTGCTGTGATGGATTTTAGCTTTGCCGATGTTAAACTGCAAAGTATTCAGTGTATTACACAGAAATTTCATGAGGTGAAAAAATTTAGTCTGCAATCCCTGTTCATGGGCGCACATTTTGCATTGTAAGCCATGCTACAGTTTTGAAGATATTTCTGTGCTTTTTGCTTCTTGCAACACTCAAAAGCACAAAGTTACACAGACTTACACAGTGCATCTCTTTCTCTGTGTATCACAAAGACCTTGATTAAACTTTCAGCATCAGCTTGTAGAGCATTTTGGAACTTATTTCTCCAATAACTTGTCAGAACAAAACCCTTATGAACCCAGATGATAAGACTGTATAACCTCTGACAATACAAGCCATTCCATGATGCCAGACAGCCCTAGAAAGCAGCCAGCCTGTTTCAGAGAGCAAAGGAGGTGAATCATAGAATCATAGAATCATTAAGGTTGGAAGAGACCTCCAAGATCATCGAGTCCAACCGTCAACCCAACACCACCATGCCCACTAAACCATGTCCCTAAGCGCCTCATCTACACGTCTTTTAAATACTTCCAGG
>NW_008824723.1:1883306-1915110 GCF_000699105.1 Pygoscelis adeliae | reverse complement strand
GCCCCATAGACTTGTGAGCATCCAGATGACGTAGCAGGTCGTTGACCGCTTCCTCTTGGATTATGGGGGGTTCATCCTGCTCGCCGTCCCTGTTTTCCAGCTCAGGGCGCCGAGTACCCTGAGGATAACTAGTCTGACTGCTAAAGACTGAGGCAAAGAAGGCATTAAGTACCTCAGCCTTTTCCTCATCCTCGGTGACAATGTTCCCCCCTGCATCCAATAAAGGATGGAGATTCTCCCTGGCTCTCTTCTTGTCATTAATGTATTTGTAAAAACTTTTTTTGTTGTCTTTAACGACAGTGGCCAGGTTGCGTTCTAAAGTGAAGTGAGGAAGAAAAGTTGAATAGTAGTTGAAAGCAGGAATTCAGACTTCAGTGGTTGGGGAGATTTTTAGATTTAGGTCAACAGCCCCATTGCAGTGATTCCTAAGATTTTCTTTCATAACCCCACTTCTAGGGTTACAACCCTATTTTCACTGCAACATTTGATAGTGTCCATACTTGCAAATCACTGCTCTTAATAGTAATTTTTTATAAAGTATTAAAGTTTTTAGAAAATCATATGAAATTATTCCAAAGCATTGGACACAAGAGAAACAAAATGCACAACTCCTAACTCTGCACACACTTGCATCGCTTGTTTAGTGGTGTTTCCCTTGAATTCTAGCAGTGTAAATGAAGGGGGGGATGAGGCTATGCATCTCTCATATAAATAGAAAACATTCTTTGTACCATCACATAAAACTCATTTTGCAAAAGACTTTTTCTAAAGCTTTTATACTATTTTACTTATTTCCTCGCCCGATTAGCTTTTAACCAAATGTAGATGTTTTCCCTGACCTATTTTCAAAGCTAACTAATCCCTAAATCCCACAGTTATGCAATCTTGAAGGATTAAACGATTGTCATGAGAGTCTGGATTTGTTTAGACTGAATAAATTTCAGTGGTTTAAATACAGTTCATTGATTAAATTACATTCACAGAATGCTGGCTCTTGTCACAGGGAGCCTGCCAAAGTAGCTCTATTTAGATGTATATGATATAAGCTTCTGCTCATAGTTAAGCCCACAAAATATTTGCATGTGGTGCATCTTGGAAGAGAATGAGGCTCTTTTTATATAAAACACTTGTTCTGTCTCCACAGAAGTATTACAATTATATAATATCTATATTGCACTAGCACCTGAATGCCAGCCTGGGCAGAGCAGCATTATACTAGGCAAAATGACAATCTCTGCTCTGAAGCATGCAACCTAAAAGGCAAGACAAACCAGGTGGAGGAGACAAACAAGTGAGTTGGTTTGGGGGTGGTAGCAAAGACGGGGTAACAAATAATAGGATGCACAGGATTGCAACCAATGAGGAAAAACAATCACAACATGCCATCTGCCCACCCATAATTAGATTAGAGGACTGCTAAAGACTGAGGCAAAGAAGGCATTAAGTACCTCAGCCTTTTCCTCATCCTCGGTGACAATGTTCCCCCCTGCATCCAATAAAGGATGGAGATTCTCCCTGGCTCTCTTCTTGTCATTAATGTATTTGTAAAAACTTTTTTTGTTGTCTTTAACGACAGTGGCCAGGTTGCGTTCTAAAGTGAAGTGAGGAAGAAAAGTTGAATAGTAGTTGAAAGCAGGAATTCAGACTTCAGTGGTTGGGGAGATTTTTAGATTTAGGTCAACAGCCCCATTGCAGTGATTCCTAAGATTTTCTTTCATAACCCCACTTCTAGGGTTACAACCCTATTTTCACTGCAACATTTGATAGTGTCCATACTTGCAAATCACTGCTCTTAATAGTAATTTTTTATAAAGTATTAAAGTTTTTAGAAAATCATATGAAATTATTCCAAAGCATTGGACACAAGAGAAACAAAATGCACAACTCCTAACTCTGCACACACTTGCATCGCTTGTTTAGTGGTGTTTCCCTTGAATTCTAGCAGTGTAAATGAAGGGGGGGATGAGGCTATGCATCTCTCATATAAATAGAAAACATTCTTTGTACCATCACATAAAACTCATTTTGCAAAAGACTTTTTCTAAAGCTTTTATACTATTTTACTTATTTCCTCGCCCGATTAGCTTTTAACCAAATGTAGATGTTTTCCCTGACCTATTTTCAAAGCTAACTAATCCCTAAATCCCACAGTTATGCAATCTTGAAGGATTAAACGATTGTCATGAGAGTCTGGATTTGTTTAGACTGAATAAATTTCAGTGGTTTAAATACAGTTCATTGATTAAATTACATTCACAGAATGCTGGCTCTTGTCACAGGGAGCCTGCCAAAGTAGCTCTATTTAGATGTATATGATATAAGCTTCTGCTCATAGTTAAGCCCACAAAATATTTGCATGTGGTGCATCTTGGAAGAGAATGAGGCTCTTTTTATATAAAACACTTGTTCTGTCTCCACAGAAGTATTACAATTATATAATATCTATATTGCACTAGCACCTGAATGCCAGCCTGGGCAGAGCAGCATTATACTAGGCAAAATGACAATCTCTGCTCTGAAGCATGCAACCTAAAAGGCAAGACAAACCAGGTGGAGGAGACAAACAAGTGAGTTGGTTTGGGGGTGGTAGCAAAGATGGGGTAACAAATAATAGGATGCACAGGATTTGCAACCAATGAGGAAAAACAATCACAACATGCCATCTGCCCACCCATAATTAGATTAGAGTTCTCTATGCAGTACAGCAGAGCAGTTTTGAAGAGACAATTGGAGGAGGACAGGACTTTGTCTTGGAGCTTCTCCTATGCTTTAGTAAGGTGTCATGAGAGAAAGGATAAAGATGCCCAAGGAGAAGTGGAAGACTGAGACCAGCAACAAAGGCAGGTGTCAAGGACGTAGTGAGGTAACAGGTCACAGACAGAAAGGGCTAAATGGTCAGAAAGGTATATTCTGCTTGTTTAGGTTTTGCTCACACAGTCAGAACATTCTTTAAAAGTCACCTTCACGGTAGTTTAAGCTAACTGGTTTTACTTCTCATTTACAATTGACTGGGAACTGCTATTTCCAGTTACACTATCTTAGTTGAAAGGGTACAACCTCAACTTGTTGGCATTGAACAGTTGCTTTGTACTTCTTAGAATGCACTGAGATCATTTGCAGCGAAATGAAGACATCTTTATTGGAAGTGTGAACACGAAGAGAGTGATTTAAAAGAACTGAAAACTTATTTCCTCAGGGTTATACATATACTTCCTCTCTAAATGAGGAAGTAAAGAATACCTTTTTTCCTTAGACATAATGATCCCTGCTTGAGTTTCTATCCTTTCTTCCAAAACAGTATGTCTGTCTCTCTCAGGACATGAAACCAGAATACATGAACTGCTTTCATGAACTGCTGCTTTCACCTACTCTAGCAATCGCTATTTTAAACAGCTGAAATAGAATGGTCATACACGATTCACCTTCAAACCTTCTACATCTGTAGATTCAGAAGTTACTCAATGTATCTAGATTTGCGCCCTTCAATTCTGAAGTGAAGAACTTAAGATTTCATTTTCAATTCATTCTGATAAATCGCTCCATTATGTGAGCAGGCACTATGGATTAAACAGTCATGAAATTCAGGTTTAGCAAAAACAGTTATTATAGCATTGCAACATGTCTACTGAAAATAAAAATGCAAAAATAGTACTTTCCACATTCCATGACATTTTCTGTAAATACAGTCTTTTACACAATTACATGGTCCCTTCTTTCTGGAAATGTAAGTCATTTTCAGTTTCTACTAGGACAGGAAAAACAGCTCAATGAACTTGAGGCCTCAGTATTGCAAAATTCTGTATGGATAAGACAGCTCTTGAAAAGAAAGTCAGACTACTTGCTCACATTATGGGTGGATACTCTGAGTGGCTACAAAATACAACTGCAACCATTACCCTGTAGCAAGCAACACATAACCACAGTTTTACAATAGGTACTGACAGCAGCAGACTTGCTGTATTTAAGACAAAATCTGGGGGAAATCCACAGCTGTTACAGCTGTGTGTCTGTGTTTGTAGCATCCCAAAACAAAAATACTGATCAAGGATGAAAGATAACTGAGTAAAACTGAAAGTAGAAAAGTAAGACTACTCTTGAAAATAATGGAAATGAAGGAAATGAAAATGAAGGGAAACTTAGTTACAGTGAAGCACTGGCAAGGACGTCTAAGGCCTTGAGAAATAAAAGGAACTATGCTAGTACACGTGCCTCATGCTGGGCAGTCTCACCAAGCAATCTCTGAACAGCTAATACTCATCAGAATATGGCTTAAACAAAACAAGTTAAAAAAATCGTAAGTGGTGGTGAGCAAGAAGACTTAACACAAAATCTATTTCCAGGAAACTTAGCTCACAGAAGTAAACCAAGAATACAAGATTAATAAAAATAGCAGCAAAGGCATGGTTTTGTGTTTTATTTTCCTAACTTTTAAAGCAGGTATTTTGAATCCACTATGGTTTTTTTCCTAAACCAATGCAGTCACAATACACTGTCAAAGCCGTTTGATTTATTTACACAAGCTAGACTGCACATTAAACAGCTTTTACTGTAGACTTCATACAGAAGAGTTAAAAAGCCTTGCTGGATTATCAACTGAATTAGCAGAAATCACCCGAAGCGCTCCTCCTGTTGTTCTTACTTCAACAGCAGGTAGGATTTAAGAACAAGGTTATAGGACTTGTCATTAGAGATCTCTCAATGTAACTCAGTGCTGATGCATGACCCTCCACGTACCTGGTGACACACCACAAGGGCAGTGGATATCTAGATCCTGAGGACAAACCAGATTGAACGTCTAGAGAGGGCTCTGGTGCCAGGCTGCTTCTCAAGGAAAGGACTTTCTAGGAAGATCTTCCCAAGTGGGGATCTGGCTATCTCACAGATAGCACTGCCACTATGAGAGCAAAACTTCAGAACACATCCATCAGCTGTTGACCAGAAAAGGGAAGACTGCAGGGTTGAAAGCAAAGAAGTGAGATACAGGCACTGCAAGGAAGGAGTGTGAGATAGGGCTCAAATCAGTGAATCCCCCACAGTTGGCACAACGCTTGACAGGAGTATGTAGCGGGCACAGTTACAGAAGTGAATGTATACACAGCATGTAACATATACACGATGTCATAAAAAATCAGTAAAAGGGGAAAATTCCTGCTTAAATTGACCACACTGATAACTATAAAAGACCATAACCACAAGTTTTAAGAATAATAATGCTGGGTCAAGTCCCGCAGTGGCCATGGGTACAGGTCTAGCTCATATATTTTGCATTCTTTAGTGTTTCTGGACAGACTTTGAATTAGTTGATAGTATGTTTAAACTTAATACACGCGTTTCTAACAGTACTTCAAGTACGTCAGTATTTCCTTTGATGTGTGCTTAAAATACTTATTTCTGAATGTAAAATTCATACATCTCATTCAGGAACAGCAAGCCATTTGTATATTTACTCTCAAACCTCAGCAGAATACTGTACTTTTGCTAGATTTTGGAGAAAGAGCAGTCAAATAGCTTCCAGTTCAGCTCTTGAAGAAAAGCTTAACTGAGAAGTAAAAAGACTGTCAACGTCAATGGTTACAACAGGATCTGGGGAAATGACATTGTCAATGGTTACAAAAGGATCACCGCACGCAGTCCCTAACCAGTTAGAAGATGCAATTTCTCAAAAAAAAAGTGCATTAATATATCTTTGCCATGTTTACAGTCATCAGGTTTCACTTAAATATTTCCATCTGAAATAATGTTGAAACCAAGCATTAAACCAAATGTGTATGGAACTTCTGGAAAAAGTTCAGTATGGAGTGGGGATGACATTTGCCTCAATGCTGATGACCTGCATAAAATCTAGGCATATTTTATGATGGTGTGAAGTGCTTGCTGTGGCACATATTTCCTGTAGCGTCTCATAAGACTTAGTCCATGCAATATGCAAGGTTTTCCAGATTAAACTCTAGTGCTGCATATATGAAACATCCCTTATTATTTAATTATTGTTTATGAATTAATTTCTATACGGGAATTACATTTTGGTGTTACAACACTACCATCAATTTAAAGAGAACTACCTAGAAAAAGAGCAGAACAGAAAGCATTATTTCAAGTTAGATCTTCTGTTCAAGTCTTTGGTTGTTTATTTTAAAGGCAGTATCTTAAAACCATTTTTTGCCTAAAGACTGCTTTTCTATTTTAAGTCTTAAACAATCTGTTCCATGAACCACCTGGAAAAATGTGTTGAAAAATAGGTGAAAAACATCCTTTCATTATAATTCCTGGAGAAAATGTGACAGTCATTATCTATCACGAGACTTTTGTATTTACAAAGAGTTAATTTAAATATCGTGCTGATCTCTCCTTCCCCTTCCAAGCAACACTGAACAATCAGAATTCATTACGTTGCCTATTATAAATCAAATGCCATTATTTCTTGTTTTTATAATGAAGACAGCATAAAAAACACAGCAGAGTAGAAAATATCACCTGGTAAAACCAAAATGACATTTTACATAAGAAACTCTTTTCTGTCACGTATACTTGGATCAGACCTGCACTACAGAGCACTAAATACTGCACCCTAGTTTTCATGATCCACTCTCAAAGGTTGACTGACCTAAAGAGATAGTATCAGGGGTTATATTACTCAGCCACACATCCTAATGAGAAACTTTCCCATTCCTGTGCCCGCAACCACTGACAGGTTGGCTCACAGACACACCTTTCTGTGCATCATCCAGGCAGGTCAATGGATTGTACCGATGGTCTGCGAATACCAATGTTCTGTGCTTTTATGCAACTGCTTCTAAGGAGGTTAAGGAGCTGTAATTAGTATACATCACCTCTCTGTCAGTGGAGCTAATCAGGCTGAAAAATCCCAAGCATCTCCACTCCTGAGCAGTCCTGCTTCTTGCAATGGAATTTTCAAGCTCTTTCTTGCTAATTGCTTACACTGCTTTCAGACTCACTGGCACCACGGAAAGCTTCCTTCTGGTGTGGAAATTGCGGGGAGACTTTTGCTATGGAAGCGACCTTTTCTCTCTGCTAGGAATCTCATTAGAGCCATGGACTCTTCTGAAGACATCTATTGATACTAACGATACAGACCACTTTGAAGCTAGTGTTATTCATTCAATTTAATTCTCACTGAATTTCAAGGGTAATTCCTGGCCTCTATCTATACTGTAGGGTCAACAGCTGTTTGAAAGCAAAGTATCTAGGTGTCACAGCTGGTACCACGCTGCCAGCTGCCAGCACAGCTGCCGCTCAGGCTCAAAGCATCCAAATTATGATTACAAACAGCAGAGGTTATGTGATCTGCTGGTGAGTTGTGGTTGTTAGGTGCTCAAATCTACTTGCACCTGATCAGACCAGACCACAAGATTGACAGCTTGGGGTCAGACTAGCAGCCTCAAGCTTTCCTCATTGACAGCATCTCCCAGCGTCAGACCCAAGGCTGCACCTGAGCACACACCCAACATAAACAATGTGGTCAATGGCAAGTCTGTAGCTGAGAATGGGCTTAAGAGTTACTATTCGGTTATCTTGAATAGGCATTTACTCAAACTTCAGAATCTATATACTCTTCACTTAATGCCTGCTCAGGTCTAAATGTGATGTTCACACATCACAGACACAGATAATCTAAGACCCAACTGCTGTAAGAATATATCTAACTAGCTGCTCGTTCCCAGTTATGGCTAGTGTTTGTTGGGCTTCTCTCTACCTTGCCTTCCCAGGACCAACAGTAAAATATTTTTCATTGCAGGTCTGGCCTTTTCAGCTTGCTCTCTCAGGTTGTTGGATACTGCCTTCATTTATCAGCTTCAGAGTAATTTTTCACTGAAGTTATTTTGAAGATTACATAACTGTTTCACACTATGAAGTAAGAGTGTACTTGTAGCAGAGTGCTTCGTGTTATTAGAATTCAAACTCCAAAATAAGTCACTATGTAGGGAATGCCACAAGCACAAAATAAATTGTAACAGCCAAGAACTAAATAATATTTAGATGACCTTTTATATCCTTCTTATATCATATCATGTTAACATGATTTTTTTTCTTTGTAGCTATTTTTTCAACCAGATAATTTTTAGAAATCAGGGCTTCCTGAGTTCACCTTGAAAAAACCCCCTACATATAAACTAAACAATAAATGATTTTGTTGTGTTGATATGTCAGAAGGATGACATATAAGTTGCTACACCACAAAAACATACTTTTAATGTCAGTCTCTCAATATCACAAATTACTTTTTTTACAGTTAACTGTATTGCCAACATAAATGCAAACCTTAAGTAGATCTACACATTTATAAGATTAATAAAAAGGTAGAAAACACAAAAACTTCTGAATATTTTACTAGAGGACACAGTTTAAAAATGTCAAGGATGGAATTTGCTATGTGCAAAGTGCACTATATCCTCATTCAGTTTTTAAGTTAAAAACCAAAAAAACAAACGAGCAATCTCCCTTCTTTATTGAAAGGTCACTGTAATGCAATAGGACACAGTAAGCAGTTGTGAAATTAAGCCCTCCAGAACCTGGTTGCAGCTTTGGAATGTGACCATTGTTGTGCAATGGAGTTGGTCACCATCATATGAAAAACCCATTGGGAAATAAATCTTTTGTTTACCGGCTCATCACAGATAACTATCGACTGATTCACATTCTGTAGTATTTTACTAAGGTCTAAGACAATACCTGAACTGCAAGCATGATCATTTTCTTTAAACAACTCTATTCAAGCAATTTTGGAATAAGCTTCATACATCCTACATACAGAATGTTTTCCTTTTTTTTGTCTTCCTCTTTAAAGAGAAGGTATGTCAACAAGTTCACAGCCTATTAAAAGCTTCTCAGTTCTCGCTACCTATTTTTACCTGCTTAAAAAAAAATACAGTAATGATGCTGTGCTAGATATCCAGTGTAATATTAATCATGCTGATGTCTCAAGCAGAGGCTTGACCTCTGCTTAGGAGGAACAAGCAGTAAAAGCAAATTAACCCACTTGTAGAGACATCTGTGTAAGAAGTATGAGCACATTGTTCTAATTACAGTCTTCATTCTCTGGAATTTTGGAGAATCTGAGGGCACATCTACATAGGTAGGTGTAAACAGAGCTCCTTCGCCCATTCCCTTGGGTGAACTGATGGAGACTAGTGCTGATTCAGAATTTGTACAGCCCCATTTGCATGGCATTGAACTGGCTAGATGTAGAGACAATGCAGGCAGAGGAACTCAATATGTCTGTACATGTCTGTAGACACTCATCCTGAGCTGCAGACTTTCCCCAATATACAGAGGGCAACATAATAGAGATGATAATCAAATTTCTCAATCAGGGAGCTAAAGAGATACTCCAAGTGTATATATGAACTAAAAATATGGCTCCAGATTTAGATTCCTAAATGTGGATTTAGGAAATTAGCTTTGTAATGTGCAGTGTTGATGAAGAAAGTTAACTTTCAGTGTCTTAAAATTCTCAACTGGCACAGTTGATCTGAAATACACAAGTTAGTTATGCCTTAAAGTAGGAGTTTCTAACTTGCTTAGTGAAAAGCATGTCTCTTAACTCCCATCATCTTTGGTGACTTGACTCTCCCAAGACTACAGACTTTCATGACTTGGAAGATCTTTTCAATTGCAAACATCTGCAAATGCAGTTTCTGGTCTGTAGTTAATCTCAGGGCATATTTGTCCACTAATACTTCACAAAAACACCTGCCACCATAAGTACAAAAGGCTTGCCATAGATTTTAAGTGTAGAAAAAACAAAAAACAGAAGCAGTGAAATCTGCTACACTAATGGCTTTTGAAAAAGAAAAGAATATGGCAGCTGTTTAGAAATGAGCAATTTAACATTCAGTCTCTTCTCAAAAGGTGACAGTGATTAAATGCTACTGGATCTTGTATGACTATGCTTGTGAATCAACCTCAGGCAAACTGCAGCAAAAAGGGCTATTTTTAAGATTAAAGGCTCACAGGACAACCTTAGTCAGTAAGGTTGGTTGTATAAGGGCAGAGTCACATAAAAAATAGTGCAACAGATAAAGAACAGTTTTTTCTGGCCATCTGTAGCTCATGCTATGTAAGTACTACATTTAATGGCAAATTTGCTTAGTAATAAATAATTTTGAATAATATAACTAAGTTGTGAATAATATTATTCGCAACTTAGTTATAATATTATTCACAATAATATTATTCACAACTCATGGGGAATAAGGAATTACATCCTAAGCATCCCATCCATTATATATGAAAAAGAGTTCCTCAGGTTAGATGTACCTGATAAAATCAATTTGAAGGGTGGGGAAAAAAAAGCCTCCATTCTGCTGTTGAAAGCAGAGCTGAAATTGAATATATCCAAAGAACACAACTTGTTAGTCCAAAATTCCTATCACTTTTTTATTGACAACTCACAGGCATATTGGCTCCTATACTGTACCTCAAACACACTTGAAGACCCAGGAGAAGAATGCAACAAGATGGATATCCTCACAGCCTGTAGTGGTTAAGTGGATATGAATTCTTTCAGCACTGTGCATGATTTACAGCTTTGCATAATGTGGTCTGTTTGTTCTATCATATGAAAATATTAAAGAAAATCATCTTGGATTCATAACTGGAACAGAAAGTGATTTGAGAACTGAGAGTTTTCATCTGTCATTTTAGGATGCACATGTAACAGGATGTTGGTTTCAGTTCAACAGAGTATTTCTTAGGTATTTATGGAAAACAGTTAATACTTTGTAATGAAGTTCACATTCTGTGCTATACTATCATGCTCCTGTGTGCTTAATCTAGAGCTCAGCACATGGTCTTCTGATATGTCCTAAAGAGAAAGACTCCACGTCACTTTCCTGCCCATACTCTCTGTGTCAATACATGTGAATGTGTACACAGAAACACACGCATATGTGAGGGGAATAATTTGCTATAGCTTAATAGAGGCATTACTTACACGACATGTATAGAGATGACCAAGGGATATCATGCCTTAGGCAGCTCCAATCTTTCTGATGATCCTGAGAGCAGAAAACCTCCTACACAGAGCTGTCTTTTAAAAGGTACAGTCTTACTCCTAACATAAATTCTCATGTCTATATTCTGCATAACATGTCTGGAGGTGTGGCTGAGGTACAGCCTATTCAGTAGCTATGAAGAGATTGCTAAAGAGCATATACCATGAGTTACTACTGAAACCATTTTAATAACAGTGATTTGGGGGTCACTGTCAAAGAGATAACGCGAAATAAAATCAAAACCCTGCCCCACTGTACACTGTTTGATATAACATGATCATTTCTTTATTCTAGGTTTAGGAAAATAACATGGTATCATTTTTTAGTATGATTGTTAGCCAGGAAAACGTAAAGAAAAATTACTTTAACCTTATTTTAGTTAAGTTTATTGAACAATTTTGTGTTTTAAACAGAAGAAGTCTCTTCAGTGCAGTTGTGTCTGTACTTTTATTCACAAATCCATGTTGAAATAATGTAGAATAGTGCACATCAGGACAATGCATAGGATGCCACTGTTAAGCTTAATTAATCATTCTTATTTCTCTCTTGAGTCATCATGAGATTTTTTTATAGGGAAATCACTTCAAGAGAAATTTTTGAAGTTGGTGTTCTAACAGATTAGATAGAGAAAATGCTTTAGCTTATAAAGATCCTGCAACAGCATGTATTATTAAATGTACAGATGAATGTACCATACAGTCTCTATTTCTACCATCTGTAGTTAAAGGAAGAGATACATAGCAAGCTTTTTAACCGTACCCAGGTATGTGGGATTTTACTTTTGTAGATGTTTTGAACTTACATTATTAGTATTTTAATTTGATTTATGGTACCTCCTTTAAACACATGCGGATAGCATAAGATTTTTCTTCAATTATCATAGTAATATTTTTTTAAGTAGAAAAAATATGGAAAATATTAAAGGATTTTGTTATCTATTGTTCTAAGAAGTGGCTTTTAGTTAGAAATGACATTTAGCTGGAACGAAAATTTTAGCATACTGAAGTGATATTTGGCCCTGCCAGCGTATTTCAGGATATCATCACATGGTTGCCTCAGCAAGTTGCTTTTGGTTTCAGCCCTCTCTCATTACCCCTTCCCATCTGACTGAAATCAGCTGATCTTTTATAGGCATTCCCACAGTCAGCCAGCAAGCTACTCGCTGTCAGATACCGAGCACCATATTTAGGGTGTGCCTTTTAAATACAGAGGCCAATAGGAATACAGTTGCCTCGTTTTGTCTGCCCCTTAAGAGTTGACTGCCTTCCCATCGTAAAACCTTTGCCAACCACAGAGAAAACGTTCTCAACCTACAGGCTTAGCTTTCTGATTCCACGTATGTCTTTGCTGAAAATGCAAATAAATAATAAAAAAAAGAGATTTTAAAATGTTTAAAGTGTATCTTACATAATCTGGATAAAATGCAATTAACTTTTAACATCCATGCAATCATTTCGTTATTGCAGCTAAAAAATAATTCTCAGAATACAGCTCTTCCAGAATCTCCAAGAAAAATACTCTTTGTTTCACCATTTTCTGATTCATTCGACTTTGGAAGCAAAATAAACACATTGCTGTGTTTAATATTGTTGCACAAGAGAATTCACAAGAATGAAATGTGTTCAAAGTTCCTAGAAAAAAATGTAGCAATGCAGGCTGCCAACTTGTTCAATGTCAAGCTCTAGGCAGTATAGCAGGACTAGCAGTAAATGACTCATAGTGAGTCACGCTTTAGCTATTTTTGCTTTTAAAGTAATGCCAGGCGCTGTGTTAATATTCAACCCAGAGTAAATTTAGCAATGCAAGAAAACAAGTGTTTCCATGGTTGCTCCTTCACAATGTTTATGGTATATACACAGCCATTAGGCACAGGAATTAAGCCAGATGAAGAATATGGAAATGTTCCTCTTTCACTTACAACTGAATTTTGCTACATTGGGTTTCATGACTCACTCAGCTACTAGATTTTCCAACTCTAACAAAAATGTAAAGCTATAACTAGCACACCACCAACTGTACTGTTAGTGGTCAATAGCCACTACTTTCCTCTAAATTACGGTTTGTGCTGTGTACACAGCTGAGCTGGAAGCATACTGGCACATCGGTAACTGTGCAGTCAAAAGCAAGTGTAAATGAACCAAACAGTTTATCAAGATAATGAAGTTATGTATATTTTTTTCAGGACAAAACAAGACTGACATGAAGGCCTCACTAGTGAAACTAAGTACCATCAGTCATGGGTAACATGTTCTGTGACACTTCTAACGAGTGGAGGAGCTGGCAGGGAGGAAAGCCAAAGAGGAGCATTGAAGGGAGGAAGGAGGTTGTGGCGTCATGTGAAAAGGGAAAGCAGCTGCAGAAAAATGAGGAAGGATGCTGATTCAGGCTGGGGAGCAGTTGGGTAAAATGAGAGAAGTGGTAAAGACAGTATAACAGAGCTGGAAAATATCTGTCCATGACATAGCTGTGATATGACAAAACCCATATGCAGGCATGATTTCAATGGAGCTATCTGCCCAGCCGTGTCTCCCTAGGTGAGCAGGTATTTGTGAAATTGAGGAATATGAGCCTAACTATGTAGACATCTGACATGGCATAACAAAACTCTGCTGGAGAACAGAAAGGGAGAATTTAATCTGGGTTGTTGATGCAACATTTAAAAAAAAAAAAAAACAAAAAAAACCCAAAAAACCCAAAGCAATGGATGCTGCAGCAAAGGTTAGGTGAATAGCTTACTTTGCCCACACTAATAACGGAGCTGCCAAATGATTACATATGATTGCTTGTTAAACTTTTTTGTTCACATTTTAATACAATGATTTATTCATTAGTCTTAAATTGCAGTAATTACTATTTTTACTGTAGAGGCTGATAAAGCAATCAGGAAGCTTTTACATTTTTTCCCCTCAAAGAAAACTCTAGCTTTTCTGCATGAAGTCTTCTTCCATGCTGCAATAAGCAGGGCATTTTTTTCCCTGTTTTCCTATCTGATTATAAACTAGCCACTTAGTTTATACTGGAAGTTTATAGATAGATCCTGATGAACATCCTTCCTGGAAAGACTTCTTTTGATTTCATTAAGTCTTGGATTGACTCATGAACTTTCAAATAGGGAGTGAGGGAGAATACTTAAGTCTGGGCCAGATCCAAAGAACTGAAGCAAACTGCAGACACTAAAGTCCAAAATGATGAAGAATCCTCTTCAGTGTCCTCCTAACCCTGAAGGCATCTAACTCTGGTAAGCACCTCCCAGCTTCTCCAGGGATCTGAAGTTCTGACTTCTGTACTTGCCCAGAGCTGCCCCAGCCTGAGGAACAAGGAATACGTTGTTTGTCCTGCAACGTCTTTGGGTCTTGAAAGTAGGCACAGCTCCATCCAAGTGGAAGAAGAGAAAGTGGTGATGGAGATGTAGAGAACCCAGTTTCCCATTCCTTGCTGAGTGAGTAACTACTGGAGTACAGAGTCATGCACCCTCTTCGCATCCTTCCTAGCCCCCTTCCATTTCCAGCTGCACACGGTGCATATTTTGCTTCAACTGAAGGACTGAAGAGTGCCCTCTACAGACAGCCTACAGCTGAGGGGTTGCTTAAAAGCCTATGAGCAACTGTATGATGTCAGATGTAAGGCCCATCCCATCCAGCAGTCTTTGATGATGAATAATAGCAAATCCCTATAGAGGGCACAAGGCAGGGAAAGCCTACAGTGATGTTTTCCTGGGATTCTTGTCCAGACTCCAGTCCCAGATCTTGTCCCAGATCTCCAGACCAGGGGCATTTGGAGGATACAGAGAGGAGCCAAAAGTGACATCTTCCCCGTAAGGGATTTTTCTTACATGCTTATTTGTGAATTTATTTGCACCACTTCTTGGGCAACTGCTGTAGACACAATGCTACGCTATAAAATATAAGCACTCTCACCATCACTCCACTAACTGCTTCCCTCCCTCATGAGGTATTTTTGGTGCCTACTGGAATACCTGTTAAGCAACTTGCCTTTAATCCTGAGATCATTCACAGCAAGTCTGGTAACACAACAAATCTACATCCATATTTGAGATGATAAGACACGATAAACCTATCCACACTTGTAAAGTCAGATGCCGTGTCTCAAATGAGAGCTAATAACAGCTGAAAGATGACAACTTAAACCACTCCTCAGTTGTGACAGAACATCTGAATGCTCCAAGCCTGTTTTAGAGTAAGTGTAAATGCCATCGAAGGTGTTTGACTTCTTTGACTTTGTGCTAATGGTGACTGAAAGCAACATAACTTAAGTTACTTCACCTCCCTGATAACATCAGTAATCATTTCAGATGAAATTCCCAAATCCACAGATTAGAGCCATGGTCCATTTCCTCTCCAGCCACATAATATAAGCATGCGTGCTCAGTCTTACAGTAAAAGCCCCGATTCATTCCCTTTGCGTTACTTTACAGTTGGCATGTTTTTAGTCATCTTATGCAATACTGTGACTGACGTACAGATGTAAAGCACGCTATGCTGACAGAATAGATTCATCACTGAACAAAGTTGCTCACGCAGATGTGCCCTAGCCTTCCTTGTGGGAGCCAAAGCACTTAACTCTGGACTCTGGCATCCAGTCTGAGGTCCACAAACCTAAAAGATGGGGTTTGCAGTCCTTTAGTGCTTCTCTAGCTTCCTACCTCCATTTCAGGTCAACTTATTTAACAGGTTTGAGGTAGTGTGAAGAAGATCTCCAGCACATTTAATGGCATAAAATTCAAGTTGGAAGGAAGTCATGCTTTACTGTGAGGTTACTGGTGCCTACAGCTTTTGAGAGGGAAATGAAACAATATGGATATAAAAAATTATGGGAAGCAGCCAATGCACGTGAACTTCTGATAAGGAATTGGAGGATGTTTATTAATCTTGCTGCACATTACTAGTTTGCATGTTACTGTATGTTGCAAGTATAAATTAGGGAAATGCCATTGATTTCAGAAGCTACACTGATGCTTACCAAACCAAGATCTAGCTCAACCTGCAGCGCTTCTGAAAGACAGACCAAAGAGCTACATGGCAAATAGTTTCAGGAACCATAAAAACACCAAGTGTTTTCCTTTCTCTGAACTGGAGTACTCTGAAGTTACCATGCAGCGTGATATGCACTGATGGATTATTATTTAGTCAGCATTATCTCAGATCTACTTTCTTGTTCTTCCTCAAATGCTTTTTGTGCTGGCACCCAATCCAAATGCATTACTTGGAGTAGAGTTCTACGTGAAGTAGTATTTCCTTTGATCCCTGTGCATACTGGTGGCACGAAGTCCCACATATAAATGATTAAAATGAACATATAGGAAGGGTAAAAAAAAAACCTACTGTCCCTCCAGGAGTAAGATAAACACTCAAGTAACAGAAAAATGAGTAAATAAAACAATGAGTAAATAAAACAAAGTTCCCTAAGTTTAAAGCTCCATTGAGCTTTATTTTCCTCCTTCCTCCTCAATATCCTAACTTCAAAGTGAGAACATGTCAACTGAAAAATCATAAGACTGAGATGCTCTCCCTTTCCTCTTTCTTTGCTTTCTTCTCCTTGGACTGCTCTTCACCTATTTTCCTGTGATCACACTTGAAGTTTAAGCTGTAAGCTCATGGCACAAAATGGAATTCCTCCATCCTCTATCTTTTAAATTTGTCTGAATAGCATGGAAAAGACATAATGGCAAGTAAAATTGTACTGAGCCGGCAGAGGCAGTCCTCGCATTTTCACTGCTCAGATTTTTACAAGAAAAATAGTATGTATTATTACACCATGACAGAAGTGAATGAAAACTCTTCATGAAATTGCTCATGTTTTATATTACCAGAAAGCAAATCTTCCATATGGTATAATCTGTCTATTGAAGTTTTCAGAATTTCAGGTACAGGCAAGCTTTAGCATCTATCTCTATGCTTCTTACTCATCTGAAATTTATAAAACATTTCTGATGAGTTCAAATATGATCACAAGACATGAGATTTTATAAGTTTCCATGTTGCACAAATGGATTACCATAGAGCAAGAAATACAGGAACTGACTGAATTGAACTAAACACCATTGAGGGAGAACATCTATATAAGCTAGGGTGCAGTGCTGGCACAAGAACAAATGAGCAAAAACTTGGTCACAGACTTGCTTTGCCTGAAAATTTCTCACCATCTGAGCAAGGTTCTAAGGTTTTTCATCACTCTTCCAACAGAAGTAAAGGGGAAAAAATTAATGTATTTTAAGATGGCATTTTATTAGATAATGTGATTGACTGTAACATCAAGGGAACGGAATCAGCATCCAGAAGCTCCCTTCCTGACCTGTATGTTCTTACAAACAGTAAAAATGCCATGCTGGTAGCCATCAATGTGCTCACTTAAGAGAGAATTATCCCATGACAGTAACAATAAATTACCCAAAGTATTATTCCTAAGTGTATAATAACAGTAAAAAATTGTTTCTACGCAACACTCCACTTCCTTTCTAGATTTTATATACTCAGTGCTGATGTGAAAGCCAGGCTGATATAAAAGCAAGAATTGTATCTTGCAGAGACTTTTGCAATGGAATAAAATGTAGATCTTTTAAAAATACATGCATAGATCAGATGAGACACAGAAAGAGATAAAAAGAGTTTACCATCAAGTATTCACTGATTGGAAGGGCAGATATTTATAACAAGAGAGACCTACATCTGATGCTCTTTCTGATTTAGACACCTCCCTCAGCTGAGTGCCTTTACCATAGGGCTAAAGGATCGGTGTCTCTCAGTATTTCCTTCTGCATTTGCTTCCATTTTTATGTATAGTTAAATACACACTGAACAGAGAGAGAGGGAGACTGATTCCAGAGCTACAGGTCAATCACCTTGTAGGCCCAGAGTCAGTCAAGTTCTGATTTTGAATTGCTGAGACTGAAACCCAGGTCTCCTATACTCTAGGTTACTCGCAATGAAGAAGGGCTGTTTGAGAGGGTGGGTTGATTCCTCTTTAATTTTTCCTACGAATTCCACGTCAGAGCTCTAAATGCCAAAGCAAGAAGCTTCTTATTTTGATCAATCACATTAGAAAGGCAATCATTTCATCAAAGAAACCCTCACCAGATCCATTGGTAACTGACGTTCTTCATTAATCTACTAACAGAATTATTGTTAATGCAAGCTTCTGCCTGTTATCCTATCAACATAGCTAATTTTTGACTTGGAAAAATTGTCCCAGATTGGAAAAGAGAAGTTCTGACAATTTCATTCATTCTAGAGTTGGTCCTTCTTTGCAAACTAGCAAGGACACTAGCTTTCCAATAATTCTGTGAAATAGAGGGTTTGTATGTCAGACATAATCATCATCACTTTAACTCATTCCATTTCATTCCCAGGCCCTGATCTCCTAATCCTTCAAAACTACAAGTGGGCCAGCTCACTCCTGAGCAAGCACACTAGTTCCTTCTAGAAAATATCCAGACAGGACAGTCCCAAAAGGACAAAACCACGTCAAGTTTCTCTCTCAGGGTAGTCCTTTAACCCTATCCAAAAGTCAGATCTCATTCACACAAATGCCTCTAAACATATTCATGTCACTTCTCAGGGGCTGCAATTTGCTCCCTCAGCATCATGCCGTGAAAACATTACTCTGACAGACTAAAACACAGTTATGTTATTATTTCCAGCTCTTTGAACTGAAAAAATCACAAAAAATAGTAATGATGCCACAGGAGTGCCGCAGGAGGGCCACAGGAGAAGCAAGGCAACTGAGTGTTTTGCAATGCAGAGTGGACATGGCTACTTTGCTCCATAGGGTACTAGCCCGGAGCAGCATGGATATGAGCCAGTTCATTTGTCTCTCCTTGCACAGTCCACAAACACAGTATATACATAGCTGAATTTCAGACATAGGTATAAGGTTCAGGCCCACAAAGATTTTAGGTACCTAACTCCCAGTGATCTGATCTGAACCTAGATGACTTGATCCAATACAAGAAGACTGTAAAAAAGCAAAGAGCTAAACCAAGGTCTCCTAAACTGCAAGCGACCTTCCTAAATCCTAGATCATCTTCCATTTTTTACTAGTCAAAGGGCTGTCTATAAGGAATTTTACATAAATGAAAAGTGCATATCCTACACACACTACTGAACTGTCACAACACCAATCCCACTTTCAGTTAGAATTTTCAACTTTTGTGCTGAAGTTGTTTTCCCACTATTAGTCAGTAAGGGGATTTTAAATTATTATTTTATATTAAAAATACAAAGAAAAATACACTAATGTTATTTTTCAGCTGATCCTCTGCCAACACATATAAGTATAAAGATGAAAATAGACTACAAAAGAGGTTAGGTACTACTGAAAAGAAACCCAGATCTGTCAATCAGTTATGTGACTCTGCACAAGTAACTTCAACTATTTACTCAAGTTTCACCTCTGTTATATAGTGAGGAATAAAATTAACTCGCCTACCTCAGTGTGATGTTGTGAGGATTAATTGGATGAAACTTGTCAAGCATTATACTACACAGTGTCATCTTGCAGCTTGTTTTCTTATCCTACTGAAAGCAAATCAAAGACTTTAGTCTTTCCTGGAATCTCCAGATAGACAGTTTTATGAATTTAAAGAGAATTCTTTTCAGTGTCATTTTTTCTACCTCAAACTGCATCTAAAATAACACTTTTTACATCATTATCTCTCAGCAAATGCATGGCTTAAAATACATGTATCAACAGGGCATAATGGTGTCTACTTGAACACTAAATATTAAATTTAAAAACTTCTACTTTGCAGATATTTGCTTATTGATAATGACTATGAATGTCTCCCAGCAGAATGTTAAATCATGATACATACTTTCTCCTTTCAAAACCTCTGAGACTTTTTTCTTCAATGGAGAAGGCAAGGATGAGCTTTACAACTGCAGTGCTGCTACCTTCCAAACTACATTACGACAACTGGTTTCCTATGACAAAAAGTTGCCTAAACTACTATTGCATCTAAAAATTATTTGTTCCCTACCAAAAAAAGATTATCTTTCTTACATTTGCCAAATTCACTCCTTAAGTTGTTTGGCATAACCAGCAATATTGTCATTCACTCAAATCTTAACACTTTCTACAAAACGACTACTGAAGCATGCATCTGTTGGGTGTTCGTACAGACCGTAGTTATCAAGGATTCCAAAGTGCATGTTATCAGCTGCTATAAAAGGGCTATGAAACCTGTCATCCTTTGTGCAACAAATGTGAAACTAAATAACCTTCAGCAAATACAGCAGTGGCAGCTAGGGTCACAGGAGTAGAGATTATACCTTCTGATTAGCTCTCTTCACAGAGTATCAGAAACTTAAACTGATACATAGAGATTAAAGACAGCTCTTATTTTCATTTTGTGAAGGCAAAATTCTCATACTCTGTGCCAAAAGATGCCTTTGAGATATATATATATACTGGCATGAAATAAAAAGACTTGGTAATACAACTTTAAACAGAAGGTGGGATTTTAAATTTACAGAAGATACAAAATGCAGAGTTACAATTCCTGCAGTAATCATGACTTAGTTCCTATGGGCTCAGTCCTACAAGGTTCTGTACTGTGGTTACACTCCAATAAGGAAGTGAAACATGCCAGCAATCTCACTCATTTCAAAGGATCTACTCATGCAATTTAATTTAAGCAACTTGCTTGCATTTCACTTCATCAAAAGAAGATCACTAAGCACTTTGCAGGTCCAGGACCCTTATGTGTAAGGAGAGCATCAGTCATGAAGGGTTAAGGTCACAAAAAATTTTCCTTACAAACCACACATGCAATTATCTAGAACTTTGTGATATTACCAGGTTTAGTGAGTATCCTTCCAAGTGCTCAATTATTTGGAAAAGACAATGTAATCATTTCGGGGTACAAGAAGCAGTTAAAAATTTTTTTAAAAAAGAAATTTAAAAAATTAATCAACACTTCTTTTCTACTGCTTACATTCTAAGCAGGTTTGAGTAGAAAAATGAAAATGTTTTCCATTAAAAATAAGAAGTGGGAATTTAGGAATGTAAGATAGTTCTGAAAACAGACTTCAGAAAAATCACTTGCTGTTCACATAAAACCTGTCTGACAGTGTTTTGACACATGTCATCAGAGGTGGAGATTTTGCATCATTTTGCACAAATTCCAGCTAAAGTAGCTGCATAATAAAGGCTCACAGATTGAGGGAAAATGCCTGCAAACTGTCTGAAAGATGAGCAGAACCGAAACGGCTCTGAGGCACAATATCATCCTTACTGCCACAGAGATGCACTTTCCCAATTTCACTTCTGCACCTTAGCTGCTGCTACAGTTCAAAGCTGAGAAGGTCTCCTTCCTGTACAACTGCCTAGAGAAGAGGACAATGTGAAGGTGATACAGCGCCTTTCTCCTCCCTGAGTATTAGAGCTACCTACCGCGCTGCATGTCACCTGTCAGATGGCAGGGAACAACCATGCAGCTCCCTTTCATCACTGTGGCAGCAAATATCAAGAGAGAAAATGTATTAGCTTTCTTAATTTTCTGTTAAAATAAGGTTATATTTAACTGCTTTGCACTCTGCACCATACCTAAAATCTTTGTGTCAAAAAGTTTTTCTCCTTCAAATCCTAGTTAATTTCTAAGTAGTAAAACAACGTGAGAATATAACGTTTTCTTGTTCAGCTATTCTAGAATACAAATGTCAAACTCTGCATAAGAGAGATGTAAAGATTAATGGTAACACATCATGGAAGGCAAATCATTTTAGCATCTACCCCATCTGCTCCTTTGAGATGGAAAAGGCTGGGACAAAAGAAAACTCCAGGAAAGCTCCTCTGAGAAAACTTGGCTGGAGTTCTGGGATTTTATCTGATTTAGCAATAAAACCAAATCCCAGGAAAGGGCTAAAAATTGGACCATACTGCATATGTGTGCTTGAAACAGGCCAGGAATTATGAGCTAAGTTATGCCCAAACCTGGCAAGACTAATAGTTGAAAACAAAGTATTAACCAGGTAGCTGCTGATGAAGTTATTGATATATGTAACTCACATCAAGTAGTTTTAAAGTGTGTCCCAAAATTTGCAGACACATTATAATATGCTGTGTTATGGGACCTGTATTGTAGGACTCGTGCTTTTGAAATCACAACTCATACAGGAGAAGCTAAAGAATACACAGATGACTTGAATTAAGCATGGCTGCTGAATTTTTACCAGGGTGACCTTAATGTTCTTCTTATAAAAGAAAAATAAACCATGTACACACAGTGTGCTATAAGGTAAATCACCAGTTTATTGAAACTAGTAGATGTCTTCTACAGATTTCATGAATCTTCAGTTCAGCTGGTATTGCAACTCAGAAATTCCTGCCTCTGAGACCACTATTTCTCTACAGTAACACTACTTTCTACGTGGCATATGTGATATTTTAGATAATATTGACAGAGCTCAATTATACATCTCAGCATAGTAATTTACTACGTAGAGCCCAACAATGAGAAGAGGCTTTTTGTACCAGATGGAGTACATGTGTCAGTTTAGCCTCTCACAAAGATGTTAAGACCAGAGGCCCTGATCCTACAAGAATGTGGGTATCTGTCATTTTTAAGCTTGTGAATAAATTTGTGATATTCAATTCTGTGGATCTTTTTAAAGGCTAGCTATGAATGAGAAAAACACACAAAAGGAGAGAGGGAGGATAAGGGTAATGGCAAGAAGATCACATAAGTACAATAAATAGAGAAACTGGACAGTCTTACTGGTTCCAGGTCACTGTATCATATAGAAGCAAATTTACATATGTGAATATAAACAGACTCCACTGATCTTCAGTCATCTATTATTACTCAAGAATTTCTGGGAGCCTTCCTGGTAAAAGAACCTTCTGAAGAGGAAGGTAGGAAAGTGACTTTATGGTGGATCAACAGATTATTTAGGCAGGAGAGACAACACTGATGCAAGTTTAAGGCAGCAGAACTGTGCTTGCTTTGAAAGATTTAACTTTGAATTTTCCACCTCTTTCCTATCTGCAGACCTGAGGTGGCATTTAGTTATCCATTTCAAAAGAAGGTGGGCTGAACCAGACTGTTTATTTGAATACACAATCATTATATTGCATCCAAGACTGTGAAAGCTAACTAACGATTTTCCATTCAACCTTTTAAATTGCATTAAATACTGCAATAGGAGCAAATGTGATGGATTTACCTCATCAAAAACACCATGAATTCTACAAAACCCAAGCTGACCCAGCTGATCAATAGTCCATGTACTGAACACAGCAGTCCATCCAACATCATCATGCATTTCGTTTTGGGCACAGTCTGACCCCTATGTACAACCAAAACAAAAGTCCAAGTGGCTAATAAGACAAATCTGGATTTCAGGCAGTAGTAGCAGAAAATGATGTCCTCGTATTTTTTTTTTTTTTTAAGAATAACTCTTATTGTGCTTATTTAATTTGGGTTTTTTTCAACAGGTCTGCCAGTTAGAACTCGGTCCCATAGCCTGAGCTGAATGTATTACTAGGGCATACACCCCTTCCTCAGGCACCTACAGGGTGGAAAGTAAATCCAAAGTCAGTTATCAAGATTTTATCTTCTCAGTTACAAACACCTGGAAATTAGGAATTACAACATATGGTGGGGCAGTAATAATTTTACGGTTATGTAGGGAGTGAAAATTACACTGTTTTGTGGTCTGCAACTCGGTATTTTCATTCTTAGAGTAGTGCCAAGAGCCTATTAAACTCAGAGATCAGTGTTAATACTCAAATCCAAAATCTTAAAGATGATAAAGATGGGAAACAAATATATTAAGCCCTCAAGCTCTAATCCTAGGGAGTCTTGAGATATCAGATCTAAAATTCACCTTGTCAAGCATGTCCTCACACTTCATAAATCTCTATAGGGAAGTAATCCAAAGTCCAGTGAAGTCAGAGGGAAAATTCTTTCCACTAGCTTCAGCGGGTTTTGGATAGGGCTCCAAAAAAACAAAACTCAAGGAGAGCTACAGGACAGCATCCAGAATATCATTTTCCAGTGGTATAAATCATTAATCTATGACTCCTGAAGTTCCTGAGATACCAGTTTATGTTGAAATCAAAATGTAGGGTGGGAGGGAATAGGTACAGGGGTCAAGGGACAGCAAGCAGAATAATATGATTTCAAAATATAATCATGATTGGGGAAGAACAGCAGAAATAGTGTTAGAGCCCATGAACCTTCCCGGCAACAGTAATCAGAGTGATATTTTAATGGCTGCTATATGTGCAGGGTAATAAAAGCATACAATTTTGTTGTCTTGCATAAATAGAACTGTTCACTGTCCAACTTTTCTGGTAATTCAAGCACAAATAACTTAAAATTTTAACACTCGATAAATCATGTGAATGAAGAAAAACAGATTTTAATAAGTTGCAGTGTTACATGGTGCACACATAGAAGCTGTAAAGCTGAGAACACAAACAGTAAGCATTTTCCAACAATATAGTTCTACGATTAAAGCAAAGGTCTTCTTAGAGTTGCAACACATCCTAAGTTGTGAAACAGGAGCAATTTGTTTACGTGACAAATGAAAACAGCTTACCTAATCCTTTTAGAAGATCCTATCAATTAAGAAAAAAAATGAAAAAGTCTTCAAATGAAAAAGCCCACCTTACAAAAAAAAGAAGTGAAGCAAGACTTTCATGATATTTGTATTCAAACACGGCAGGAATTGTGGGAGTCTAAATAAAAACTATCAAGGTAATTACACTGGCTTTTTTTGTACACAGATAACAATTTAAATAAGTTTTAAAATAAGAACACTCACCTCAGTTTGAGCCATAGCTGGCAGTTCTATATTTTAGGGCAGTTAGTCACATCTTACCATTTAGCATTCAAAGAATCTATTTTTTTTAAATAAGACTTACATTGTTTTCTCATCTGTTTAAGTTGATCCTTAAAATATACATATTTTTCATTCCTTTGCAAATCTGAGTCACTGTTCTTGCTCTCCAATGCAGTAAATTTTTCTTTTACTAAATATTTTAGATCTGGTATATTTTCTGGCTTTTCACGTTTTATCTGCAAGGAATAAGGAATAGAATGTTATTCATTGTGACACATATTTTAATACAAAGCAAAAGACGTGAAGCAAAAATTCATAAGCATAATCTCAGTTTCTTTTGACTCCAGTTGGGTTTTCTGCTCTGAAACCATAACGTCCAGGTTATTATTTATTTCAGCAAAAGTAACTATAAAATGTAGTGTTTCAGTGTCATTTAACTCAGTTGCTGTATACAGGGTATTTCTCACACTAACAACAGGGAAAATTGAACCTCTGTAGTCAAACTTACTTCCGTGAGTAGTAAAGGTCAACATGTTAACAGCAACCAGCATAAGAGTGAATGTGAATGAAACCAAATATGATTCTGTCCAAAAAAGTGAGATGACTGAAAAACAGAAATAACTTTTTAAAGAGTTTTCAAAACCTCCACTCTCTCACCATTTCTGAATCCGCTTTTGAGAAGCTTATAATCTACATGGATGACTAGTGTGATAACACCAGCAAAAGTAGTATAGACAGCTAACGTAAAAGGACCACCTCAATTTATTTGTCCTGTGTGAACAAGAACCATTATGCCATACAGGCAGGCAAAAAGACAGTTTCTTGAAAAGCCCTTGCTTACAGTAATTGTATCTGGAATAATCTGGAGAATAAATGACTGGAAATAAAAGGGAAGTCACCACACAGGCAATATTAAGCTACTCCAAGAATGCAAAAAGCACTTTGGGAACCCCCAAAAACAATAATTAGAGTTTTTCCTTCTGTTTCTCAAGCCAGCATTAAATTCTAGGGAATTGTACCTTTGACAGGTCTTCATAAGAACTAGCTTACAGGTGGTGAGCTGGGGACTGTGCTATGCAATGATGATCAGCAACAGCACAAACTCTGAAAGAAGGTGGACATCTCTCAAATCCTTAATGCTAAGCATTTTCTGAACCAGACAAAGGTTATTTCTAATCTAGCCTATCCCAAACATATGGCAAAACATGCCAATCTGAAAAATGGGAGGAAAGCACCATTTCTGCTGAGCCACTCTTCCCCTACCACACACAGTAAATTCTGCTCCTCACCAGACCACCATACAATTCATTGTGAAAGACAGGAAAAGAGCCTACTGAGAAAAAAGCAGTCCACTTCATCAAACCATTTACAGCTTCCAGAGTTTACAGAGACATTGGAAATCCTACAGAATGTATTTTATTTCAGGAGCCAAAGAAATAATAAATGTTCATGTAAAAATGGACTTTGCAGATATATAAAATACTACATAGCCAAGAAACCTTTACTTTCCTTTTAATCAAAGCAAAGCAATCCATAGAATGATTATTTCTTCCAAGAATAAAGCCAGTTTGGCACATTTACTTTAGGCAGATGCAAGTTGTGGCAAGAAGAAAAATAAGAAAAAACATGCACTGCCAGGTGATAGCATGCAGTTTTCAAAGGCAGCACCTGGAGACAAAAGATCACCTACCACAACATCCATCTGCGAATGGGAAAGACTTGGGAATACCTTGGTACCAAGGGAGCACAGTGACTACGAAAGACCAACAGCAGTTCATTGCAGATGCTTAGACTGCTGCGTAAAGCCAAACAGTAGCATACAGTCCTCATCCTGTGAAACTTGACAAAAGGAGCAAATGAAAACAAAACATCCTGTGCCCAGGGCAATGGGGGCAATCATATGCACTCAAATGATTTGCCTGTGTCAGCATCACAGCAAACTGCTGCGAAAGAAGGCCTATCGCAACCAAAACCAACATTGTTTAGTACTCAGCTGGAGAAGAAACTTGGCCATCAGGTGTATGCAAGCACAAGAAAGCAGTTACTAAATCAAAATACATTTAAAATCCAACACATTATAAAATAATTATTTGGTTTGGACAACATATAGTGCAAACATACTCCTTTCTGCAACAACTCCATCAGGCTGTTTTTACAGACATTCTCTCTTTAACATAAAAATAACGTATAAACACAGGACCACACTCACAAGCATAGTCCAAATAACAACCCATCACTCAGGCCTGCCCTCATCACGAATGAGAGCACTATGGCCAGATACCATGTAGAAGATCCAGCTGTGTATACTAAAAAAACCCGAAGTACTTCTAAGTTGCCGATACTCACACAAAGAGCAAAAGAAATGATGTGGACATTCATTACAGACATCCGTCTGTAGCAAAGACAATGTCAATAATCTTTTCTTCTCCACAGGGTCTATGTTACACATTGATACAGTTACATCAGGCTCTTTTTATCTTTTTCTTGACTCATGGAAGATTTGAGTACAGAAATTCACCAACGTAGCATCTTCAATCATACCGTCAGAGTGAGAGGTGAAGGGCACAGCCAATGTTAGTTCAAACAGTGGTTCTCTCAACTCCAATTTCCAGAATTAAAGGACTTTACACACGTGAGCAGAAAAAGAGCAGGAACTGTAACTTATACTGTTATGTTAGCAAGAAGGACAGATGTTTGACAAGCTGCATTATATGCACACGAATAAGCTTTGCCCCTGCCACTGTGGAGCTACAAAAATTTGCATGTAGACATCTGTACTAACCTCAAGAGAACAATTATCCAAAACCCTCCCTTGGCTACGTAACTATAAACCCACGGCTTGCTGCCATATATCTAACAAAGTTAAGAGCTAGCATGCTATTTGCTAAGGGAATGAACAATTCCACCAGTTATCAAGAAAAAAAAAAGTCTTTCACACCAGCTATTTTCCCAATAGCAATACATTACGTTGTGAGGATAGTCCAGCAATGCAGCACATATGACATAGGCTCAGACAACCGTCTAATATAGAAACCTAAAGAGTCAGATGAGAGAGATGCTCAAAGAATGCTCTTTGCTTAAGTTTAACTTCTTTCACATTTGCAATTTAAATTCAGTTTCTGTTCACCTCCAGACGATTGCTTTCATTAAAATGATTAGTAGAGACACCATCCCTGACCATACTCAATACTGTACCATCACGTATGGTTTAACTGAAATGCCAGGTAGACCTTCTGTAAGGTCAACACGTCACAGATGAATAATAAGGCATGTCCACCCACTATAATAACAAGTAAATACGTTTGCTGTGCACAAGCAATTTCTCTTTAGTGCTGCATATGCTATTCCATGAAGAGGGTTGAGAATGGTCTAACCCAACAACACAAATGAAAACAAATGAAAGAAAATGTGACATCAGTTCTAGTTCCTCACGGTGGGACAGAATTGCAACATCTTATACACTGCGTCAGCACAACACCCTTACAGGTACATTACAGTTTTCTTTAGTTCTCACCACCCACTCCTACTCTACAGATTCGTGATGGATGTAGTGAGATCAGCATAACAAAATGTATGAGGACAATACAAACATAGGGTATGGCTAAGGGACAGGGCAAAATTATCAATATTCAGGGCAATAAGTTGGGATCATACTTCTTTTTGGTCTCAGCAGCATGTCAGACAGATGCTTACTAGCAAATCTGAAGCCATTGGCATGTTCAATTTGTCAGTAAAAGTTACTTCACATGAAAGACATGTTAAGCAAACAACTGTTCGTTTAGTAGCACTGTCAGCCAAAACCAGCATGCTAAGCAACACCTTGCAGTCATTAGTCAATGCATTGAGAGTTACATTGATTTTGAAATGGGGTGGAGGCATACACACCCTAAAAAGCATCCTGGAAATGACATATAACTATGAACTGGGAGTGTTCAGGACGTATGGTGAAAAGAAGTATCAGTCAGAACAGCTTGTTTACAGCAATAGAAAAAGCAAAAGCATCTGCTGTGACAGTCCCATAGCAGCAAAGAACCACATGGGTATTTACATGGGAGCTCAGCAATAAGAGGGAGAACAGACATGTTATATATGATAATTAATGATACTCCATACTTGATCTATCAGCAGTGCTAACAGGAAAACACATTTAGAAACACCAAAAAAATAATTGTTTAGAAAAACGTAGCTGTGGTTTACCTATCAAGAGATACATTTGCTCATGGCAACACACCACACCACCTGGTCACAGCTGATATGTGCGAAGAGGTTACTGTGTTTGATGGGCAATGCTTATGAAATGAGGCAGTTCATGGCAGGTCTTTGATTTCTGCCAATATCTATCTGTAAGGATGAACCTTCCTTTTGTAGATTCTTTCACTGGTAGTGTGTCTATTCCATGCATAAACTGTTAGACTATGCCTCCAAAAATCAGGCTTTTTGAAAGGCCAGCTTGCACAGCCTAAGGTAACTGTAAACTCAGGGTATTCTAAGAGGCAGTCTGGGAATTTTTATTTCATCAATTATCATAACCACCAAATGCGAAACAAATTATTCTGTTCCAGACCAATCCCAGAACCAGCGAGGTCAAAGGTACCATAGACTAAAATTGGACCAGCTTGTGGTATTAGTCTACATACAGTAAGGGATCAGTGTCTAAAAAGGCACTAATTAGCATAACTCTGCATGCAGCATTGCAGCATTTAGTGATTTGTCCTTCCCAGCATTATGTCCAAAAACAATTTACAAACATTAAAGAATTTAGCCTCAAACGCCCATTGTGACGTATGTACCATCAACTGTATTTTACAAATGGGGAGACTGTGGCATGAAGAGATTAATAACTTGGCCTAAGGTTGCACAAGGACACTGTGGCAAAACCAGGAATAAATAAATCCTGGTTCTGTGCTTTGAGCACAAAGCCATCCTTTTACTTTCTCCTTTAGCTGAGGGAAAGTTCAAATTAACATGTGCATTTGGTTCACTCTCTACAAAGAGGCCTGAAACAGCTTGTGGCTGCTTGGCAAACTGTGATAAAAGAGTGGCATTCTGCGTACCACAAAAATGCTCCACTGGACTTTGTATTGCAGTGGTTCAGCATGTGACACTCCACCGTTATTTTTTAGCCTTTTCTCTCTTCTCTCTTCTCTCGCTAGCACAGAAGTCCTTTAGCTGCATGCTTTTAATCCTGTCACTGTTCCTAGGTACCCTTTCTCAGGACTATCTTTCATGTCACTTAGTTTTTGGGAGTTTGCCAGTGGCATCCACTTTATTTCTCAGAAATTTCTTGCCACACCTGAACCATGTTGAGGTTTCCTCAAACCAGTGATGCAATCTGCAAAAGAACTATCTTTCCAAAGAAATCAGAATTCTTGCCTTAATCTTTCAAGCCACACATTATTTGTTCCCTGCAATTTAATCCCTACAAAATATGGACTTTTGAAGTTTAATTTATGGATATTATTGACACTTGGTATTTGTGAGGCAAAGAAACATTCCTGATTGCTAATGACCTTTTTAATGACCCAGACAGCTGACATGGCAGAATTTCTTCATTTTCCAGATTCTTTGTTGTTTCATTTATGAAAGGGAGGGTGATTAGTCACTCAGTGCTAAGAAGCTCACAGGTATGTAGTCACCTAGATATTTATATCCTTTTAGGACAACCCAAAAAAGGATACGCTGATGTCTCCAGCTAACTTTAAACTCAGAGTAATTTAGACTGTATTTACACTACAGCCATGTGCCTGTGCATATGCTTATGGAACACTGATAGCAGCTGCATCTTTTGAAGAAAAACTTAGTATCTTATAGCTCCTGTTGGGACAGAATTTCTTATCTCTGTGAATTTGATATTGTAAAGGAACTGAGTCAAGATTTTTCAGACAGACAACTTCAGGTACTTCAGGACTTGGGGTGACTAGCCTAAGATATCCTACAGAGACCCAGTTTCCAGAACCTGGGTATCTCACACTTTCTGAATAGACATCACTTTAAAATGTCTGACCCAGACATGGATATATCTAAAACTACTTATTTCAGAGAACAAATGCCAAGAATTGGCTGGCTATAGCAATAAGTACAGACATTGTCAAACAGCCTCTCTGAGCATCTCCATCAGATAAAAATAATTATTCTTCCTTCATTTACATCTGCTATGCAACAAAATCAACCAAAAATGCATGTCACATTTCTTTCTTGTTTAATGATTCCTATGTCCTATTATTTCATCCTTACCTCGCTAAATAATTTATTATTACAAATATGCAGCCTTTCAACACACACATTTATTTTACCTCAGGGTAAGTCAAAGTTTGCTGTGATTATTTATTATAAACAATTTTTTTCACTGAGAGGGAAAAGAACATGGGAGCTAAGTAAATTTGTGGGTTGAGTCACCCATACACTTTGTGAATCATGTGAGAACCAACTCTATGTGAGTCACCACTGTAACTGAATCAAGCTGCAAAATTTCAGCTCAACCTAAACAGTCATTTATTATTCTTCAATGGCTGGATTCAAACCCTTAGCAAATATCAGATCAGCTGTTGATGCACAAATAAAACACAGCTCTTTCTTGGAAACATCTGCAAGGGCAGTCAAAAAGGATACGATCATTCAGCAGCAGGAGCTGCACTAGTTTGAACACAGCTCTGCTGCAGTCAGAATTGCCTAAGGGCCCACATCTGATTCAGGAGATTCAACACCTCTATACATCATGGCTGCAGGGCTGGGACTCCGGTTGAGCAACACCTTCACAGACAATTGTGAAATGCCAAGAGAGGCATATTTATGAGGGCTGACCCATACTTATGACACATACTGCCTATTAAACCGGACCAGCACAACAGAAAACGACTGTCAGCACCTTTCAAATATCCCAAAACTCTGCCAGAGTAACAGTCTGCAGGTGAGGCAGGGTTGCCATCGTTCAAAAGCAGCATGTCAATATGGTGGCTGTAGCTAAGGCGTCCCCTGCAATTAAAT
>NW_008824723.1:1870214-1883277 GCF_000699105.1 Pygoscelis adeliae | reverse complement strand
TCCCTACTTTGAACGCAGCTGGAGATGTTTAACCTTTATGAAGAAAGTAAGCACAGAGGGGCACATGCTGCTTCCATGTATACTGGGGTACATCCAAAACTAACTCCTCACAAGTCGTGGCATGTTAGATTCATTTTGGTAAGGCTAGAAATGGACTTTGGCCCACCCTGTTTGCTTTCTTTCTCCTGTGTTTAGAAAGTAACCATATATACAGAGTGGGATTAAAGTAAATGAGCACCAGGTGAAGAAATAAAATTGCCCGGGCGCAAATGCAAAGTTTATAGCCTGAACAGCATTTCTTGGGGTTCCCATCTGTTAGATGTTTCACCTCAGGTAAAATGCTTTACTCTGCACATGTTTTAACAGAAAAAAAATGTTCTTTGTATTTTCCCCAGTTACCCACTATGGTAGAGACAAGACTGTGAAAATGTTTCTCTCCAAGACCTCTTGTGCACTGCTTTGCAAAGTGCAAAGGGGTAAAAAGAAGCAATGAAAGGGTGTCTTATTTAAATACCAGTATTGAAACTACTTGCTACCAATAGCGTAAAGCTGGCTTATAAAGACAGCAAGAAATGTGAGCATTAGAGGTGAGGTTTTCCCAAGGTACCAAAGTGAAGAAAGTTAATGGATATTTAGCACCTCAATCCCTTCAGCATTTCTGAAAGCCCAACTTGCCTGTGGGTTGCCGTGAGGGTTGAACTGAATTTTCTTAATGGTTTCAACCAAACAGAAGTCTGTCTTCATCTTGTTTCTCTGTAGTTTTTAAATATATGAAGTATGAATACGACAAAGCAAAAAATTCTACAGTATTTAGGAGACATTTATGAAAACACCTAAAAAATATGGTTCAAGACACATTAGAGCAAGTACATAAATTTACTAATCCCTTCTTCTCTGTGTAAAGTTCTGCCATAAACATAGCTTATATGCAAGCTAATTTTGGTGCACTAGAGATACATAGCATCTTGTTCTAAGTAGTTTTGCCTGAGCACAGATTAAGGCCTGTAACAGCAAAAATAACTATTCTTATAAAAATGTTGCTTTGTTTTAACAGCATGTTAGAAACTGTGAGGCAGATGGTGCATCTGTTTTAGCAAGGTTGATTCAGCAAATGCATCACACTGTTGAACTAGTTTACCAAGCTGCTGATTAATTCACATATTTAGAAAATACATTAACATGGATATTAGAGCATTTTTTTTTTGTCTTTAATATCTCACTCAAACTGATGGGAATTTAGACATTGATTTCAGTGGGAACAGAAGAAGGCCCTAGGGTGATTTCAGATTAACAACTGGTTTACTCTTGTATGGCTCTGCTTGGTTGACTGAGATCACTAAACCCCATGTTTTCCATAGTGTGGAAGTAAAGGGCTAAATCCTAAAACAAGTACAATTCAGTGTTATCTTCACCAGCTCCTACAAAACACTGTTGATTTATGCCAGCTGTGAAGCTGATCCCTGTTTAAATACAAAGTGTGACTTATCCTTTGGAGAACTGCATACAGCATGTATTGTTAAAATCAGCTGATTTTCCAGAGGGATGTTTTCCATATTCCTTGGGTATACCTCCAGTGAAAGTCAAGCAGACTTTTTCAATTTTTACTCCTCTCAATTTTTTTTCATTCATCTGATGAAATTCTTGTCCCCAAAAAGTTCTTCAGCACTGACAGCATTTCTTCTTCATACTCTCCAAAACAGCAATGTGAGTCATGTTGTCATTTTTCATTAAGACTAAATGTAACCTCTAAACTTTTGGGAAACAGCAATAAGATTTCTAAGTACAAACTCATGCTTTATTTGAATTTACATTAGTTGAAAAACTTACATCCTGGCTGACACTTACAGCCTAGACTCACGGAATTAAAGCATCTGTATTAATATATGGACAAAGATGGCAATACTTCCATCAGGGTCAGCTCCACCTTTAACACAGAACAATGAATTCAGTGATGGTGCAGAGCTGCACTAACCAGAAAAAAAAAAGAGTGCACTGCAGTATGCCCCCCAAATTTCCTTATAAGCAGGGAGGACCTACCTTACTTACACTGCAGTGGGTGCAAAACACCTACCTCACTTATATGACAGTCCCAGCACTTTACTGCGAATGCCTTAGAGACAAGTGCCTCCTTTGAGCCTTCCCACATATCACATTCTTCAATCATTATTAGTGATGTTTTCTTATCCAGCTTCCTGTTGGGACAGCCCTCAATAGAGTTATTAGCCACTAAATCCCAGGTCTTACTTCCATTCTTATCCTTCTTGATTTACCAGTTCTGGCTGACAGCTTGCACCTCTTCCCTCGTCTTGGCAAACACTATGTGCTTTATACGTACACTATGTACATGCACAAGTGACTCTTTTCTGTTAGGTTGCATAGGACACTCTGGAATGCTAACATACCCTTTTTGCTATATAGGTGTCCCAGGATATCTCAGTTCCCTAGTTTTTATAGGCTCGCTGAAGGGAGTATATCATCTGACAGAGAAGGATATTTTCAACTGCAATTCTTTTCCTCCTCTTTGCTTATAGGTCCCATCTTTGTTAGTAACGCAAATAACAGCAAAGCCTCAGAAACAGAACTATATCAGAAAATTAGTAAAGGACCTGTGTTCCTAGTATGCTAAATTAAGCTGCTTATATGTTCCTATATAGTCACCGATTTTTGCAAAGACGACACGTGCCATTTAACAGCCTGGATTAATCTTGTCTATGTTTCCACCCGACACATCCTTCCCACAAACTTTCCAAAATCCTTGGAGTCTACCCACACCTTTCCTGTTATCTATCAGAGCATCAAGAGGTTGGTTCTTGCCAGTAGTTATCTGATGATGCCAGTCCCTGTCACTCTACCTGTTTGATTTTCAAAACAAATGCCTTGACACTTTCTCCTGGTCCTCCTGCTGTGGGAAAGCTCCTCATAAACATTTGGGAATGTATTTTTAAATACTTCTTCAAAATCCTTGTTTAAAAACATCTTCCTTTATTATGATGCCCACAAACCCCTTCACAACTGTCTGACTGTTTCTGTGCTATGACAGCTGTGTCCTGCACGACTGAGCCCAACCTCCTGATTCCAGAGCATCCCTTTTTATACAAAGCCTCGCAAAACTGGGTCCCGAGAATTTTGACAAAATCTAAACAGTTTTTTTATTATAGGTCATAACACGGACTTCCACATCTTAGTTCAAACCCAACTTGCTTCTTAGTCTCCACATTAAAGGAAATCTGAAAAATTGTGAACAACATGATAAGCTGTAATTAAACACAATATTAGCGATAGTAATACCGAACTGTAAGGTGGATACTGGGTGCAATCTGATAGCTGACTGTAGAATAGAAAGCACATAAGAAGAGTTTTCAAATATTCAGACACATTTGTTTTGTAACTCTCTTGCAATTTATATGCCTTTTTTAAATCTAAACGTAAATTATCAATCCAGGTTTAAAATTATGACTAAAAATGAAATCATATTCTAACTCTCCAGCCAGTATAGATTCCTCCATTTTACATAAGGCCTTGATTTTTACATGTTGCTGGAACTAATTAAAATCCAACTTTAATTTAAAACAGTTTTTAAATAGTTCATAGTTAAAATAATTTCTGTAAATGAGACTGGTGTGTGACAGCAGTATTAACTTACTCGCGTCTGCAAAATGTGACAGCAGGGTGAGAAGAAACAGTGTAAAAATAAGAGTCCACAACTGCAGCTATATGGCTGAAGGAGACAGCTCTACCCAAGAGTTTGTCTGCATGGCAATAGGAAAAAAAGGAGCACAAAACAGAAGAATTCCTAAATGGGGGTACTCCTCACATATACTGATGAAGCACTGTTTGTAAAAGCAAAGTAAATTACAAAGCCTAGCCTCAAATTTAAGTACACTTTTCTTAACATTGCCTTGGCTGACAAGAAAAGATTATGGAGTACAAATCTTGTCTCAATAAGAACTTACTCACACAGGAAGTCAAACTAGTATGAGTTTGGCCGCAATACTGAAAAAAATCAGTACTTTTTTGACTATCAAAAACATTCCCATTATGCTGGCTGACAATCCCAGAAACGCGATGTTGTCCATGACTAGAAACTGTCACTTACTGTAAGATTTAAAAGCATAAAAAAGAAGTCATTGTCTTCTAAACTTGTCACTCTATGCATGCAAGTATTTCCTTTCTGTTATTTTCAAACTCAATATATTTTTTTCTTGTTCCTCAGTTTCTGCAATGCTATCAAATTTGTCTCCCCAGATTCTTTCAGGCTGCTAGCATAAACCCTATGCCAGCCAACTCTCCTGATCACACCTCCCCTGCCATTCGAACTTCTCCCTACATCTTCCTGAATTTACAGTCCTAGCTCTTATATTTAGTATTGGTTTTGAACTCGTCCTTCTTCTTTCTCATATTACTTTGCTTTCCCTTTTTTAGCTTCTTTTGAAGCTCATCTCATCACCATTCATCACAATTTTTCAGTACCGCACTTTCCTTCTTATAACTCTATCAAACTCGCTTTTCCTTCATTTCTCTGACTCATTCACTGTATATCACATGCTAACTGATTCCTCTCTTATTACTAGCCCTAATTATGGGATGCCTCCATTATTCCTTTTATATATTACATTCTCACCAAACACCAGCTCCTGAGTCACTGGCAAAGGATTTAGGGAGCAGACAGAGTGACTGCCTCCTCTCCATGCATGGGTCATCAGTCTCACAGGAATGGTAGGTTTCGCTGACCCCTTCCTGCGGTATTGTAGCACGTGCTCTCCCAAGTGCACCCACTGGTACCTAGGAATATTTTGTCCTGAGAGTGCTACTGCTGCGCACTTTCCTCAACTGTCAGTGACCTCCTTAAGTCACCTCACTACAAAGTGAAAATACACCACCCAAAGTGGAATAGTATAACTCATCATAGGTAACTAAACCTTATAATTGCATCTCACGCTTCAACAGGGATCTTCTCTATGAGTACACATCACAGCAAATTATTTAAATTTGACTGGACACTACTCTGTAGTTATTCACAATCAGATGAAATTTCAGCTACTTCTCAGCCAATCACTTGCTATTTTGGCCAGTTCCTGTAGATTAACTATTATTAATCTCCATCATGATTGCTCCCCTTTGTTTTTGTCTTCTACCATGCAATGTACAGTCACATGATAGTATTTCTTGCTTATAAGTTTCTCTTCTCCACCAACCTCACCAGCACATACTCTTGTCCAAGGGGCTTTAGTCTGGACAGCAGACACAGCTCATGTCTACAAAATATAGGGCAGTTGATATCTGTCCTTGTTTCTCAAGTTCATGACAGACTCCTGTGATGAGCAATGAGGAATCTCATCTTGTTATATAAAATACTACATGTAAAAGAACCCAAGAACAGGACAAACAACTCCCTGAGGAAGTTATGGATTACAATCAGTAAACAGATGGATCATTAACTGGTCAACTGTTTCATTGTTCGCATGTCAGAGAGAATGAGACATGCCTACTGCAAAGCTGCATAACAAACCTGAAAAAAAAGAACACCTAACTCACTGGCAGAAGAAAAAAACTCTTTTGCAGAGTCACTAACTCAAAATGGAATAATTAAAACTCCCATTTCAGAAGCTACTACTTTGAAGTGGAACTGCAGATCTGTATTTGCATATTAGGAACACTTGTGTTGATTTCCATGCTCCATCTGGGCAAGAGATTGCAGATGAGGATGACAAGGCTCTGAATTAGGACAAATCAAATGGATGCAGACTCATGAAATCCTGTAGAGATAATTATGAGTCTCTCAACATGATGTAATTAGTATATTAGCTTGGTTTCCTCCTTTAGCAGTAAATACATTTTAACAATATGTAATGTCTTTATGTCCGCTATTTAATATGTCAGCCCTACGAAAAGACATTTGCACCTTTCTCTTTGGTGTGTCAGCATCATTATAAGCCCCTCCTTTGTGGCACACAACTAGATGCACAAAAAGACTAAGTTGTAGCAAAGATGCAAATTGTAGCACTTAAGATTCAGAGATCCTGCTACATAATGCAATCCCCTCCCTAAATTAAACAGTTAAGACTTTTTATAAAATGGAGAAAGCCAAGTGTCAAAAAACAGGAATCACAAAAGCCAGCTATCTTAGCAAAGATTGTCTAAGTGACAGGGAGTCCTATTCCTCTAATGGCAATGGGTGCCTCCACCACAAACCCTTTCCTTGAGTTAGTTGCTTAAGCCAGGCTAATCCTTCCTCATAAACAATGATGAGAGAAATCCACATACTATCAGATTTAATATCTCGGTGGTTAAAACAGTCATCAGTAAGGTGAGTGTCCCGTTCTCAAATCTCTGCTCATACCATATTAGTTGTCCTAGCCCATAGGCTATTGGGTATTCAGGGGTAAGACATCTCGATCTCTCCTGTTTGAAGTTGTTCCACTTTGTATAACTAATTAAAAGATAATTGGAGCAAGTACTTGAACCTGACTCTCCCACATCCCAGGTTATTGCCTAACCATTCAGCTGTGGATTCAGCCTCTGATTTTGTTTCTGCAAGGTTCTTAAATCATGTAGGCACTTTTGAAAATCCTATTCTCTGTATTTTACATACAAATATCACAGAGCAGAAAGTCACATTCATTTCAGAACTACCACTACAAATATCTCCCATTCTTCTCATATATAGTATCAGCTCCCTTGCTCAATGGTGAAAGCTAGCTGTTTTGTTTGTTTTTTTGTTGGGGGGGTGTGTGTGTGCTCTTTTTCAAGCCCTTTCTCACAATACAACCCATCTGTGCAAGCATAAAACCAACTTTTTCTGTGGTTCTTAGTTTTGATTCCTTGCTTGTAGAAGGCAACAAGAAGCCTCAAACAATATTCACAGATAGCAGAATAAAGGGATAGTGGTCTTTCACACTGATTGATGATAGTTCTTTGGATTCTAACAATATGGTATGGGCTTCAGAAAGCACATGATGTGATGAACAGCCCTCTGCCCTAAAGAGCTCGTAATGTAAATGATGGACCTGGCACACAAGCAAAGACGCAATATAAACCACACATCCGAAGAAACACAGATTAGAAATCCAGGATAATGAAGCACAAGTGAAAGCTTGTAAGGTATTTCAAAATAAGGACAGCCTGGTATAACAGGCATTTGTTCAAGGACTATAAGGGCATCGTGAGCTGGTAAGAGAAAGATAGCAAACTAGGGAAGAAGTAGTTCAAGAAGTAGTACACATGACAAAGTAATTCAAGGAAGGCTGTTCAACTGGTCTACACAAGCAATAAATGCTTACATTTATTTTACAGTTATCCCAGCATAAAACTTGTGATCCTTTTATTTAATTTCATCTCACATGTCCTATATGAGAGTTTAACAAAATAAAACAAAAGAAAACCCCACCAAAAAAAACACAAGAAAAGCAAAAAAAACCCCCACTCATCCCAGAGCAAGAATGCAGGGAACACCGATATAACTGTTTTAGTTCTGTCACTGGCAAAACCTTCCCCATAAACAAAGCCTTAGTTTCAAAATGTGAAGTAACTACAGTCTGAGAAAAGATGAGGGAAAATTTTAGAAATGTTGGGTGAACAGTGGCTTAGGAAAAATAAAGAGTCCAGCAACAGTATTGTGAAATGTTAAACGCAACAACATTACACAGCAAGCAGGGGAAGATCTGATTCAGAAAAACAGAATTTTGGCTGTGCAAAACCACACTGCCTCATTTACAGTTTCCAGAAATGTTTTTGCGATACAGCATTCTGTTAGTCTTCAGCTTACAGGAGTTCTTCCCCATAGCAGAGGCTTGTGGTGACATAATACAGGCACAAACCAACCCCCAGAACAAAAGGTTAAAGCCTTTTACAATATTTAATTTCTGTGGAGATTTAAACATTTAAATATGTCATTACAAAACAAAGTGACTCAGTATAGATGTAATTCAGATGTACCAAAATGCATTAGTCATTCAATAAAACAGGCACTGAGGAGTTACTAAAAATACTTTACAGAAAAAAATAACAACATATATTTACTTTACTGGATGGTTGTTGTGGAAAACACATAAAATCAAATCCTCCATAAATCACCTTAATTTGCCTACCCCGAAACTAGGACTGCTAGTCCTAGTCCTAAAGCAGCATGGCCAACGCACATCCAGCTTCCAGCCTTTGTTTTGAACAGCAGTGCAAGAGGAAGCAATGTGTGATGTGATCACAAGGCAAACAGGGCAGGGAACTAGCTAACTAAGCAGCAGCATGAGGAGCTCCCTGCCAGGTGGGAGTCCCACTAGGGACAGAGTTAACTTGCATCAGCTTCCTACTCATCTAGAGATGAGATGGTGTTCCTTAGGAAACACCAGCAACAAGGAGCTCTGCCATCAGGGCACAAAACCAGAAGCAAAGCAGTTAATATGGCAGTTGGATTGCAGGGAGTGTAAAGAAATGCCCGAGACGTCACCAACAAAAGCTGCTCCCAAAAGGTGATAACACAGGACAGGCCACCAGTACGGCCTTTCTGGTCCTTTGGCAACCTCAGCCTCCATGGAAGTGCTGAGGGTACATTCTGCCATCCAGGGCTTGGACTGCTCAGACACCCAGTGCTCCTCCCTGGGGCAGGGAGCCAGGGAGGTGTGTTATGATAAAGTCACTGCTGTGCTCAGTGAGGAGCTGCCAAGTGAGGTCAGTGGACTTCACTGCATCAGGGGTGCTGCACAGGAGACCAGCAGGATCTTTGAAGAAATTTCTCCAAGACACAAGCTTAAGTCCCATTGGGGTGAGAAGAAAGGTATGACTGAAGGACCAGGAAGAGGATACAAACTTGCAGAGGGTGGAAGCTGGAAGCCCGTGACTTCAGGTAACAGGAATAAAGCTCTGTTTCCTCCTCCAGCTGTGCCTAGCTAATAGTTTCAGGAACAGTAGGGGCTGTTTTGGGAGAAAATTCTGAGTGGGTATCTCAAGTCTTTGTATTAGTACCAGTACTATAGAAAGCATCGGTGTTAGTGGCTGATGATGCTCCCCTGTGTGAAACAGAAGAATCCATCCCTATTATCCAGGTGGGTCTGTTGCTTGCCCAGAACCTAGATCATTGATGTTGCAGAGAAATTGCCAATGCTCCCCCAGCCTTCCAAATTCTACCTCTTGCTGCTAACCCTTGTGGGACAGAAGTAATGCAGCCAAGGGCAGCAGCTCAAAGGGAACAGAGAGCTCAGAGCAAACATGAGAAGGCAGAAGTCCCAGTGGTGCTCTCTTCAATCCTGCTAGTCAATGGAGAGGCCTGGCTAGCATATGTAACCAGCAGACTGATGCCTCGCTGTACAGCTGCTGTCACTAGCAAGACTTTGGTTTCTTTGATTACAATGCCTCATTTGATGAAGAAGGACTGTTACGAAGATACGGAAGCCACCTGACAAAGAGAAAGACATCTCTGTGAAGAGACTTGCTAATCTAGTGAGGATGGCTTTAAACTAAATTCACTGGGGAATGGATACTTAGGCCCAAAGGTAAAGGAAGGGTGCATATGGAGGAGAAAGTGTGTGTGAGAAAAGGCCACAAGGGAAAGTTACACATTGCTACTTGGAGGGAGGGCATGCAGAGGCTTACCTCAGGTGTCTGGATACTAACGCACAGTTTGGCCAACAAACAAGAAGAACTGGAAGTCTATACACAGTCAGAGAGTTCTGATGTGATCAAGATCACAAAGATTAAATGGGATAGCATCCATGACTGGAACAATGTCGTGGAGGCTGTTCAAGGAGAACAAGCAATGAAGAAGACAGGCAGTTGCACTTTCTTACAAAGCACCTCCTTCTCTATGCAGAGGTCCAGTGTGAAACCAGAGACGTTATCTCACAGGAATCTTCTGGTCAAAAGCAAAGGCAAAAGCAACACTGGCCACGCAGCGGTGCGTGCCTGTTACACACCACCTACCCAAGGGGACGAAGTGGATAGGGCTGTCTACAAACAACTACCAAAAGCAACCCAATTACTGGCCTTGGTCCTCATTAGGGATTTCAACCATGTGGGCACCATGGCATTGTGCAAGCAATCCAGGATATTTGTAGACTGCACTGGTGATAACTTTTTAATGCAAATGCTAGAGAGACCAAACAAAGGTAATAATCTATGTGACCTTTGTGCACAAACAGGGAAGAACAAGTGGCAAATGTGGTCACAGGTAGCTTGGGAGCAGTGACCACAAGATGATTGCATTCAGGATCCAGGAGAAGATTGGGAAGGTAAGCAGAAGAATGAGGACTCAGGATTTTATGCAAGTGGACTTTGGGTTATTCAGGAAATGGCTCAGCAGAATCTCCTGGGAAGTTGATGCAAAAGGTGCCTAGGATAGCTGGTAAATTTTTACAGAAAACTTATTGAGACCTCAGGAATAAATAATCCTGTTGTACAAGACGATTAGAAATTTCAGTAGGAGACCCACTTGACTAAGCAAGGAGCTGCTTAATGAACTGTAATGCAAAAAGACAGCATACAGGAAACAAGAACGGGCAACAAAAAAGGAGTATAAAAGCACTACTTTGGCACTTAGGAACAAAACTGGGAAAACCAAAGCACATTTAGAATTAAAACAAGTGAGGGATATAAAGAGCAGCAAGAGGGAATTGTGCAAGTTCAGAGGAAATGTAGGGATGTTCCTGAATGGAGGAGACAACCTAGTGGTTGTTCAGATGGAAAAGGCTGAAGTACTCGATACATTTTTGCCTCAAACCTCACAGGCAAAGATTACTCCCAGATTTCCAGGTGTACCAGGATGGTTTGGGAAGGAACAGGTTAGGGACGACAAGTTAGGAATGAGTTAGAGCAGCCAGATGCATTCAAATCCATGAGGACAGATGAGATAAATCTGAAAGTGCTGAAAGAGTTGGCTGATGTGACTCCAAGAGCCCTGCCTGTCATCTCCAAAAAAAACATGATCACTGGGGCAGGTCCCTGAAAACTGGAAAAAGGTTAGCGCTATGCCTGCCTTTAAAAAAGGCAGGAGAAAAAGAACTCGGGCAGCTACAGGCCAGTTAGCCTCACCTCAGCCCCTGTAAAGATTATGTACCACATCCTTTTGGAATCCAACTCCAAACATGCAGAGAATAAAAAGGTAATCAGCAACAATCAACATGGACTTACAAAGGGCAGATCATGCTTGATCAAACTGATTGCTTAATGTGATGAAATGACCTGAAATGCAGATGTGGGGAGATTGGTGGATGTAATCAAGTGGTCTGGTAGGTAGATTGAATATTATCGAGACAGCTGAGCTCAGAGGGTAACACTCACTGTAAACATCAGTTTGGCATCCAATTGGTAGCCAGTACCAAGCAGAGTATTCTAGCAGTGAACATTAGGGCTGAAAATGTTCAATATCCTCACCAACCACCTGGATGATGAAACACAATGCACTTTCAGCAATCTTCTAGACAATACTAACCTAGTGGCATTTGACATATCAAGCAGCAGAGCTTTAACCAAGAAGGACCTTGAGAGAATTCAGGACTGGATCAACAGAAATGTCAAGTGCAACAAGAAGAAAAGTTCTGCAGCTTTTCTAAGGGCAGATTAACCCCATGCACCAGTGTGTCCTAGGAACTGACTGGCTTTGTAGCAGCTCTGCTGAAAAGGACAGGGAGGTTATGGCAGATGCCAAGCAAAATGTGAGGAAACGTTCTCATTGCTAGTAAGGCAAATTGGATATTGTCTACATTAGGAGCAGCATGGCCAGCAGGACAAGGGAAGTTACTCTCCTCCTATATGAAGCACTGATTAGGCAATAGCTGAAATACTGCATCCAGTATCAGACTCCCCAGTTCAAGAGGTATATGGAGAAACTGGAGTCTGAGGAGGGGCCATGGGCTCATGACTGATAGAAGTTGGAGCAGCTAGGCTTTTTTAGTCTGATAAACAGGAAACTAAGAGAGGCAAAAACTACCTGAAGAAGAGTTGCAAAAATGGTGGAGCCAAGCTTTCCTCAAGTAAATGAAAGCACATGTAAAATCACGATTTTTTTCTGACAGTGCTGTGAACTTAGTGCTTTCTTTTTCTAAAAATATGACATGCTTTGTTGTCTCTTATTCGGTATCTCCTGTAATAAGGAGTCCACAGTCACAACTTAGTTGACCATATATATAATACCAGTTGGACCACCTTTCTAGGTTATAACACTGTTGATGGGGATATAAAAGGCATTTTTATGTTCACTGATCCAGGAATCTCAAGGACTGATCTGAAAACTTTCAGATTCTGATCTATTAAAATAAGTAAAAAACCCACACTGTATGGTACCTAACCATCTAGGAAAACATTTCATTCCATTTGGCATGGTTGAGATCAGAGCAGGTAGTTAAGTTGGAATTTCATCAAATTTATAAGAAGGGGTCCCAACAGATACTGTTGGGGGTCCCAGAACCGTAGCTCACCTCCTCCCGCCAATATTACAAGCCAGATTTGTTATTTAAAACAAGTTATTAAATTTTTCTTGGGCGTTAAGGGAGAAAACTGGCTGCAAGACAAGGCTCTAGCTGAAGATTCCTCCCTTCTTTGGTCCAAGTGGGTGTAGCTCTGCTAACTTCAAGCAGGATTTTATCTGCTGGTACCTAATTATTAAATGGTTTGTGTGGTTTTATATGATACAGATTTGAAGTGAGCTTTGAGATTAAGAATTTTTCAATTATGTAACAATGCCCAGAGCAGGAGCTGTTCATTTACTTATTTTTTAAATCATCAAATGTAAGAGTAAGAACACAGAGGTAAATTATTAGATACCCTGAAGACTTTCCAAATATTAAAATTATGGAGGCAAAAGATATTTTGGAACATAGTTCTATCTAAAAACTAGGTTTGAAACATAGTGTAAATGTTATTTGTCTAAAGCTACGTAGTCAGTCAACATAAATGTCAGGATGCAGTAGTGCTTGTGGACTCTATATTTTCTGTGTAGTTTGATTTCTGCTGCATAAAGACATGAGTACTGCATCAGACCAAAGATCCATCCAGCATATTCTCTTTTCTTTGGCAGTGGCAGAAGCAAAAAGCTGGAGTAGGAGTATAACAAGAGTGTCAAATAGAAAGATCTTCC
>NW_008824723.1:1859038-1870119 GCF_000699105.1 Pygoscelis adeliae | reverse complement strand
AGCTGTCAATGAGTTTTTCTTCCATTAATTTGTCTAGTAGCTTTTTGAACCCATTAATGCTTCTGGTCTCCGTAACATCCTGTGGCAATTAATTCCACAATTTAATTATTCACTGTATAAAAAGTTACTTCCTTTTGTTGGTTTAAAACCTGCTGCTGGATAATTTTATTAAATTGCTCTTTGTTTTTATGTGACACATTGTGAACAAGCACTTCTGTTCCATCCATGACTGTACACACTGCTATTATAGTCACCTCTTATCTGAATTAACTGGCAGTTTCTCCTTGAACAGAAGTAAAGCCACACCTGTCATGCTCTACAGGTGCTTTTTGCTTTAGCAGGATTTTCTCCTTACCATAAATACTGTCCTTCTAATAAAAAGTTCACAGACAAATAAGTACTGAAAAGAACTAGTATAAGGAGGGACTAATATAAAGAGCTTGGGTTTGGGTTTTGTGGGGTTTTGAAATGGCTGAGTGTAAACTCACTTTGAGCTGTAATGCACGTTACAACTATAGTTATCTATGCTGTGCATATAAACCTGGTTGATGGGATTTGTCTGTATATATGTTTATAAGCCTGACCGATGAAGGAGGCCAGGCATATGCAAACCTAATTGGTAGATTAAGGAGGATGACTAGCTATACTCAGGCCTAATTAGCTCATAGAGGGTTAGCAGAGACATGCGTCGTTATAATTGATGGGGCAGCCCTGTGCAAATCCGACTGATGGGCCAGATTTTCTTAAGACACTGTTCAACAGGATCTCCACTGTTCTGTCAGATTTTGTCTGCCAAGAGATACGCACTGCTGTGGACGGGAGAAAAGGCAATGCTTCTGTAAGTCCTCTCCAAGTGCATGCCACCAACTAACAAGAGCCAACTCTGGTTTTGGTCAAAAGAAGAGAAAGAGGTTCTAAATAAGAGGGGAAGCAAGGGGAGAGGAAGACGAGCTGCCCATCACTGAATATAAGCAATGTGGCCCTGGGGAGAAGAGGGGGTGGTGAGGCCTGTGGCTCCAGTAGTTAGTGGAATTTAGCAGACAGCAGTGGGGGAAGGTGGGGCTGTTTTGCAGGGAGTAAGGGCTTACAGTGAGGTTGTTAATAGCTAAGTCCAGAAATGTCCCATTTCAATAGACAGTTTTACTGACCTGGACCAAACTGCCTCTAGTGCAGCCCAGCCTTTACCTGTACCCCTTGATCACCTCCAACTAAGCATAAAAATATCCATGGAGAAACATTTCGTCTACAGCCCACACTTCTTCATTACAATTATCACACACCACAAACCCACACCCCATAGGTTTTCCCTACTAGAGTTGCCATCTTCTCAGCAACCCTTGTAAACTCACCATTGCATCCAAGCCCTTAATAGCCTGTCCTCTCCCCACATAACAGACTGCTGGGGAAAAAATAGCATCGTAACAGCTTTGAAGAGGATGAGTATCTATTTGAAAAAACACTGTGAATTGTTCACACAGAAGCAGTGGCAATGCAGTAAGGCACAAACATTTGAAAAGAGCCAGAAGAGTTAACAGTAGCGATATCACTGAGCTTTTAATTTCTCTGTTTTTGTGGAATTTATCAGGCGTAGTATGTGTGAGTACATGTTAACATGGGAACTTTACAAGGAAGTTTTGAGTGTATCTGATGTACACGCTTATTTTCTTAAGTCTTTTAAATTATTTTTTATTCCCTGTCAGTGTTAACACACAAGTCTAAGGATAAAAGAAATACTTCAGCTGGTTAAATCAGCTTACTCAGGCTATGCACTTAGCTCAGTTAAATAAGGTGAGAGCCCAGAAATTAGTCCAACTTGCCAACCCTTATTATCAAGCACAGTGTTTGTAACTCACAGTAGGTTATCAACAATGGGGCCATGTTTGGGAAATACTGTGACATCTGGTATTGATTTCTGGCAGGATTTAGGTCTTTTTTGAAACCTCTGCCTCAAGTTGGAAAGATAATAAAATGGATACATACTATTAAGCAGATTTTTTTTTTTATTTTAGTAGGCATTAAAATAGGCATAGTTACATACTGCAGCAAATCACAACCACAAAGAAGTCATGCTTCTTCTTTTAAATCAAAGCACTACCTCCCATCAACAACGTGAAAGGTGAGAAAGAAAGACAATGTGACATTTGCAGAACAGGTTGAGTGCATGTGTTAAAACTCATGAGAAACTCATTATATAATTTAACGAAATAAACATCAAAAAGCTGTTTTTAAACCCCCAACATCAAAAAATAAAACAAAGAAATGCTTCACAAACCTTTAGTTCTTTCCATTTTAACAAAGGCCCTAAATGTGCAGTTCTGAAAAAGTTAAAACATCCAGAACAATTCATATTATGAAGTCACAAGAATTTGGTACGTTCTAAACTACATGTAACGTTGCATGCACACTCCTGCTTACGCCCAGTATTGGATAGCTCACCAAGAAAAAGTCCCAAATAATACAGTTGATGAGGAAGCTAGAAATGAGAGTAGCAACTTCTAACTCCTTCTTAACTGAAATTCTTTAATAAAAACAAATTCACGGTAGTAGCAGCCGCAAAAAAATATGATCTAGTTAATGCTGTAAGCAACATTTTATCTGTGATAAAGCCGCTAAGAATTTTGCAGAGGGAAAATCTGTGTAATTGAATATTTTTATTGATAAGGTCAGATAAAAAACATACTAGGAGAAAGAGTAAATGTTTTTAAATGAGTGACCTAACATTTAAACTTTTGGGGGAGGAATATTAAAATACCCAACATACACATATAATCTCTGGAAACAATTACAGTAATTAAAACAACACTGAACATTTGGAGAGAGACATTTTATGGAAGGCATTCCAGAACTGTCTCCCCAAAGACACTGATCAACCTGGGTGTGTTCAATTAACAGGAGAAATTAATTTCAAGTCAAAACCCCTGCTGCTGAGAATCATCCAGCCTTTAGCGCTCCCTCCCCACCCCGCGGCCCCAGCACTTAAATCCTTGGACTGTCAGCACGATCTTTCTAGATGAGATGGTTAATTTGAAAGACTATTTTCACTACTGATCAACTGAAACTACAACTCCAGTGTTTCCAGTAATAAGTTTCATCAACAAAAAAAGTAATAATCCATGATTTGAGATGAAGATGGCCTTTTAATTTGCACTGGCTATCTACCTCAACACCTACAAATTTCATTACGTTTCACAATTTCATCTTCTTCCTCTAGGCTAAGCTAAGCCAGACAGAGTTAACTCATGTAGACTCTGAAACGCAGACATTGCCCAGAAAAGCAGGGATCCAAACCACAGAGGCTCTCAGTTGCTTTCTGTTGTGACCTTCTGGAATTCCAGTAACAGTTCAGACTGCCAATTACAATCCTTAGTATTACAATAAAATAATTAAAAAACTGAATTCAAATTGCTTTGAAATCTTCAGGTAGAAAAAAAAAATAAATCTCTTTACAGACAGACATATGGGATGCTGCCCACATGACTGAGATCGTGGTTGAACTAGATAGTAAATTCAGTTTCAGTATGTCTAGTACAAGATCAAAAACACCACAGCTGCATGACGCACTGATTAAGTGCAACCCACTCTGCCAATTCTAATTTTGCACAGTTACGCTCCATCAGGTAGCGTCTGTCCTTCTGCAACCGGCATACAGCCAGTATAAACATGATATCATGTGATCTGGCTTATTTCATGAGAATGTGCTACCAGGTGATTTGGTACTGCATAAAAGTGGTATTAATGAACATGGGACCATAGCCCAAGGCACAGAGTGAAACAATTTGTCAAGGTCAACCACACAGGGTGCTAGTAGACCTGAAAATAGTATCCAGTCCTCCTTAATCCCAGGCTAGCTTGCTACCTACTGAGCAGCACTGCTGCCCAACATAACAAACACAGTTTTCAAATTACTATGGGGTTCTGAGCGTTTCTTTGACACATTTGTTCTCAGTGCTATCCCTGCTGCCACCCTGTCTACGGAGCTGCCAGTTTCATGTGATGTTCCTAGGTCCAGAACATTTATTTTCACCCAAATCCTCACTCTGCTAACTAGCTGTGGCCCTTGCTGCCTGTGCCTACACAGCACTATACCAGCTACTAGAAAGAAAATTAACTCTATCCCAGCCAAAACTAGGACACTGCCCCAGCCCTAGCCACACAAGCCAAGGGCTGTTTCCGCAACTGCAGTGTTGACACTGCAAATATTTAGGAAAATGTTTAGCCTGACAAATATAAGTAACCGCAGTGAAGCCAAATAAACCTATGTTCGTGTGCAAGGGTTTCCAGGGTTTAGTCTCCAAAAAGCAGGACCCATTTTTATGCTTGCTATGAGACACTCAGACACACTACCGAGGATGTGCTATATAACCCACATAAAATCAAACACTACTCCTACTTCTTTATATACTGCTCACTAAAAAAATATTTTTACTGCAGCTCATCAAGTGTGGACTCTAACATACTATTGTAGTGAACTATACACATAGCTTACTAATTCTGGGAAAATATAAAAGCGGCTTCCTCAAATGCTTAGCCCAACACATACAGAGACAGACACAAAAAAGTAAAGTAAATATTAGAAAGTAAATATTAGAAATGTGTTGAAATGCATGCTTGTCCCAGTTTCTGCAGGAAATGGAGTACATGCCTACAACAGGGCAATATTGTTTGAATTACTGTTTGGAGATGGCAGTAGGACAGAGCAAGCATTGCACTATTGATTATACATTATATCAAAGAAATTGCACTGAAGAAACTTTAAAATGTTAAAAACTCCACAGCTAGTAAATGCCAGAATTAAGTTTGCCTGTAAAAGTTTTATTAAGCCCTATGACATTATATATATATGCAGAGGCATAACTATAGAGTCACATATTATTTTCCCCTACTATCCTGCCTGAGTCATGATAAGGATTTGATCCAATGTCCATATTTTGCTTATTCTGTACATGAATTATCAGTCTGAAGTGGCTTCATTAGCAGATAGCAAGTAAACAAGCAGTAAAGAGCAATTCCAGTTAGCACTCAAGGTACCAAAATAACGGCCAAGGAGACATCCATTGTTAACAAAAACTTTAAAGATGAAACAAGTTCTCCAGAAATCTGTTTACTGTTTGATGGGAGAGAAGACACTGCACAGGCACAATGTCTTTCACCAGGGGATTGACTTGTTGCTGCTGATGGTGCACTTCAGTAACACTGTAGGTGAACTTCAAGATAGATTCACTAGCTTCTACAATTAGAGTCAGAATAAATGCAGTGAAAGACTATGTCCTGGTTTCGGCAGGGATAGAGTTAATTTCCTTCCTAGTGGCTGGTACAGTGCTGTGTTTTGGATTTAGGGTGAGAACAATGTTGATAACACACCGATGTTTTAGTTGTTGCTAGGTAGTGTTTACACTAGTCAAGGACTTTTCAGTTTCTCGTGCTCTACCAACTGAGAAGGCTGGAGGGACACAAGAAGCTGGGAGGGGGCACAGCCAGGACAGCTGACCCCAACTGGCCAAAGGGATATTCCATACCATGGGACGTCATGCTCAGTATATAAAGCTGGAGGAAGAAGAAGGAAGGGGGGGACGTTTGGAGTGATGGCGTTTGTCTTCCCAAGTAACCGTTACGCGTGATGGAGCCCTGCTTTCCTGGAGATGGCTGAACACCTGCCTGCCCATGGGAAGGAGTGAATGAATTCCATGTTTTGCTTGGCTTGCATGCGCGGCTTTTGCTTTACCTGTTAAACTGTCTTTGTCTCAACCCACGAGTTTCCTCACTTTTACCCTTCCAATTCTCTCCCCCATCCCACTGCAGGGGGAGTGAGCGAGCGGCTGTGTGGGGCTTAGTTGCCGGCTGAGGTTAAACCACGACAGACTACAAGAGCTCTTTTATTTTTCCTACCAGCCCAAGAAAAGATAAACTCATCTCACTAAACCCATTTTCATGGTAGCAGACTTCACAAACATCTTCCTGAGCCGTTTCTGTGTAGCGGAGGACTTTTTTTATGAAAAGAAGGTCTCGAAATTTTCATGGCTGACATACAAGATTCCAGAACCAAGAAACACTAATGCACTGCACATATCAGAAAATGCTCTGAACTCAGCTGGAACAGTAAAGGTCACAGTTGCAGATATGGATATCGTCAGTGGATTTTGCCCTAAAACATGCTGTCATGACAGCGCAGCAAGAAGAAAAAGAAGAGCAAAGTGCTCATTAAGAAAGCATCAGCACCGAACACGGCTGTTTGTTCCATGAAACTAGGAAGTTCCATGTCAAAAATTGTTTCACTGACAACACTGTAATGGGTATCACAGTGCCAGTCACTGGCAGAGTGTCCTGAATCAATTAAAACACGATTCCCATGGGATTCGTAGTCTTCCTGTTACTTAGCCCTACAGAAAATTAAGTGACAATCTGATTTTGAAGCACAGCTGTGTCTCTAGCAGGCAGCAGAGGTCATTGATGACGCTGTCAGTGTCTGCCACACAGACTGGACTTGGTCATCACATCAGTACTGCTGCCACAGCTGTGCCACCAAGGAGGATGGGAGCTGGGTGGAATCACATCCGTGGTTGACCTTGCTATTCCTTCAAAACCCACGCTGCAGGTGGAGCTACCACTACACAAAGTGTTTTGTTGGTTTAGTTTGTCGAAAGAGATGACTTGGATACATTGGCAGAACCTTCTCCAATAGGACCCACGGCCAACACAGCTATGCTGGCAGAGCCGGGTAACAAAGATGTTATCTTTAAGTCCCTTTCATTTTTCTGAGACCAAGAAAGACTTTCCATGTCACTAGAGCATTATATTATGAGTTTTAAGTGAAGAAACTGGAATTCTTCTAAATAGTTTGTGAGTCAAACACAGCCCATGGACTTTCCTGTACAGCAGTTTTAAATAGGATCCTTTCCTTTTCTGCAGATGCTCCTTAGATCACTCACAAGCTGCACACTTGGAATGAATATGACCTACATCGCTGAAGGGAATTATTCCTCTGCAGGATTAAGAACTACACACTTGACCATGAAGACAACAGACCCCAATACTAAGTAATCTGCTCTGAATTACTGACAAAGTGAATAAACACCCGCTCCTACCCCCTGCCCAATGAACTTACCAGGCTAAAGGGAACTATTATCAAAAATACAAAACAAATGTAGGAGTAGTTTCTGTATATTCTGTAGAGACAAAACCACTCTTGTATAAGGAACATGGCGCACTCTTCATCTTTGCCAAAGGAAGACTGAACACCTGACAAGGTGTGAAGTCACACAGGCATGAATGACCAACGCATCCAGACTTCAACCCTTATACAAGACACACCTACATCAGTTGTATGTAGTTTTACAGATAAAACCCAACAAAGAACATGTTTAATTTCACTTCCTGTGTTCAAACAATAATTATCTTTGATCTAGTTTACAGTTATAATTGCTCAAATCAGTTTCCATGCAGGACAATCAGAAAACAAAGATGTAAGTAGCCACTGACATGGTGCTAGAAATTACTCACCTAGAACAACATGGGAAAGCTGTAGAAGTAGGGATAAAACCCAAGCACCAACGCAACTTCTAATATTTCCACCTTTTTCTTCCAGCTCAACACCACTTCCTTCCTAGCACTCTTTCAACCAGTCTCTTCCCCATCTGTCTATATGACCTCATGACTTCCCAAACCCATGTCCTTTATGTCTCCGTCTGCCTCTTCCCACTCTCAGTCCTTCCTTAACATGGCTCTTAAAATTTTTCTTAAACACATCTCCTATGTTTTTCTTCCACCTCATTCAGGTTTAGATTTTATCCTCCCTCACAGTGCTCAGGCTTAGCAAAAGGCAGACACAATTCATGCAGGACAGACTGATGTTTGGCAAAGCAGTAATTTACAAGAGGAAGTACTAAGCAATCTTTGCCAGAGATGCCACTATCACATTCAACACTTCACTCTCACCTGCAAAAGAAACAAAATAGCCCAGGTTCTCTTTCCGTGAAGGAGAAGAAAAGAGAGGTGGGAATAATGCAACATTAGAAAGCTATTTATGTCTTCCTTGTTCTCTAGATAGACCTACAATACATTGTGATTCATTTTATTTAGAGAAGTCTGAGGACTTCAGAAAACTTACCCCAGCTTTTACAGTCCCAAGCAAGCCAAATGCTTGAAAAGCTGAAATAGTGATTAGTGTCCACCGCCAACATCCCTGCTAATCAAGAGAGCAGAGTGGGAAAGAGCAAGCAGGCACAATATGCTGGCACTGGCCACTTGAGAACTCTCCCAGAGTAGGGGACACTTGAACTGGCTAAGTCAGCCCGGGTCCCAATCACTTGGGTCCACTTCAAGAGTATAAAGAAGTCTGCAAGAGATACTCCAGCTCCATCAGTCTTTTGCTGTTGTCACACTAAAAATAAGAGTGCTGTCTGGACTTTGCATGGAAAGGACCCGAATATTGTCTAATTTATTTTAAAAATACCCATTAAAAATGAAAAAAGAAGCAGCAGTAGGAGTCCAGTCATTACACAGGTACAAAAAAATCCAGTGGCACAGGGAGTTTCCACAGACAAAGGATTTCCCACAGCCTATTGTTGGAAACACTGTGATTCAATTGCTCATTTCTTGCTTAACAGGCTGCTGATTCAACCAGAAGAGGATGCTGATATGTTTCACCTTCTGCATTCCACCTACTGCAGCCTAAATCAACAAAAAAACTTGGCTCTTAAAAACATGTGACTATATCTCATGCTAGTTCCTAGTTATTTACATTACATACTTTTGTCGTACAATATCATCTTTTTGTCAATGTCATTTAAAGGTAAACATAATAAAATAATAAATCAGGAATTTTAACTGTTGCTGTCTCCTTATCTTGCTGACTTCCAGTTGGACATTCACTATGAGCAGGTGGTTAGAAGGTGAAACACGGAATATAACATACTTTCAGATTCACTGCTGTATGAAGAAACTACAGACCACAAAAAATGACAACACACAAACTCACAAAATAATCAGATAAAATGTGGTTTGCAGCTTGAGACAAATACTGTTAACACTGTGTATGAAAAACAGTCTGCTTGTGAAAATGAATGGCCTGCTGCAGCTCCCCAGAGAAAGCCCTCAGGTAAGGAATTCAGATGGAACCAGGGAGCAAGCCAGTGGAGGCTATTTTAAACCCAAGCCTTTTTACAGCTACCTCCAGGTGCAGTCCTAAATTCAGCAACAGTATCTGTTTCCCAGAAGCAGATTTTAAGCTGTCTCTGACAGGTAACTGAAGATATGCTGTGCAGTACTAGAGGCATGGCATGTAGCTATCCTCCAAAACAAAGCACTAGCTGTTATTTTTTAGAGAACAGATCGTATGTCTGTTCTACTGCACAAGCTTATATACGTTTCTTTCTCTTATTTAGAAAGGTTTGTTCAGGATGTTGGCAGTGGAAAGTACAGAAAATTCCCTAGAGCGAGGTAGGAAACAGAGATAGGAGAAGTGTGGCTAGAGGCTAATAGATTAGCCATTACTGATTTTATAATCCATGTAGACTCTTAAATGTGTTAATGTCTTGGAGCTGCATTTTTAAAACCTTAGGAATGAAAGAACAGGAAAGGAGCTTGTTTCAGCAAAGCAAGGAGGAGTCTCTGACACAACATAAATGAGCTGCATTAGGAAAAAAAGGGGAAAAAATGAAAAACAACCCTTCCAGGACTTTATTTTTTTTGCACACAAGCATAGATATGCATACAACAGATGCTGCTGAATCCAATCCTAAAAGTCATGAATGTATCATTGCTCTACCTAAACCCACAAAAATATCTTCACTTGAGTCAAACAGTTAAACCTGTGTTTAACTTAAGAGATCATGAGTGAATGCATCTGAAGTAAACAGGATTTGAATGCTTTGTTGGTGAAGGCACAGGCTTACTCTTTATATTCCTAAGGATGAAGAAAGTGTTTTGCTGATACATAGGAATAATGAAAGAACTTACATTGTTGAAAATGACTTGAAATTCCTATTATACAATAACACATCAATTAGTTAATAGTTTACAATCAAAATATAAACCTACTATGTTTCACTCAAGTCTGGATATATATCATTAATCTCTAATGATGTGAGGACTATGTTATATTTTACTAGGAAAGCTTTAAAAACCATGAATATTCCAAATAAAAGGAAAAAGTTCTGATCCATCCAGTTTCTGACAAATATAAACTAGAAGGTCTACAATTATGGTGACATTTGAGTTGAAATGTATATTTAAAGACTGCATGGGGAACAGTGACTGTATTTAATGCTGTCCAACATTTGCTGATGTAGACATAGTTTTCAACTCCTTTTGAACATGTAAAATTTAATTATTTGAATGAAGATTTTTCAGTTAAGCACCTGACTCAGCAGGATTTAAAAAAATTATTAAAGGAAAACCTTTCTACAAAATAAAAGCCATGCAGGCATTTTTCAGAATAGAACTAGTGGAAAATGCATTGCTTTGCTCTCCTGTTTTTGTTTTAAAAATAGCAAAAAACAATAGCAAGATAATAGCAAGACAGGTTTAGTTGAACAGCTCTCTTCATGCTTTGAAACACAGATTCACATCTTGAAGGGAAATCAGGGATGTGCTTTTTGCCTTTTCTAGAGAAATCCGTACAAAACTGACACCTAAAGATCTATTTGCAGACACTAAAATAGGTTACTTTCAAAGTTGAGCTCTCCAAGCATGATGTGGCCCAAAAATGAAGTCATCAAGTACAAACTGCACTGAGATTGACTCTTTCAATGTCTGGATCTGCTGTGGAGCCTACACTTTCAATGCCTTGCCTGCTAATGGCCAGGCTGTGATGACCAGAAAAGAGAGAACTAAGGAGCGGCTTCAAGAGAGTGGTCAGGGACAGCCTGAGAGAATGTGGAAAAAGCAGCCGTGCGCGGGAACGGGGGTAACAAGGTTACAGAGCTGACTGGATTACGCAGAGTCCAAGAGCCAGGGACAGAGAATCAAAGGGGGCTGACAGGACGGTAATCATGAGGAAACACGAGATAATGGCGGAGCGGGAACGGCCAGCAGAGCGGGGAGGCGCTGGCGGGCAGGGGGCGGGAGCAGAAGCGCTGCGCAGG
>NW_008824723.1:1847357-1858859 GCF_000699105.1 Pygoscelis adeliae | reverse complement strand
TCGGGGCGCAGCGGGAACGTATAAGGGATTTTGGTCGACGTCGCCTTCTGTCCGCGAAAGGCAGGGAGGGAGAAGTGCTCCGAAAGCTGGTGTTCGGCTGCCTAACCCACGGCGCCCTCCGTCGAGCCCGCTCCGCTAATGAAAAGGAGCTTACGCAACCCGTGCTGCGTGTGTTTCATGCGAATAGCCCCGGCACCTGTTGTGCAACTGTAATCGCACCCAACGCCGAGCCAGAAACCCCCTGAACATGCTGAAATGCGACAGCTCTTGCAAAAATGAGCAGTCAGGTAGCAAACGAGACCTTAGTTAATTGAGTGAACAATTAACAAGCTCACCCTTTATTAAGCACCAGCAAATTCACGTGGCAGGAAGACACTGGAAACCAGGCTTCATTATTTCCCCGCTACCACAACCACTTGTTTATTCCTGAAATCAGCTGCCTCGTTCATTACGCAGCTTCCATCTTCCGCAATACGAGAAGCAGGTATCATCTGAGACTACGGTGTCTAAACTACACAGTCCCCAGTCATTCCCAAAGCACTATTCATCCCATATTCCAACTGGTGCAAGCGTTTGGTGGGGAGGAATTAGAAACTGTATTACACTGCATGCAAGCTAGGAAGAAAAATTAATAGTATTTTATACCTGTCAAAGATCTATCTTTCCAACTATGTATTGTTTTAATGTAACATTTGTATCTATTAAAAGATAATATTTAATTAAGGATGTATTTTCGTAACTTTAATAGAAGTGACAGTTTACCTGATTCACCGTTTCTTCAATTGCTCTCATATAATGATTAAGTTCTCTGTCCATTGCAGCATATTCTAACATAACATTTTCCATACTGTTAACATCCTCTACATCATCTGCAAAACAAAATATTTTGTACATGGATGATCAGTTGTATTATTTTCAGGCAGCATTTTTTCTTTACAGATATGAAGACAAGTATTAATGCTGTGAATTTCTAAAGCATCTGTAAGGCACAGCAGGTGTTTTCAAGCTCCTCAAACATATACTTTTTTCCTATTTTGCAACTGTAAACCTTGACATTTCTTGGGTAACTTGAACAAACAGCTTACTCAGAAAGACACTTCCCTGGTTTCATGTGAACAAGAGAGAGTGTGTGTAATTTCATCTACCAACACCTAGTCATTAGGCAATCAGGATATTTTCTGCAAAAGTTATATTTCATGACTCATCACATTGCCTCAGAAATAGTCAGAAGAAACTTAAATGCCCTCTCAGTACAGTATAGTTCGCAGCTATAATTAGACCCCTTATCCCCAATAAACATAGCTACTGCAAAATCGAAACAGAGCCAGCATTTTATAACACAGGAAATAATGGAAGATTGAATAGCACTGGTGAATCAAGCAGTAAAATTTTAATTGCCGGTGAAAATCAATGAATACAGGACATGTGCTTAGTAATTCACATCCACTTTTATTCTCTTCTGCATTCCTCCTAATTTCACTCCTTTCATCTTTAACTACACCTCTGCTTTCCCATTCTAACGTTGCTGTGCATCTGCTTAGCTGGATAAGGACTCTTCATAGATGCTACAGGGCTGAACAGCCACAGCTTTATCTCCTGACACAGGGGCATGTACCACACCAAATACTGCCAACTGCGGGAGGACAGCCAGCCATGAGCTCCTAACCCATTTAGGAAATTAAGAAATTAGGAAACATAGGTTTCCACTTGTCCTACTCCCATTCATTCCTGCCCTGCAGTTTCCAGGTATAAAGAAAAGAGCTGGAAGCAGCTGGAAGCTGCAAAAGAGCCCCAAAGTCTGCTGTGCAGCATTAGGGGTTGTCATTTAATGGAGTATTCTTCTTTACAAGCTGTTTAAGTAGCCAATCTGTGCTGTTATTTTTAGGAAGAAAATCATGGCATAGCTTTTTAAATTAATTTTTTTGTGAAGAAAGGAAAATGTCTTCTGATCTGGCAAGCTAGTGCACTTCCTAAGTTGCTAACTATGTTAGTATCTTAGAGCACAAAAACCTGTCTCTGCAGAAAGCTAACATAAAGCATTGTATACGGCCATCTTAGCTTGAGAGCAAAACCTGAAACCGTTGCTGAAACACATCACTCAGGGATAGAAGCTTCATACCATATGAAACAGTGATGGATCCAGGAGACAGAAGGAAAAGTGCTAAGATATATTTACACAAAAAAGTTACATAATAAGCCATACTATTTTGTGAACATGGCAATTACAGTCATGATGTTTCCCTTAATTATATATAGGCTTGGTATGTATCCATTTTTCATTAAGTAGATGAGTGGATATTGCAGACAGAAACTTGGCATTCTTGCAACTTTCTTCTGAATAATCAGCATTTCCGTCTCCCCTTTCCCTTCCCTCCCACCCAATTTCCATATCCTATCTGGTAACTACGATCATCCTCTTTTTCCTTCCTGCTAGGAAGCATATGAAGTGCCTCCTTCAAGGCTGACACAAATGGCACTCCATGAATCACAGGAAAGGTTTGTGTAGCAAGTAACTGTCATTCTCCTCCCATGGCCAAAATGAATCATATCCACGACATAAAGAAACTACAGTGGCCTAAATCTTTTTTTTAGGGGAAGAGAAGTGCATTGTTAAAACACCAACAGAGCTGTATTAACGTCATCTTTCCTAAAAGTTAAGAAAAAGCTTTAGATAAAGACTAATAATGTTGCAACTTGAGAGATGCATTGAAATAAAGTTCAAACCAAGAGGTAGAACACCGCTCAGGCAAGAGGGACATTATCTGTAACTACATCCTGCCCTACATGCTTCAGGTACTGACCGTTCCACCCATTCACCGGCCTGTTTTAAGTCTCAGTGATGTTCACTGCTGTTTCCCTGTTGCTGTTCTTTCATGCACATGAAGTATGTTACACTGGGAAATCGCTGAATGCATCACTAACACATGATTATAGCCTGCCCTTGAAGGCATTATGGACATAAAGATAGATCTGAAGGACTGTATACAGGTCAGTCGTTGTCCATCCCCTATTTCTACCCTTTGACAGATACTAGAGTCTGTTTTCTATCTGCAGTTCAATCCATAGTCGAAGGTGCTGAGAGCTAAGAGGAAATCTCCCATGTTGTTCCCAGCCACTCATCTCCCCATGTTCTAAACAAGATTTAAAGGAAAACTTACATTACAGGCTATTCTATTTGCCTTTAAAAAACTCTTGTCATACCACATTACACACTGAAATAACCCGCTGTGCGTGGCTCCTCTGCTCCCACCACAGTCTCCCTTCCCCTGATGAGCTAAGAGCACTTCTGCCCCTCCCTGGTAAGGAGCAGATGCAGAGCAGAGCTTGGGTACACATGATGAGCAGCTGTGGGTGACTGTATGGGGATGTAAAGTTTTATAGCTCACCAAGGCAGGGATCCCAGCACCTTCAATGTTTCCTTGCAACAGACTCCACCATAGACTAACCAAAACACACAAGTTGACCTGATCTTACTAGGGAACAAGAAATTAGAAAAAAAAAGACTTACCTCTCCTCACCACCATCCCACAGCTCACTCTCCCAAATCCCACCAACCCGTTAGTTTAACAGCGCTACAATATGAAGAAGAATCAAAATTTAATAATTATGTCAGGCTTTTGAAAGATTCAGAAGGCATTGTCCGTTACTTGCTGCTACTTTTATTTCAGTTGTGAGGAAGGCAGTAGAGATGCATGGTAAAGGGATTCAAGGCACTGTCTCTCTTCCAGCAGACTGTGACCACCTTATCTGCTGAATACCCTCCAGCCAGGCTTCTGCTACAAAGCCAGCTAACTCCCCAAAGTACTCAAGCCTTTCACTCTGCAGGCCAACAACCTAGCTCAACACCAAAATCAAATGCTTTGCAAGTGCTGGATCAGTGCCCTTCTGTTATCTAATCAAAATTTATCCTAATCTTGTTCTAATTCATATCTAAGGAATGCATTCCAAACTCTCTGCATATGCTTTTAGCTACTGCCACAAAATACCATTGAAGTTGCATACTGTAGTTAAGTCTCCTTGTTATCTAGGCTAAATATGTTGAGTTTAGTAAGCATTTCTCCACAAGTCCTTACCCTCACCACCCAGAGATTATACATTTTGCAATATGACATCTTTTACTCACAGAAAGCCCAGTTCAAGGCCATAATTTTCATTTTCAAAGGCTCATGTGCATCATGTTAAAATTAGCTGGATGAATATGCACACTTCATGATTATGAATTCCAGCTCGCGTGACTTTATGAACTCTTTTTATAATGGAAACGGATATTATTCTGAAAAGCCTCGCTAAATATTAAAGAACAAAATTATATAAAGAGACTGGCAAGAGTTCAATTTCTCATTTCTAATAAGAGACCAAACTGATCATGCTCAGGTGCCTTACTGCTGATTCAAACTGTAATCACTCAGAGCTGGGTTACATATCATGAACCCCACAGTGTTAAAACAGAAGTTGCAATAACAGGATAGAGTCAAGTCAGCACTGGTTCAATACTTCCTATATTAACACCCATCTAAAATGCCACCCATTTATCCAAAACTTGCATTTCCTTCTAACATCTGAGTTCATATTTACTTTAGTTCCCTGTATACATCCACAAGTTAGCAAAATTTCTAAAGATTTTTCACAACTACCTCTTTTTCTGTGCAAAAGTTACAACATCAGTATTTGCTTATTTAGGGTATTACAGCTGTCCTGCAGCCAATACACAGCAATTCAAATAAGCATTCGCTTCCACTGCAGACTATCTCAAACACAAAATAGTCTGGAATACCATGAAATTACAGGAAGGCTCTTAGCCTACAAATATAACAGTACTTAAAATGAATGCTTAAGCACAGACAACATTGATTAACATAAATATATATATACTCTCATATCATTATAGTATTGGCTAACAAAAGTCAAACTTTCAATTTAAAGAAAACAGGACATTATCAGTTCTACCTCTTGCACTTAGGTTGCTTTGAATTTCAAGGCTACACACTGTTTTATCTGTAAAGCTCTCCCATCATTCAAGGCAGAAGAAGAATGGTATACCATTGCCCACAAATTTTGACAGTAGATTTCAGACTGTTAAAACACACGTAGCACAAACATCTGTCACTTGAGCCAACAGTGACAGCCAGTAGTAGGCAGTTGTCTTCATATACACCAGCAACAGATAAAATACAAACTTTGCCAGCAGGTTCAAGTTACGGCTGACAGCAGAGGAACACAAGCTCCTCGACTCCTTAATTTAGTTCCATCTTCTGGAAGAGAATGTACATTCTCAATTCAGGATACAGCAAATCATTTTGTTGTTGTTTTTAGCAAGTACTTCATCTTCAAAACCAAAAGTGCTAAGACACCCACCTGTGCCCCCAATTTTGGTCTACTCAAAAAGTGTTGGTAATTCAAGTTGGACAATACAACTTGAAAAAAACTATGAACCAATCCACACTCTTTAAAAACAGACTCACAAAACACTTGGAGAAGACAGTAGCAAGATGTCCCTCTACTGTCTAGATGCTTGGTAGTGAGAGGATACAGACCTATGTAGAAGACCACTGTCTTATTTCCCTCCTCTATCTTCATATACTTGAACCCTGCCATGGTCCTCCAGACTATACAGATCAACAGGAACTTAAACAGCAGATTGATTGGTTCTGTAGCACTGAGGGTGCATCTTCACTTTTCCTCCTGCAGATACATGGACAGCTCCTCAGAAAACTTTCACCAAAGGATATTTCTTTCCAAATCTCATCTCCCTGACCTGTAACATATTTTATCTATTAGGCTGCAAAAAGAGCAGAATGCTAATACAGAAACTTCTAAACTAAAAGAAATGAGAAATAATACAAAGGAACAGCAAAAGACAAGAAAACCAATTTATCTCCTGAATGCAGGTGTCCTCACAGCAAAACCAGAGAAATGGTTGAAAGTGGAATGCCCAAAAATCTCCATGGAGCCCTTTGGATAGGGAACTAACCACTGAAATTCATAAGAGAAGAAAAATTATTGCTGATTAGAAGGCCAACAACCATACAGGGAATGGCAATTGGTGGAGTAAAGGGGAACTCGGGGCAATAATTGCAAAATTTCCCTCCATGTAACAGTCAGAAGCTACTTACTGCTGAAGCTGGTCCTAAAGAAACCTCCAACTTCTCAGGAAATGCCTTAACTGGGCTGTAGAGTATTTTGAGCTGGATTTCCCTCACTGTCCCCTAATGAAGCCATTCTGCCTGCATAGAAAGCTTTCATATACACAGAGTTAGAGACCGAGCGTGCATGAGTGATTTTACAGACCAATACCTTTGCCTAGATACCAGCACTACAGTGAAAAGTAGGTATGTCTCACAAAATGAAATGACATCAATGAGAGAAAGAGAAAGCTACTCTAGGTGGCCCTGCTTGAGCAAGGGGGTTGGACAAGATGACCTCCAGAGGTCCCTTCCAACCTCAACCATCCTGTGATTCTATGATATTCCTCAATATTCAACAACCTCATCTCTAAACCATTCTTCTAAAAGATGGTTGAAAGTTAATTCAAGTTCAAGCCCTCTCAAGCAAAGAAGGAAGTTGAATCTGAGTTTCCTATATTCCATCAAAGAAAAAAATCTGAGTAGAAGGAATAAAAGCGAGAGGAGTGTGGGAGACAGGACTACTAGAACGTGTAAAGGAAAGATCAGCACAGAAGAACACCGTTAGTCGATTGTGCCCGCAGTTGTACCAGAACTATCACTTGTGAATGATTTCTAAAGTTTCATCTTATTTTCTATTTGGCTTCTGTTAAGAAATTGCAAATCAAACTACAATACTTGGATTCAGGTCAAGCATTTTGCTGTACCTAAGTCTTCTGATGTTTTATTTTGGAAACGAAAGGGCGGTGCTTTTCAGTCTAGATTTAAACATTTGTTTTATTCAGCAAGTAACTGAAAAAAAATCTTCAACTATCCATTTCTCCCTGCTTAATTATTTTTTTTTTAAAGTAAGATGAGCCAAGAGTGCCTGTTAGATTACAGACTACTCCTGACAAAAAAAAAACTCATCTTGTGTTACAAGCCATTTCTCTGTAGGCTATGGCAGTCTGAAATGCGAAGAGACAAGATTCAGTGACCCAGGAGGCTCCTGCCAATCCCATGGAAATGAAACCCAAGTACATTATATTGTAGAGAGAGTCAGAATTTCAACAGCGAGTGCCCACTTTGAAACATCTCAATTGCTGAATGCCCAGTTTGAAACACCTCAAGGAGCCAGCATTTCCAGCGAGTGGGTGTTGCACACATTCTGAAAACAGAGTCATCTCAGAATGGGCACAGAGAAGCTGAGGCACCCAGTATTACTAACCACTTTTGAAAATAACTTAACCATATTATTCTATAATAAAGTAATCATGAAACTTTTGCTCAACATGAAACTCCCTTCAACTCCATTGCCAGCAGAACTAGGCCAACAGTGCTTTTGAAAGCAACTTCCTTACAGTACTTTTTTTTCTTCAAGACTACCAGGGGAAGGCTAAAAAGTCATAATGATCCCAGTTTAGACTTCAGAGCAGTAACAAAGATCTGTCTTACCAGGTATTTCTGTCACAGTATGCAAACAGACTGCAAGGTAAAGAAGGGCAATATCTCCCAACACCTGTTGACACTGTGGTAATACCTAATGAAATAAACAGGATTCTCACAGAGAGTTTGATTTAGCAAAACACTCCAACATGTGCTGACATGCTCTGCTGTACAAAATCCAAAGTAAAATATTATTCAACACAAATAGAGATGGTTTAATTTAGGCTGAGGCACACAAATAATAAGACGACATCAACTAATCTCTCATACCAGTAAACAGAGTTTGCTATGGAACAGAAAGAGAAAAAAGTCTTCATATCATATCTATATATTTTTTGCTACTGTAACCTCTATATTTGGTGCCACACATACAGCAACAAGACATGAATCAGGTAGTATGTACACACTTCCCCAAATAAAAATGGATGCTTGCTTGACTAAGTATTAAGGCCCATACAATTCCCAGGCTACTTCCCTCCCTTCAGACAAAAGAGACCAGCACCTGACCATCATCTCTTTTCTCCTTAGTAAATTCCAAGGTCACGGTGAGGTTAATCTCTATTTCACCATTTAAGACCTACTTAATTTTGCAGAAAGACCAATTATAGTTAACAAAGAGTGTAACTAGTAAGCAGGAGCACTGAAGGGAAGATAAAGCATTTACAAGGTGCAGCAGTTTTGAGAAGCAACTGAAGCTCTCCTCTGTCGTAATTCTGTATCAGTTTCCTGGAATTATGGTGACATCCATCCAGAGCTACTGTGCTCTGTTCAACAAATGAGTACATCAGCATTCCTCAACACTATTTACACCCACAGGCCCAAGAGGAACAGAAACACAAGTTACATTGACAGACAGGCAGCAAGAAAACACCGAGGCTGAAGTTCATGTACCTTTTCTTCAGCAACAAAGGGAGTTTCACAGGTCATTTCCCCAGGCACTCATCCTTGCTGTTCCTCTGTGTTCTTCCCCTGCTGCCCCTCTGCTAGGACAATAGGACTTTTCACAGGGTTATACTATAAATTGGATTAATGAAGCAAGCCAAGCTAAAAATAGCATTCCGTCCTCCAAAACCAAACCAAACCAAACAAACCCAAACCATGGTATTCCAGTAATAGAATCTGAAGTGCAGATATACAAACAGATGTACCAGTACAATTGAGGGGGTGGCAAACAGTAGCAGGGTGGAGTTGGGGGGGAAATAACTTCCTAAGCCAACTTGTTTGCCAAGAAAAAGGTAGAGGAACCATGCCTGTATTTTCTAAGCAAGTACAAGGCATATGTTACCTTCACACAGAAATCTGACCAATCTCTCACAGATTAAATAAAAAACCCCTCTCTATTTTCCTAACTCTATATATATATATCCCTCTCTTCTCAGTGGATTTCAACATATGATGAAATTAAGGTTGAAAACAACATTCACTAATAATTTTAATGGGAAAGGATTTTCCTATGACTAACAAGCTTCTTGCCTGTGGAGGCATGGGCATGCCTTCACCACACAATAGCGCATGGTTCAGAGCCCCGAGCTGCTGCTGACCTTGCCTTCCTCAGAATGAGAGATGGGAGGGCTGGGAATATTTAAAAAGAAGGGGACTACTGCTGTCCTCCTTCTACCCACTTTCTCCTCTCAGAACTTGATATGGTAACATTAGAATTTGGGCAAAAATTTTCTTGAATTATTTTTCCTCACAAGGAACAGTTAAATATTTGTTAAGGTGTTGTAATTGCTACTCTTTGATCCCTCAGAACACTTTCTAAAACTGCTATTTCAAATGAAGTATTTTATTTCAAGACTTTTAATAGGCATTTACAATTTCCATAAAAGGTTCACAGGCTGCTTTATCTATGATTTCCACTGGAGAGGAATACCAGCAAAATCATTTTTTTATGATTCCAACAAGTTCATTTCCAACTTGTTAGAATTTTTTTTTTTTAAGAAGCACAATTTCTTCTGCATCACACAAGATCTCTACTTACGTGTTATGAGTTCTACAGAGATAATCTACCCCTGTTTTGTTTACAAATCAACAGTATTAATGCTTTCTTTTGTCAATAACCAATTCTTCTCTTATTTTAAATTGCATTGACAGGTGGAAAATAAGTATTTTACTGTGAAGTGCAAGTCTGTCTCTAATAAAAGGCATGATTGCTGTTATCCAGCAGTAAACAATACAATTAGGTTTTTAATGAAAAAACTTTGTTTGTGTTAATGAACCTATTATATTTCTCATCTCAGAGAAGCTCATTCAAAGTGCACCTTCATTAAACTAAATGCAGTAGTTACTTAGAATTTCCACCATTTGGGGGAAACAGGAAATGGGTTGGAACGACATTTCAGTAAAAAAAAAAAATCAGTAAAGATAGGAAAATAAACCCTTTTCACCCAAGACCTTCAAAATTCTCAGAAATATTACTTCTCTGTCCAGAATTGGAGGCAGCCTACCTCAGAGACCAAGCTAACAAGCCCTCATCAGAGCTTATTTAATTAGATATAATGGTTCAGTAAATGCAACTGTCTTGGTTCTGGGCTCAAGCTACCATAATATTTGAGGCTGGTGCAGATGTATCAGATTCAAAATCTAATTGCACAGACTAGACATGCTGTATGTGGCACCACAAGAAACATGAGTCACATCATGCATCATCAACAGCCTGGCCAGAAAATAGGGCCATGACACAGGACAGAGGCATGGGAGAGTCGCCTCGCAAAAAGACAAGAGAGTGCAGTTTCAGTACAGAGGCAGTCTCACTCTTGGTCCCTCGTTGCACACTCCCTTCATAGTTCACAGGTGTCAGTACTAGTGCTTGTGCATGAATTGCTCAACAAACTGGTCCCACTAAAACTGAGAGAGCTGTTCTTTCTAACGCAAGCAAAGTCCAATTACCAGACTGCAGTGTGCATGAGCTCTAGTACAGGTTAAAGCAGCAGAACACGTACCAAACAGGAAAGTAAGACCAAGACTATACTTCACTTCAAGACAATCCAGCACCAACCTATTTCGTCTCAGTTCAGTGGTCATAGTTATATTCCCACACAAAAAGAACACAGAATCCAAACTAAGCTTTCATAACCGACAGCAACAGCTTCATGCAGACACAAATGAACGCACTTCCAGCACTGAAATTTTAACATTATTGACATAAAATTAAACAGCTGGGGGAGGAAAAATGCTAAAATATGTCTGGTTTTTAAATGTCAGATATTTTGATTAGATACTTCCAAACATAACTTTTTTTTTTCTCTGAACCCACAGTCTCCCATTCTAAGTTTTTATATTTCTGCTTCTACAACCCTTGGTGCTACTGACTTCAGAATCTAGAGAAGTTAATCAGTAGCCCCAGAGCAAGGCTGGACTTCAGCTAACTAGCCGGAAAACTAGCTGTACTGCAGCTGCAGCAACAAGCAGCTCAAGGTGGGAAAACAACCCAGTTTTATAGTCAGCTTTTTAGACAAATCTGGCTGGCAGGCAACTCCACGTTCTACACCACTGTGGACAGAGCAGTGATGTGTCTTACAACAGAGCTGACACTGCTCCACATACATAAAGGAATAAACAAAAGATAAATCAGATTCCTAATATACAGCTCACATTGGAAAGTTTGGGGGTTTTAAATCAGAAACACTGATCTGTTAGATTATCAGAAATGGGAAGGTTAGTAAAAATAGATATGAGTATCATCTCTGAAGTTAATTGTTTGTTGAAAATGTAGATACTTCCATATGCTTTGGATATTTTCCAGTTTCTGTTGAAGAGAGCTAACAGACAGAACACAACCAAGGTTAAAGAAGTCTAGAAAACCAATGTCTCACGCAAGCAAAGGTCAAGTGACATCCAATTCAGCATGAATCACATATTGATATGGTACTTGAAGTGCTAACCATGTACCAATACTAAAGCTAGGACTTTCAGAGCCCATAATTCCTCGATATGACCAAAAAAAAAAAAAAAA
>NW_008824723.1:1844947-1846838 GCF_000699105.1 Pygoscelis adeliae | reverse complement strand
AAAAAAAAAAAAAAAAAAAAAAAAAAAAAAACCCACAAAAAAAACCAACCCACAACCTAATCCTCTTACACAGACAAGGCAAAGGCAAAGACTGCACACAAACTGCAAGTATAATGAAAACCAGCAATTCATTCTGCCTCTAGCAGGCCTCCTTTGCATAAACTCTCTTCTGTGAATTGGCAGATCTCCCCTTTTTGGCATGAATCGCTGGTATGTGGCATTCATTTTGTTTCTTGCATACTGGTAAGTGACAGAGCTAAATCTTTCCATTGCTGGAATCTCATTTCCCACAAACTTCATAAAAAAATTTCTCCTACTATGAGGAGCTGCTACTTCGTTATCATGTGGAAAATGCACATCTCTATGGAAAAAAGGGCAATGCAATTCTGTATTGCCTGGGTCTCTCACATATGCACAAACATTTATGATTTTGAGAGGAAACAGGAATTTGTTTGAAGGCTTACAGTACACCACAGATGATGGTCTCTCAGCATGTTTTTTTAGATAACGCTGTTATCTTTGTCCATAGTAGGAAAGAAGTAGCTCTGTGGGGGCCTCATGGCATTTAGGGGCAGTTTTGAAAAAACAGGAATATAAATTGAAACAGAGTGTGGAAATGTTCTGTAAATAGACAGGAAGAAGTAGAAGGCTCCCTCTGTCCAGTACTTAAACAGAACTGGTAAACTATCACATAGCTATCAGACACTGTGTTATTAAAATAAATTACAATTCAGAACCATATGACTATGCTTGAGATTTGTGTAGCTGACACGTACTAGTTGAGAGAATTTTCTCCCCTTTATACTGATATGCTTTTGAATTTTGTTCAATTTAAAATCTGGTTTTCTATAAAAGTGACTGGGCCAAATCTGTGCACTAAAGTAAGTATGTTCAGTGGAGGAGAAGTCTTGATTACCTTGAGACATCAGGACAGACTACACACCTCCAACAAAGCATGGATAAAAGATTAATCTAAAAATACTGAAGAAATACAGAATTTGAATGAGTGATGGCATACCTAATTCACTCAAAAAACAGCTGTGAATTAGATCCACACCCACAAGTAATAAACTTTAAAAAAAAAAAGTCTTGTGAAAATGTCACATTAATCTACCCATACAGTAAAAAGTCTACTCACCCACTGCTTACTAAGATGATTAGTAAGGAAATCACAAGTTAAACTTTATTCATCTGCTTAAGAAAAATAGGAAAGAGTTTGCAAGGTTGATTTAACTCAGAAGATATTATTGTCACTTGACATTTACATGCAATGTATAATTCCATGCCCACTTACAGTCTGGGGAAAGCCTGTTAAAATACTTCCTTAATGTGTGAACACTTCTTTGAATTGTGTTCTTTTCATCTGCCACCTTCTCCTTAAGCCAGCTGGCTCCTTTTGTTAAGTCTTTTTTAATAAGAAAGTTCATTATATGTAATTTATGGAGCAGTCTGAGATTGTCACCTTCTATTGAGTGCTACAGCACACGCATATTTCTGAGCACTCTATAGCGTTTGTTGATAATGGCAAAAAAGTAAGGAGGTTCACACACATATATCCTGAACAACTCTAGTGTGAGACTAATCAGAAAGACCACATCTCTCTTCTCATTTTCAGCCACATAAATCAGTCCTCCTTCAATTTATATGCCAGACTAGTCTTCCCATTTGCAAAAGCTACCACCTCTGTGGAAACTACAGAAGTTGCTTACATGGGAAACATCATTAGGAAGGCATTTAAATATCTTTCGTCATCTAGAGCATGATCAGCGTACTGTCCTGCTTAATTCTTTTGCTGTGGCTTTCTTATTTCTTACCTCTCCTTCTCCTCCATTACACGTTTCTTTACCACTTGCTCCTCTACCCTTCTCTTCCTCCTCAACCTCCCCCATTC